>NW_028321910.1:1200211-1800317 GCF_036245765.1 Copidosoma floridanum | reverse complement strand
GTGCCGCTTTTACATTCTGCTCAAGTACCGCCAAAGTACGGCCCAAGTGCTGCTTTTCACATTCTGCTCAAGTGCCGCCAAAGTGCCGTCCAAGTGCCTCCCAAGCGCCACTGCTCAAGTACTACCCAAGTGCGGCCCAAGTTTCACCTGATAGCCGCTCAAGTTAAACATTTTCTTTATTATTATTATTAATGTTGTTTACAATTGTGTCTTCTTTCTTTTATTACATTAATTATCTTGTTTATTATCTTCATCATCATCATCATCATCTTCATCGTCATTGTCAATTTCATCGTATGTAGAATGATCTCACAATAATATCTCTGGTTAACTAAATAACCTTTTCGTACGCTTACTTATTTGTTTTTACGTTTCTGATACTCAGCCCTTCATCTCCTTCTAATAATTTTATAGCTACACGTTTTTACTATTTTAATCACATTTGAGCGCCATCTCCTGCCCGCTAGGGGATCTATTCAGACTTTGTTTACCGACCTAGAGGTTTGTTGCTATGTTGTTGCGATCCATGACACTGCACTTCATGGCAGCCCGCGCCATTGAAATTTGCGTTCTAAACACGCTGAAATTGAGCACTTTTGTAAATCCATTTACTTAATGAATAATTGTTAAAAAATTATTCTGTAAACGGATTTTAACTCAAGGGAAGCTGATCTACACGCTGGTCCCCGCTCCTTAAGTACTTAAGAATATGTATACTGTACGTGCTCTTTGCATGGGCATTCGTTCGTGCTCTCGCGAGAGACGAGATTACATACCTATATGTATACTCAGAGTGTATAGGTATGCGAGAGTGCTGCTGCTATACGCAGCAGCGTTGGTCTGAGCATATCACAGTTCATGCTTGATCGCACATAGCGCCGCTGCCTGGATCTCACCGCGAACTACTTGGCGCGAGAATTCAAATTCAAAATCGTATGATTTTTTCAGCAGACAGTAAGGCGCAGAAATTCAAATTCGAAAGAAATCTTTGTATGTATTGGCTAATTAATGCCTAAAAATATTGGATAATGTTGTATGATTATAGAGATCAAGAGGTCGTCTATATGAGAGAAAAAAGGTGTTTCGTCCTGAGAGCACGCCAGGACTCATCAGTAAGGCTGATGACGTGCTCCCTGCCTTAGACACAGAAGAGGTGTGGGCTTAGAGTGACTCAATCGCGCTTATACATGAATCGTGCGAGAATTTCGCCGCTTGACGGAAGCGAATATCAGGGGCTTGGCCACCTGGCGAGTAGAGCCTGAAGCCTGAGAATGTGGGACGCCACATGATTACATACATAAATAGTATAACAAGAATTCTTTCGAATTTGAATTTCCGCGCCTACTGTCTGTTGAAAAAATCATACGATTTTGAATTCGAATTCTCGCGCGAAGTAGTTCTCGGTGGGATCCAGTCAGCGGCGCTATGTGCGATCAAGCATGAACTGTGAGCTTGGAATAATGCTCAGACCAACGCTGATATGCAGTCTTTGCATGGGCATTCGTTCGTGCCCTCGCGACAGATGAGATTGAGAGTTTTTTATATTTATTTTATAAATGAATAGTAAACAAAAAAATTTGTTTATTTAAATATTTCATTTGACTTGTGTTGCTGTTATGGTATTGTGTTAAAAAAATTAATAAATTTTGTATTTACTATTTACTAATATTTACTCACTTAAATAAAACCACTTCCTTTGAATATAGTTTCTATATTATTATACTTCATGTCCATTCAAAAAGTGCCCACATTGCTTTGATAAACTTGATTTTTGATGTACAATTTCTCATGTCACGAGCGAACCTAAAAATGCTCACCCAAAAAAGTGTTCAACGCGCCATAAGTTCAAGTTTTCACTCCTGCCTGCACTCTCGGAGTGCTACTTGTACTTGGTTATATGATCAGAGCAACTACTGTCTAAAATCCACTCGATTTTACATTAATTTAAATTAACGCTACTTAAGTCCGCAGACCTAAAATATACTGACGCGGTAAACGCCTCGTGCTTTTCACTGCCACGCTGTTGTTGTTGGCTGCCACCGTTACCTCCCCTCGCTCCTCTGTCGCGTTGTCCGTAGCTGCCACGGTCACGCCGGTTTGAACTTGTACCTCGTTGCTGGCTGCTTCCGCGTTTGCGTGCGCCTCTTCGTTGCTAAAAGTAGCCTCTGCCGTTTCCCCCTCCTCGCTGTAGCGCGCGACGCTCCTGGACGCCTCCTTGCTGCGACGCATGTTTTTCGGAATGGTTTTTTGACAGGCAATCGTATTTTAGGTGACCTATACCACCACATACATAACATAACCTCTTCTTTTCAGCACTTTTCTTTTCAAACATAAACACGTTTGTTCTCAAACTTTCACCATCACTATTTCTTTTCTTAAATATCAATTCTAACTTTGACTTAACAAATTCCACTGTTCTGTCTCTTTCTGGTAACGCATCTACTATATCAAATGTATGCACTAAACTTTCTGGCAACGTTAATAAATAATAATTTAATTTGTCCTTTTTGTCACATTTTCTCCAACATTTTTTAATTCATTCACTTGTTTTTCAAATTTATTATAAAAGTCTGTCGGGTTATTATTTTCTTTTATTTTTAAATCGAGTGATCTTCTTTGCACAAGAATTTCACAATACTACTTTTAACTAAATAATGTTCGTCTAATTTGTCAACCATTTTCTTGGTTTCGATATGACCAACTCTAACTGCGTATTCGTTATACTATTCACAATTTAATTTTTAGCTTTTATCTCTTTCTTTTTCCAAACTTCTTCTGTTATACACATCGGTTTTTCTTTATTTTCAATAACTTTATTACACTCTTTAAATTCTAAAAACAAATTCAACTTGTACTTCCATTTATCGTAGTGTGTACCGTTGAACACTTGTAGCGTGAATCCATTGTTCTCTGATGCCATTTTAATTTTTACCGAACTTTATTTCTCAATTCTTCTTTTTTGTTCGAGTCTTCTAGGATATTCTTTACTATAAATATTTTTTTGTTACTTCCACAAAACTTTTTCTTAAATTCATAAGTAGTATTGGATTGACACTATGTTTTTTTTTCATAAGTGTTGGATTGAAACTTTCACTTGAGCCCGTAGTAGTTGATTATCACGAACCACCGAAGCACCACGTAAAAATCAAAGAAAAAATACTACTATGAACCACGGACCTCTGGTACCATGTTAATAAATGAAGATTCGTAGATCAAAAAATAAACACACCGTGTTATAACAACACAAAGTTATTTCTTTATTATAAGTTGACCTCCGACTTACAACTGCTCAGTGCAGACAATGACTCAAAAGTAGCAGCGTCTTGCTTTATACTCACAACTCCTTGCGCGAGGTAGCGCTGTGCACGTACTCTCTCTCTCTCTCTCTCTCTTCCATACCAACATAAATGTACTCACACATTCTAACAAATATAAGTATATTTACCTGTATATTTGGAACCATAAGATTTAATGGTTCCAAATATACAGGTCAGTATACTTATATTTTAGGTTAACTATCGAAGTTATTAGTGTTATAATCTGCAGTAGTATTTCATAAAATTAACTAATTTATTATTATTATTTTTTATTATTAAACTACGTACAAGTGTGACATCTTCAATTAGTGTAACTATTCGATTAAGATGTTACTGGTAAGGCAACAAAAAAAGATTTGAAACATTCAATCACATTTTTAACAATAAATCTTTAATGATACTAGATTTTGCGATTTTCTTATTCTTTTAGTATTGACGAGTCAAATATTAATCGATCATTCTCTCTGGTGGTTGAAATTGACCATTTTTGACTGTTTCACGAGCTGTGACAACTTTTCTTATCGGTCACCACGCTTAAAAAGTGTAACTTGAATTAATATCAAAGAAAAAACTTGAATTAATGTCAAAGATAAAAAAGACTGCACAAATAAAAAAAATAAAAAAACTATAATTACAATAATTACATAAGTTGATAAAAATGCTATGCAATAGCTTTATCATGACAGTCCCCGAACGCCACACATCTGGTTTTTTTTTTTTTGAATGTGTAACTCGTTTCAATTTTTCAATAAAAATCGCTTTCAAACTCTTTTTTCAATCTTCATTGTCATCTTTTACTGAAATGTAATCATTCATACCAGGCATAAGTTGACATACGTTGTCTCCTTCGTAAAATTCTCTAATTCGTTTCTGTATATCTTCGGACATCGATTTGCCTTCTTTTTTATCAGACCAATACAGAATTCTATACTTCTCAACAAAATTAAGGACAACTTTAGCTTCATGCTCTGCACACTCATACTTATTCATCATGTCTCATCTATTCCAAAATCTCTGTGCAAGAGTGTGTAGTAGTGTTCTTCCTCACTTATCACTGGACGATTTATATTTTTCAATAATTTCCTCCAAGATGGCTACTCCTGCTTTTGGGTACTTTTTGTTACGTTTTTAGCGTTCTTTCTTAATTTTAAATGGTTCAGTTTTATATTAGAGACAAATCATCGCATCTTTTAGTACTATCAAAAAAGCATCTTGCAGGATTTGTGGACATTTGACAAGACCTTTAGTTACGAAGTGGCTGTCTTTCACTAAAGGATAGCAGCAGTTGACGATTTTAATTTAATTGAACGAATACATCAGCTAACTGTAATAACCACACAAAAAAAACTTAAACATTATTCAGGTTGTTAGTAAGGTAATGAGTATTATAAATATTGTTTGCAGTATAAACACAAAATAAGGTTATGTATACACTATTTACAATCTGACAATTTGTTTTGCAAGAATTTCCAGTATCTTAAGTGGAGAGCACTTACCTTTCGTCAGGAGGGTTCGGGTTCGAGACTCCTCTCCGTTACTTTTTTACGGGTACCTTTGTGACTTTTTTTCCATATGTCGCAAACGCTGTGGAGATCCTCGTCAGTACAGTGTAATTCTACAGTGTCATTAGAGAGTCAGAGAAATGGTTTCTGGCTCTGCAGCTAAATGCTTACCGTGCCGCTGGAACAGTAAGAATCAACGGTGCCTTGAACGATAAGTTCTCGAGTATACAGATTTAGAAACAAAAAAAAGAAAAATGATTTAATATAGCACACCGCTATCACAGTAAGTGACACAAGGCCAACTACAAAGACGAAGACAAAGGTTTTTTTTGCAGAAGACAGAAATATCAACTGCTGACGCCTGGCTGGCACGTGATAACCGGCTGGCGCGCGCGGCGTGCAAATATCGTTGTAGACAGTAGAGTGCGAAAGGGAGAATGCAAGACATAAAAAAAATAAGATAATGTCAACTTATTGCTTTTGTTATTATTTTTATTAAACTAAGAGATCATTTTGGTTCTACACACCTTACTCATTCAACGCTCTGTGCCAACTGACTCGCCACCGCTAACTCTCTGCCGTCGAAGTTTGCCTCTCGCTCTTTTCTCTCTCTCTCTCTCTCTCTCTCTCTCTCTCTCTGTGCCCCTTCCCCAAACACATATACGCACAAGCACAACGCACTTCAAGCAGATTCACGATCTGTCGACTTTCGATAGTCGGAAAAGACGAGTGTAGCGTCGGCTTGCCAAGCAAGGTATTTACCCCGCAACTAAAACAAATCAAAAAATTATCGAGATGATTGCAGCCTGAACGTCCCCAGGTATTTTCACCTGTGCACATTGTGAGGCATTTATAACAACAGGGCATTGAGTCCTTGGAGGTCCATAATCAAAATTTTTGGGCCGAATGCGAAAATCGATTTACTATATGGTTACTCCAACGCTTCCGCTCGTCAACCACACTATTTACAGTCAAGTTTTCGTTTATAATCGTTACATAGAACGGCAGCTGGCCCAGGTAGTCTTACTCATATTTACACAGCCCTTTGATGTCAGCACATTACAGCAGAACAAACAATTACATACAATGGGTAGTTGGTAATCAAGAAAACAATAAAACAAAATACATACTTAGATCAGTAATAGTAGACCTCATAACAGAAAAAATAAGCAAGTGGTTCGACCTGTCACATTCTCCACCCTGTATAAAATTTGATTACTTTTGTACACCTTAAGGACTAAATAGACAAATAAATTTATATACAATGCATGTTATCTTGCGCCCGTCCATGTCAATCTTTGCTGTCCTCATAATCTTATCTCGCCCGGGGTATATCTCTAAAATACGCCCCTTCTTTTATACGTTCCAAGGGGATTGTTGGTCAACTATGAGTACGATATTTTTAGGCTTAAGAGGCTCGTTTCGCTCTAACCATTTTTGACGCGCTTGTAGGATAGGTACATATTCGGGCAGCCAGTGCTCTCAGAACGAGTTGGCAGTGCTTGCGCAGTCCACCACATTTGTTTAGGGCATATTTGACGTGCGTCGCTCGTCGTAAGAACCTAAGACTAACTTCCTGTAAGCTTCCGATAAGGAAGTGGTTCGGCATTAGAGCCTCGAGTTTGGAGAGGTCAGCTGATACGTAGGTCAAGGGGCGTGAATTAACGGAATGCTCTATTTCGTTGAGCACAGTGTACGATGTTTAATCTGTGGGTACTTCATTGTTTAACGCTGTGCTTAAGCCCATCTTGGTATAAGGATTTCCCAGACTCCACCCATATGCGGCGCATCTGGCGGGTTGCTCTCTTGAAAATAACCAGATAGAAAAACCATATAGTAAAACCACATGGAAAGTCCATATCGTAAAACCACATGATTTTTGTTCCATGTATCCATATGGTTTTTCAGTGAAAGCCTCTTAAGCCTAAAAATATCGTACTCATAGTTGACCTACAATCCCCTTGGAACGTATAAAAGAAGGGGCGTATTTTAGAGATATACCCCGGGTGAGATAAGATTGTGAGAACAGCAAAGATTGACATGGACGGGCGTGAGATAACACGCACTGTATATAAATGTATTTGTCTATTTAGTCCATCAGGTGTACAAAATTAATCAAATTTAATACAGGGTGGAGATTGCAAGAGGTCGAACCACTTGCGTATTTTTTCTGTTACGAATTTTACTATTACTGATCTAAGAAGTATTTTGTTTTATTGTTTTCTTGATTACCAACTTCCTATTGTATGTAATTGTTTTTCAGTGAAAAACCATATGGATTTTTTTTTTAATATCCCCACGATTTCGATTGAAAATCATTTGGTATTTTCTGTTAATACTTTATTTTCATTTTATGAAAACAATGGTGCTTTTACATTCTCCGTATAAAAATTTACTTTGTACCATGAACTTACATCTCTATATGATTAGTAGCTAATTAATAATTAACGTTAAATATTTCTTTTTCGGTACTGAATAGAGTATGGTAACATTATCATACTATTGATTTTGTGTGTTAAATAAATAGTATTAGTATAATGAATTATATATATATATATATATATATATATATATATATATATAAGGTATACATAACTTTTATCTCATTGATTAACCTAATTCAGCTTTTATGATCTCGTTAGCTGCTAAAGAAAATATTTTTAACATTTAAATTTATGGTTATTTGACATTATCAGCTAAGTTTGAATTGCACCCAGCTAAAATCTTAGGCACAACTCCCGCGCTCTTAAAAACACGTCTGATTCTCGCTATACTAACATGGACCGATTTAAAATCGGTATTTTACAATTTAAAAGATAACTACATGATAAACATAGCTCATTTTTACAACGTTTGTTCTTTATTAAAATACCAACAGTTGAAGCCTAAGAAATTAAAAATCGTCCTTTCGGGTCGAAAAGTATAAGCTTTTAAAAAACTGCCATGTTATAATTTCAATCTTACCCCTTAGTGTTAACCAAACTAGTCGTACACATTTTGATGTAACTTTTGAACGTCCATGCTTTTTAAGTATATTTTAATTTTACTAATCATTGTTTTTGAGCAATAGTCAAGAGTAACGGATATCTCATTTTAAAAGACTGGCCTCTCATAGCTCCTATTATTAAGATGTATTATGATGTATATATGGATGCGGCTTCATCCGTCATTGAGTGGAAAAAATTCTCGATGTTCAGTTTTTTTTCAGCATTCCATATAGAATTCACTTCTAAATGTACAAGTGTTGGTTGCAGGTTGGTAATCAGATAAGAAATTGTTCAAACTAACTTTTCATAAACAAATTTTAAAAATTGACCCAAACACGTCGAAAAAATTTTTTCGTATCAAATAGCTCAAAATATTAAGAAAATTTCAACTAACATCTCTCTTGACCCTTCAGCTTCCGAGTGTAAGACTTTTTAAATTAAAAAAAAAAACGCTAGTTTGACGATTTTCAAAACGCGGAAAGTATATGAATCCATGCAATTTTTATTATAAAAAATGTTGTGACGCTTTTATTTACCTTGTACCATCTGTCTGTCTGTCTGTCTGTCTGCCTGTCCGCATGAATATTGGTCTAAGTAGAGCGGGAGTAACATAAGTATATGCAATCGTACATAATAACATATATGATGTTTTCGACTTCCACTTTTATCATTTATAAAAAAAAAAAAAAAGAATCTGATCTTCTCAGGTCACTATTTTGATTACAAACTACAACTGCTATCCTTTTACTTCGTTGTCTTAAAGTTTGTTTAAGTTACTAGTGAGATTGGAAGGATTGTCCCTCAGAAATCAGGTAAATTTTTTTCTGTTATGAAGTACTAAATGAAATTTAATTTAATAATAGTTCTTACTTATTAAAAGAGTAAATCAAAAGATACCTTGTAAAAGTTGTATGTTTTTAAAAGTGTATATTTATGTGCTTATATATTATTATTCATTATACATTAATGTTAAGATTATAGGCTTCCCTTACCCATTAAAATAATTTTACGTTGATGATTAGTTATAACATTTCAAGTCTTTATTTTTGCTCTTGCGTTACACAGTAGATGTTGTTAGTTAAATATTTAATTGTTTGTTTTCAATCACATGTATAAAACAATTTCGTAGGAATGTAAGCAGAAAATATGCAAGAACTGCAGAAGATTTAGTAGCTTTTAATGTAAAAACTGCAGAAAATTATGTTTGTTAATAGAAAGAAGAACTGCGGTCTTTTCGTTTACACATTCAATTTTTATGATTTTTTAATAAATATCGTCAAATCAAGTTTTTTCTGTACAGTATATCAGCTCAATTAGGTGTTATCGATATGATAATACCTACATTGGAGGGTTAAAGTATTTTTTTATACTTGTTTAAAAATACTTCAACCGCTCAGTTTAGGTGTTATCATAGGAATGTTAACACCTAATTAGGCTGATGTACCTTCCAAAAAAAACATGATTAGACGGTTTTTATTTAAAATTTTTGACAAATTTATGCCGCTTTTTATGTTTATACACCTATCAAATGCTTGTACAGTCATTGTTTGTAACGAGTTTGCTAAATATTACTTTATACCTATACATAAAACTATACTTGGATTATAAATACATTTTTTTCACTACTTATAACTATTTTTTTTAGAAAACATTTTTTTTTTTACTATTCAAGCAAAGCCAATTTTAATTCTCATAGTTATGTTGATTATAAATATTAAACATAATAATAAGAATGTAAAAAAGAGATGATAGAACTGCTGCTCGTAGTAATATTCATAGTAATCAAATGAATACAATATACAATTACGATGGAAATAAATTTACAAGATATGCATTCATCATTAAATAAAACGTAAGAACTGACGTAAGAACTAACGTAAGTACTTATGTTTTAAATAACCTCATTATCATACGCAAGTACTTACATCTGTACATGTAAAAGTACTTATAATTGTAAATATGTAGGAACTGACGTAAGGATAACGTGAATACTTGAGTTTGTGCTGATGTAAGTACTTACAAAATATTTACTGGTAGGGATACAACATAGCTTATCATACTCTACCTGAGATTCCTTGTCATTTGAAACCCATCGTGAGAGGATAATATCGACGGCTCTTACGAAAAACAACGAAACTCAGATTTTCCTATTTAAAATAACATTGGAATTTCTGAGTTCCGTTGTTTTTCGTAAGATCCGTCGATATGTAAAAAAAATTAGAATTCTTTTTATTTCGTAGGTCATAATTTCTCATTCTGTAGGCCATATTTGTTATTTTTAGTTATATTAACAGCATATAGTATTATACTTATCATAACTTTTTTAATGATACCTGTTTTGAGGGGTTTGTAAAAGAAAAAGAAGCCCACCGTTTTGTGTTGACCACCATTTTAAATTTTGAATGGCATAACTAAGCTTGTTGCAATCTACTAATCATGCCCTTTAAGTTGATACCTATGTCAATAGGGTAGTGAAAAAATGTCATTAGCTATTTTGTGTTGGCTGCCACACACTGGACTATTTTTCAGATTTTTACTCAAAACCAGATATCTCGAGAAAAAAGAAAGATAAAAAGTTCGTTTTTTTTTAAATCTTTAGTTTGCGATACGGAATTGAAGAAAAATATTAAGGAGGTAAAAACATTATAATATAACCTACAAATTTCACTTAAACTTCAAATTTTTGAATATCTTAAAAACGCAAGCAGATAAGTTGTTACTTTTTTTTGTAATCCTTTCTTTTTGTAAACAGACTTGAAAAAAAATAATAATTAGGCCGAAAAATAAGAACTTAACCTATGAATTTAGCATAACCTTGAATTTTGAATTATCTCGATACTTTAAGCAGTTACAAAGTTAGTTTCTTCTGTAATTTCTTTTCTTTTTAGAAACGAAATCAGAAAAGATAACGCATTATGTTGAAAACTAGAAACCTAACCTATAAGTTTTACTTAACTTAAAATTTTCAAATGTCTTGAAAATGCTCGCAGATAAAAGATTAAATTTTTGAAGTGAAAACTTCTTATGGCACGTTAAGCACTTTTGTGGGTAAGCATTTTCAGCCGTTCTCGCGACAGACGAGATTTTACACAGATATTCTCCGCGTGTATTCTTATAATATATGTATACTATACGCGTTCTTTGCATGGGCATTCGTTCGTGCTCTCGCGACAGACGAGATTACATACCTATATGTATATTCAGAGTGTATAGGTATGCGAGAGCGCTGCATGCTATACGCAGCAGTGTTGGTCTGAGCATTTTTCCACGATCACAGTTCATGCTTGATCACACATAGCGCTGCTGCCTGGATCTCACCACGACCTACTTGGCGCGAGGATTCAAATTCAAAATCGTATGATTTTTTCAGCAGACAGTAGGCGCAAAAATTCAAATTCGAAAGAAATCTTTGTATGTATTGGCTAATTAATGCCTAAAAATATTGAATAATGTTGTATGATTACATACATAAATAGTATACTAAGAATTCTTTCGAATTTGAATTTCCGCGCCTACTGTCTATTGAAGAAATCATACGATTTTGAATTCGAATTCTCGTGCGAAGTAGTTCTCGGTGGGATCCAGACAGTGGCGCTATGTGCGATCAAGCATGAACTGTGAGCGTGGAATAATGCTCAGACCAACGCTGATATGCAGTCTTTGCATGGGCATTCGTTCGTGCCCTCGCGACAGACGAGATTGAGAGTTTTTTATATTTATTTTATAAATGAATATTAAACAAAAAAATTTGTTTATTTAAATATTTCATTTGACTTGTGTTGCTGTTATGGTATTGTGTTAAAAAAATTGATAAATTTTGTATTTACTATTTACTAATATTTACTCACTTAAATAAAACCACTTCCTTTGAATATAGTTTCTATATTATTATACTTCATGTCCATTCAAAAAGTGCCCACATTGCTTTGATAAACTTGATTTTTGATGTACAATTTCTCATGTCGCGAGCGCACCTAAAAATGCTCACCCAAAAAAGTGCCCAACGCGCCATAAGTTCAAGTTTTCACTTCTGCCTGCACTCCCCGAGTGTTACTTGTACTTGGTTTTGTATTTCTTTCTTTTTGTGAACAAAATTGAAAAAAAATATTCCTCCAAGAAATGGAAACCTTACCTATAAATTTGAAGTAATCTTGAATTTTGAATGATCTCAAGACCTTAAGCATTTACAAAGTTGGTTTCTTTTGTATTCACTTTTTTTCAGAAACAGACTTAAAAAAAGATAACTCATCATGCTGAATAATGGAAACCTAACTTATGAATTTTACTGAACCTCAAATTTTTGAATACCTTAAAAATGTAAGCAGATGCAAAGTTTTTTTTTCCTTATTTTCTAATCAAAATCAGGCTAAAACATTGATCGAGCCAAGAAATGAAAACCTAACCTGCGAATGTTACTTAACCTATCATATCGGTAACAGATGAGATAGTTTTATCTTTTACAGTCTTCTTTGGTTGAGAAAGAATTAGTTTTAGTTCTCATTTTTTACTTATCCATTGTGTTAGGATTACGTCGCGTAACTGATCTAGATGTAATTGCAATCCATCCACTGAGGCATGGCACAGACTACATAGACTAAACATATCATATGATGCACCACAGACCAGCAGATTATAACAGTTTACAGATGTTTTCAACCGAGCTGTATATTTTAGCGATCCACTACTATCACTGTTAAATATTGATGAACGCAGAAAAAAAAAGAATGTAAAAAATTAATTACTATAGAAATCAAAAACTTCCTAAATTGAAATAAAAAGATACAATTATATGCGTGAAAAAAATGTTGTAAAATTTACAAAATTTCTTATTACAGTATTTTTCATGCGTTAATCGCATCAACAATTAATTTTATTTAGTCTCTAGAATAAAAGGTCAAACAGTTAGATCTTCAAACGAGATTTAAAAAATACAAAGCTTAAAAAAAAATTTTAGAATAGAGATTCATTAATAACATTTATTTATTAGCTTATGACATTTGTACGTAGGTAAGTGAGTAAGTTTTACTATGTGATTATGTCTGAACAAATCGACGGCTCTTACAAGAAACAACGGAACTCAGATTTTCCCATTTAAAATAACATTGGAATTTCTGAGTTCCGTTGTTTTTCGTAAGAGCCGTCGAAATGTACGTATAAGAACAGAGTTTTTTTTATACTGTAAACAAAGCTGTCTATTATAATCTGACATGAACTATTGTAATTGTATTAATTTGAATACTAAATAGTACATATAAGCCCAACACTATGATTTAATAAAAATTTCTTAAGTATAGTATCAATACTCAAGGACATTTTATGATTTCACACAGTTTCCACTTTGAGTTATCTGGAAAAATTCTAGCCATACAGTTCTTTCAGTGTGGAAGTTCGTTGGGTACTTCAATAGGTAAATTCAAGCATAATATATTTTACAATCTTTTAGCCTACGTGATATAATCCTATCATGGTGGATCAGTGAAAGATGAGAACTAATAATAATTTTTTCTTAAACAAAAAAGACCGTAAAAAATAAAATCATCTCACCTTTTGGCGATCTCAAAGTATTTTAAAAGGCAAATACAAGAAAAACCAACTTTGTACGTGCCTGAGTTTTCGAGATAGTTCAAGATGTTAGGTTAAGTAACATTCACAGGTTAGGTTCTCATTTCTTGGCCCGATCAATGTTTTGGCCTGATTTTAATTAGATAACAAGTTATAAAAAAAAAAATTTGAATTGGCTTGCATTTTTCAGATATTCAAAAATTTGAGGTAAAGTTAAATTCATAGATTAGGCTTCCATTTTTTGGCATAATGAATTATTTTCTATGATTTTGTTTCGAAAAAGAAAAGAAAATACAAAAGAAACCAACTTTGTAACTGCTTAAGGTCTCGAGATAATTCAAGATTCAAGGTTAGATTAAGTTCATTAATTATTATTTTTTCTGGATTTTGTGTACAAAAAGAAAGGCTTACTAAAAACAATCGACCTCTTATCTGCTTGCGTTTTCAAAATGTTCAAAATATTTGGGGCTTAAGTAGAATTTTTAGGTTACGTTATAATTTTTTTACCTTCCTAATATTTTTCCTTAATTCTTTATCAAAAACCAAAGAATTTAAAAAAAACGAACCTTGTATCTGTCTTTGTTCTCGAGATATGACATTTTGAGTAAATATCCGGATGTAGCCCACAGCGTGCCATTTTGAATTTTAAACGACGTCACACAGCTGATTGTATTCTACTCATCATGCCCTATTATTTAATACGCGTATCAAGAAGATTATTAAAAAAGGTTCGTCCGCCATTTTGTTATGGTCATCCTATTGGATTTACCAGAATATTGTCTTTACCATATTACCATTGTCTTCATAATCAAGGGTGTGTGCAAAATTTTAGCCCAATTGGATGTTGGCAAGTGGTTGAAAAATTTATTACAAGATTTGTCCCAGACAGATAGACAGAAAAACATGTTGAATAAAAGCTTGTAACTTGTCAAAGGCAGACTGTTCAGAAGAAATGATAACGTTAAATGTACCAATGATGATAAATGGTTGTACAGAAATTAATAAAAGTAGTTTGTAAACTTATAAATGTAAAGGAAACTTAGAAAAAACTAAATTTACTTTATTTTGATAAAAGTAGTCATCATGTAATATCCATGTAAATCAATTCGTTTTTTAGTATGGACTAGAAAAAGTTTGTTTTGTTTAACATTTCACCTGAGGAAATATAAAGCCTTAAATCACGAACAGAATGAAGAACTATGGTTTTTATATTGAAAATCTATCTGCATATTTAGAGCAAAAACCATATGGTTTTACCATTTGTTTTTTAATCCAAAACCATATGGTTTTCGGTGAAAACTCATATTGATATTTGAAACAAAAACCGTATGGTTTTACCATATGGTTTTTTCATACGGTTTTTTTAAATGTTTGTTTTCAAGAGACTGAAGGCGCATTTAATTCCGTTCAGAAGAGCAAATGAGTGCACTTTGTTTTTATCGGTCTTTGCCATCTCCTGTAGTAGTTTGGTACATGCTTCTCAGAAGTTTATATCATTATCGTTGTACCTGATCATGGTGTTCCTTGACATGCCAAAAATCTCTGTACTGCCATAATCGCGGTGTTCGTGGTCAGACTGCACTACTTCTAGCCGTATGGCTCGAGTTGTCAAGAACGTAAAGAGCACTCTCCAACACTATTTCATACTGCATTTTACTTTCACGTACTGCGGGCTGAAGTTGTCCACGCCATAATGGCTGAATGGCCGGTGTTTATACGTGAGTCTCCTTTTAAGTAATGGTACCATTGTCGGATTTTTTGGCTGCGCAAGCCTTAGCTTACAAATCAAACATTTGTTTCTTATATTTTTGAGTGTAGTATGCACACCGAGTATACAATAAATTTGCCAAAGTTCGTTTATTATGGTATCTAAATTCTAGTGGCAGAAGCGTCGATAATATCTTGCGATCGATTGTCGAATGGTAAGATTTTTTCGGTCAACCACGACGGGAGAGCAGTTGAATTAAGTGTTTGGTACGTTCGTGATCCGTCCATCTATTCTTATTATCTGGTCTCCTTCTAGTACCCGTGTGACTCAAGCCAGGCGACTAGCCCTTTTTATCGGTTTCTGAGTTTTGAATGCTCGCATTTCCTCTGGAAAACTTTCACCCTGGGATACACTATAAACTTACTTCTCCGTCTGATACCTGTGTTTGATGCCGTTGCTCATCCCAGAACTCTTGATTTTCTGCAAGGATTCGTCTCGAGATTGTACTACGTGCGCTGTCCAGCGCAGAAAATATTTACGGACCCGACGAGCAGCGACCAGTATTCTGTCCCAACCCAGCAACTTCACGACAATCGGAAATTCCCTAGGATGTACGGTAGCCGTGTTCACGTACTGAAGCTTTCGTAATTCCATGCAGTCGAGTGGGTGAATGAATGCCGGGTGCGGGCCAGTGTTTAGCTGCAAGTGTTAAAAATTTAGGGCCTTCCAGCCACTGAGTCGCAATCTCCGCACCCTTACAATCTCCTCGTGTTGCACAGTCAGCTGGATTTAGTTTTAATGGAACCTAGCTCCACGTGGCTTTGCCAGTAAGCTCACTTATTTCACCAAGGCGGTGTGCAATGAAAATCTACTGGACGCAAGGCTCATCGTGGATCTAATGTAATACCTTCCACGAGTCTAACCACAGATACCATTCATTGGACTCTGTGTCAAATTCACACGCCACCGTATTAAGTAGCCACGCTGCTAATAAGACTGCCTGGAGCTCTAACCTAGGGATTGATAACTGTTTGTCGGGCGCTACTCGCGATTCAGCCATGACGAGCACCATATGAGTAGAGCCATCCAAAATCTTATTTCGCAAATATACAACAGCCGTAAAGGCTTTGAAGCTCGCGTCTCCAAAGGAGTGAAGGATCGTATTTTTAATCCACGTGTACTTCGGGGTTATACACCATGGTACATGAAACTCGGACAAGATTTTTATGGCCTGCAACCATGATTTCCAATCCCGTTCCTCCTCATCTCGCAGGGGCTGTCTCAGCTGATCTTACTGCGCCAGACTTCTTGCAGAATCAGTTTCGATTTAAGAGTGAAGGGTTGTACACTGACATCATGATACGGAGGTATTCACGCTTAGTGGGCTTTCGCTGTCCGTTGAGCAGATTACCTAGGTTGAACCTAAAGTCCAAATTAAAGCCTTACTTGTCCGATGTTGTGTCCCAGTACAGGCCCAATACGTGCTGGTCAACTTAGTCATATAGCGCTTTCTGACTTCCTCCCACATTAGGAGCATTTCCCACTGAAACGCCAGCAATCGCCTGAGTTTCATTGCTCACTCACTTGTGCATAGCAAAGTTCGCGTGAGAGCTTATTTTGACCACACCTCAGAGCAAGCGAGTCATCTCCTCTACACTGCCTCGACTGACTAAGTAATCATCAACATACGAATTGCGTACTATGCTGTCAACAACCTTCGGCTTAGACTTCCAAGAAGTCTCGTGATCGTGTTTTTAACATACTGGGCTCTACATGGTGACAATTTGGTCCAGAATACAAGACATGTCATTTCATACGTTTCTGGATATCTTGTACAATTTGCCCTGCGCCATAGAAACCTTTATGGACCCCGATCCCGTTCTATTACGTTGACGCGCAGGTACATATATATCATATGTCACCCTGAGCGAAGCCGATTAAGAGCCGTTGCTTGGCTGTCCACGAACGGAGGGCTTAAGCTAACGAGTGCCTTGTTTCTTCCAAAATGCTAACAGCCTGTTTATGAGTGGGGTTAGGTCCATTTGTCTCTTTAACTCCTAGACTCTCTATTTCAAAATAGTCGCGTATGATGCCCTACATCGTCACAGTTTCCTCGTGGCATCCCAAGCATATCTTGAATATTTCACCGTATACCTGCAGCGAATATGTACCCCCTACTTTGCTTTATTCGGTGCTCCATGCTCTACCCATCCTAAATACGTCAATGTGAGTGTGATGGTGGCGATTACCATTAACCTAACCTCGAAACTGACCAACAATCATCAGTTGTCCTGCCCAGTCAGCACACGGGGTGTCATATTAGCGTAAGGCAGAACAAAAATGTTGTTATGGATCTAACGAAATACCCTAAAAACGACTGACTCGGGAAGGACAAACCGGATGCCGACAAAGCTCCTTCGACCCTATATACCCTTTCGCTACCGCCTCCCGCTACCGAGAAATTCATCATAGTACACGTATCGTATTTTTCATCGGATGCTAAAATTTCATTAAAACTGACCATAACCATGCGCTCCTGAAACCCTACTTGGCGTGCTAAATCGACGTCGATTAGTGTTATGGTTAGACCCATCGTCAAACAAAGCAAAGGTTTTGATAACTGCGCTTGGCGAGAGATTAGTAGGGAGGTTGCTAACTTCAATGCTATGGAGTGTGCCCACTTTTTTCCACTGGTTCAAGCGCTCCATTGCGGCCAAGCATCGAACCAAGCGCTCGTTTTTTTTTTAATTGAGAAGCATGGTAGGAGTATGCGCTTACGAGGAGAGGAATGTATTCGCGTAGAAATGTCCACATTCACTCCATGCAGGAATCTGAAACAGCGACACCTGCATGAGTGAAAACGGCGGTACTTACTCATAAGAATAACATAGCCTCTTAGAGGTCATGACGCTTCGTACATTTTTTTTGAGGCATTAACGAATCTCGTATACTAAGTTAAGTATTTTTAGTGTTGTTAACAAGTTCCAAGTCCCAAGTAATTTTTTCACTGCATTGTGATAAAAAAAAATTTTTTCTATAAGAAGTATATGTTCTTAAATAAGTAAGTACTAACAATTTTTCTCTTTGGTGCCGCTGTTTCAAAGTACTACACGTATCAAATAGGCGCACTTTTGGAGACGTGTGGGAAGGGTATACCGAATGTGCGCCTACAAAGGAACGAGAAAGGAGTAGATGTGTCAAATTCACTATGTACCTATGTAGGGGGATCTGTCGGGTGAGAGCAATTGTCCCTCACTGAGATCACGAAAATGTACGGTGCCTTATGGAAAAAATTTTTAATAAATTTAAAAAACGATTATCAAAAGTGCATCGATCAAATAGATCAGTAATTTTGGTGTATATTATATTTCAGTACAGTAATAAATTTTGTTTGGTGTTGTCATGTGTACTACAAAATTAGAAAAAAAAAACAAACTAAGATTACAACTGTAATAGCACAACATATATAAATGTATACTAATGCTTGCACTTGTGTGTAGCTTGAGAAATAGAAGTATGGCTTACACTTATTCATTTGTCGCAACACTATGTTCAATAAACAGAAACACTAGTGACAGGTTGGGTTAAATTTTATACATTTATATAACATCTTCGTGTACTACTTGTGTCCTTTAAGCTTGTTCAACATCAAATTAGTATTACAAACATTAACTATATAGAATTTATATATTCGCGCACTAGCAATTAACTTTAGTATTTTGTAACCAATAGCGTGCGTACGATGGTCCTGCGTGACCACCAATCATAGCGCTCCACGTTTAAGTTACTTTGGCTGCTCACGACTGCTCGCCTGTGAGCATTTAGTCAGTCTGCACCGATCGCTCGTCCAGTGAACCACAGTGTGGTCACTGTGTACACCAACCAAGTAGACATTTTTTCGAGTAAATCGTTTTAAATAAAAAAAAAAAATGTCTTGTTTAATTTACTCGCGTGACTCAAACAACATCATTTTTAGGTCATTACATTAATAAAATAACTGTTCTTCAACTTCGTTCAATTCCTTGAACTAGCGCACATAAAATGTAATTTTGTTATTTACCACAGTTTTTCAAATTTTTCTCATCAAGTGTTGTAATTTCTGCTGTTAATATACTTTATTATTTTGTTATACATAAAAAGGTGTGAGTGTTAATCTTTTAATAAACCCAAGCATTTGGCTCTCACTCTTTTCCCTCACAACCGGTAAATCAAATCATACAGTCCACAATCATTGGGTTTTCAATCCCAAACAAAGCCTTACACAGGTGCAAGCATGTGTATACACTTACATATGTTGTGTTATTACAGTCGCAATCCAAATTTTTTTCTAATTTTGTACTACACATGACAACACCAAACAAAATTTATAACTGTACTCTAAAACATAATATACACTTAAATTACTAATTCATTTTGTCAATTTACCTTTAATAACCTTTTTTTTAATTTATTAAAAAAATTTTCTACAAGGCTCCATGCATTCTGGCGATCTCAGCGAGGGACGACTTCTCTCACGGGCGGTGCCACCTGACATATGTGCATAGTGAATAGCTGAGTGTATAGCGAAGCGAAAGTAAGTGAGGACTGATAAGTCTTTTTCGCCCAACCTTTTCTGTTGTGCATGGAAACTGTATTTAGTTGCCGTGTTCAACCTTATGCATAATTAAACGCATGCTGGACTATTTTCCAGATTTTATGTACTTGTACTCGTCATACGAGTTATCAGCAGGTATAGGTGAAGCTCCGAAGGTCTCCGATGAACGTATGTTACTTTCATTTCTTGCAAAGGTGTCCTCACAGTACCTGAGCAGACTAATGCCCACTTCTATTATTTTAATATTTTGGAGTTGTAGGTTCAAAACCAGCATTACGATGTTTTTTTTTCTTCAACAAAAGTTATTTAATTTTTAAATTAAAATAATTTAATTCAATAATCAATTCAATTCTTTTTTATTGATAACGAAAAAATTATAGTTACTACTATTGCTATTATAACCATTTTTTAATTATTTTTTCGTCATCCCCGACAGTAAAGTTTGTTGTTAACGTTCGCATAGTTAAACGTGAAGCGACAAATGTACGGCCTGGAATTCTTTACGTCTGCTGAGCAAGGCGCTTCTACGAGATCCGTGCTCTCAAATGCACACTGATTATCTATCTATATATATATGATATCTATAACAAATGTCTTTTTACCTTTTCAGTGCCTTCTGCTAAGTAGCGTTACCCGGTTTTTTATCTTCTCTTACTTATCATTTGCCGTATGATCCTTTTCTTGTCTCTTGTGTACATGTAATCAAAATTACTATTACGTGCTTTTTTTACAAACTTTATTTTAAGTTCAGAGTTACTTGTAAGTAATGGTGAATAAATTTTCATGGCTATTGGACTGCTACTTTGAAAGTCTCGTGCTCTATATAAAAAAGCACATGTTCAATACATGGACTGGAAAACCAAGAATAAAGTATCGTTCAATGAAAGTACTTTTTTTAAAGTACTTTAAAAAACTATCCAAAAAATATGTATTCTTTTAGCATTCACTGTTGGTCAGTAAGATTATTGTCCATCGTTCGTTTGTTCGCACTTCATTAGGACCTCGGTGTATAGGACCAATGCTTATAAGGAACGCACGGTTCACCAAGCGATTCATTTTTCCTTGCATTAACAAAATCAACCTATTGAACAAATTTTCCTGTACATAATGACGAAAAATCATATACGTCACTTGGCGGTAAGGTAGCTGATGGACGGCCGTGTGATGTCGCCGAAGGCGAAGCCGAGGGCGACACACTCCACGTGGCCGTACATCAACCACTTTACGGCCTCGTGACGTAATATACTATTGTTTTTGTTGTTGTTATCATTATTATTGTTACTACTATAACGTTATTAATATTTTCATTTTTATTGCTATTAATATTAGTATTTGAAACTGATTTAGCAGCTGGAAAATAACGTACGTAGAATACTTTGACCCTGCCAATAAGTTGATTACTTTTTGTAACTAACGATGTATTCAGTGATTCAATAATTACAAAAACGCTGCACCACAGCGTTTGCTCAGCTTTTGCGTCAGAGAAGGTCATCTGCTGCGTGCCAGTGACATCTATAGCCTATCATTTGCTAAAAATGAATGAAGATATATGTTTCTTGGCTAGTTAATTCCCTTGTACAGATCACTTTTTTCGGTACAACTTTGTGCTGATACGACTGCTGTTTGGGTAAATTAGCAGCCTATTGAAAAAAATATCACATTTTTACATCTTTGCATTACTTCTAGATAATTTGATTGACCTGGTGTGGCCAGTTCACATGCTTTGTGCCTTTTTTTTTAGTTCAATGTTTGTGTATGCTCACATGTTGTAAGTGTTAATTAGTGGTTCAGCGTAGATATTACACAGTAAATTACTAAGTCAAACAGCGAAGAAAGGCTATTTGTGGTAAGAAAATATTTTGACAATCATCCCAATTTGGCAGGTTTTAACATAAACGAACGAAGCGTTAGGAGGGAAAAATCTCATCTTCCAACAGTAAAGTATGTTACTTTAATAACGCTTGCTCCTTAGAAATATCTCTGTAATGTCTATTCTTATCTTAGAGAGAACATTGTATGATTCATTGCATATATTTAACTATATAATTTCCTATAAGGATCTGGCAATATTCTTGGACTCATATATATATACAAAAGCTTGAAACGGCCTGGGTGACCGGCTAATAACTTTATTTCTTTTTATTAAGATTCCGTTACTTTGGTGATTAAAAAAGTAAAATCGCTTAGTGTCATAAATTTAAACACTGATTTTTTTATTTTTAAACACAAAATTTTTATTAATGCCTATTCGTGTTTATTTATTTAATGAAATTTACAAGAAACTATTCCTTTTATACGAACTTAATAAATAATTGAAAGTATAAGAATCTAAAAACAAACAAATAAACTTAAATTTTAGATAACTTTTTTTATAGATGTCACTTTAAAGAATCTAATGATTCAAAATAATTAGAAATATTAGTTGCATAAGATAATGAATAAAATCATTTTTAATTATTTAATGCATTACAGCTTAATAAATAAATAAATTTCTGTTAAAAAGCTGATACTATCTCAGAACACTGTTTTTTACAATTTTCTTGAAAAAAAAAAAATAATAATTAAAAGTTTCAGTTTTAAATTTTGCGAGAAAATATATATCATTTAAGTGGGCTATCAGCAGTATTAAAACATCGTTTATTAAATTGTCATACACTTTTTTTACAACGAAGTTCTTTATTATTAATATAGGTTACGGTGGAATACATACTGCCCGTGTATTTCCCGTGTAAGAGAACGGTTGGGAACGGGGACCCATCAGCTAGAAAGTGTAAGAAAAAGCGAACACTTGCAGGGAGGGGAAGACAGAGCAGTAGTAGTGGCGACACACACAGAGAGAGAGAGAGAGAGAGAGGGAGAGAGAGAGAGAAGCAGATAGAACCGGCAAGTGCAGGGACCCATCAGCCGTAGAAAGTGTTATTAATGTCGTGAATTCGAACACGAAAGAATTTATGCAAACGAATGTTATTCAAATGGATGCACTTTCTTGGCCGACATGCATACACACGACTCTCACACCCAGGTAGGCTTAGGCACCACAATCACATGACCAGTAGGGAATTGGTGGCAAATTTGAATATTAAAATTAATAAAATAAATAATATTAATACTTTATACACTAGTTCATATTATTGTTTGGATAAAGTACATCAACAAATAATTTTTGTATGTATGACCGACCAATGCAGATAGCCAGCATTGATTCAACGGGTATTTATAATATGGTATAACCTCCATATATTACAAAATATGCCACATCTTCAAAAAAAACTAGATATATATCAAAAGTTACGAGTTTTACGGGTTTTCTATAGGGAATAAATATATCGTGACGCACAAAAACAAGATATAGAAAAAATTACAAGTTTTACAGATTTCCTAAAGGGAAAAAAACAATCATGGAACACATAAAGAGAGGTGTTGAGTTATGTGAGAACATAACCTCAAATATCAGTATTTTTAATTTTTTTTCTATAAAATCAAGGTGGAAAATATGTGGAAAAATTACAGCATATTTGTAAAATGATTACAAATATATTGGATATACTTCTTGTTTTTTGCCCAACAATAACCTTAAAAATTATTTTAAAAAGTTACCGAGCCTTTAATACATGACAAATGTACAGGGAAGATATAAATATACCGCTGTAAGCCCACGAAAAAAAATACATATTGAACTCACATGTATTTATGAACCTTGTATTTTACATTATACATGTGATTTCTACTTACATGTGAGAACTTCGTTCTTACCAGGGGACTCCGAGTCCCACATTGTAGTTTTTATTATTAATAAAATGTCAAGTAAGTGCAAGTGATTACTTAGTTTCAGGCACTTCAGTTTATATTCATTCCTTTTTTTATATATCACAAGGCAAGTAATGGCCCTGAGTAACAGTGAAAGTTCTTTCAGCTATAAATTATTACTTTATTTGTAAACAAACTAGTCAATAACAACATTCAATTATCTGATGTTTATTTTGTTATTCTTTTATAATCAATAAATTGGAAAGGAAGTAAACTGGGCTACTTGGTAAGAAGTGCGTGTATTGTTACTTAAGGACGTTAATCATAGTTAGAGGGGAAATGTAAAGATCACAGTGAGGGGGGAGCGAGCATTCAGCAGCACCAGCAACTGTTTTGAATGCATTTGAACACCTACTATAACGAGGTCAGCGGGAGGAAATAACACAAGGAAAAGAACGTGGCCGCACGCCCTGCCAAATTGGATTTCAATCGGGCGGTTGGACCCGAAAACCCTTGTCGACACTTCTCGTTGAACACACAGATCAATTTGCCTGCATTTATGCTTCTGTCACTACATATCGCCATGTGCCTCGGAGTTATGGGGACGATCCTGCAGAGCACGTACACCTTGAACGAGAGGCAATACTAAAACTCTAATAGCATGCAAAGGAACGAGATTACGGGATTTATTACGTAGACAACACACACATAAACGGTAGCAATAATTTAATACTCTAGGCTTGTAAAAATAAAATAAAATATATATATATATATATATATAATACTTAAAAGTACAAAACTAAATATACGTAGGTGTGTAGTAACGCCAAAATAAGTACAAACCCGGAGTGATCTACTAGACGAGACCGCTGTCTTCCTTGTACCTTTATTTCTTAAACGACGGGTAGGCCTCACGAATCGCAACGAAAGATACGCTCAGAAACGCTCTCATCAACTTATTTAATCGTACGCAGTTACCAAAGCTGTTGATTGATATGGAACGAGACTCGAGTTGGAGAAAGAAACTGATGGTCGTCCCACCAGCCAAACTTCCTAGTCACAACGTAAAGCAAAGTCCCTAGATCCTCCAGATACTCGAAACGTCAACCTCGACCGGGTCCCGCTTCCCACCGGAATTTACTGGCGTCCTTAACCTCTCTCAATTACAAAACTTCAAGTCACACGCTACTACCGTCTTGCACGGTCTCCCAAGCTAGTCTAACTTGACTAGTTCTACTCTCCTTCGCTTCGCTCCTCCTCTCCCGCCTCTTCTCCCTGACCCCGCAAACGCACACTGGCTGTGCCATGATACTGTTGGAGTATAAGCATCTGACACATATCAAGCAACTGATTTAAAGTGATACTCACTTTAATCTGAACAACTTTAAATGTATGAAAAAAAGTTTAGCTTTTAAATTTTTGAGTAGGCAAATGGTTGCGGCGATTAAAACGGCTGGTGAAGCTGCTGAAAAAGGATATAAAAATAGGTTGATTTCTGATACAAGGAAGCGATCAGCTGAGTTTGTCCAAAAATGGACACTGTAATTGACACTTTTAATTCATAAAGACTATGTAATGTTGAAAAACGGAAGTGACCACTATCACGATGTAATCCAGAAACTCAAGAATGTCTGGAAAATTTTGTGTAATGATCCAGAAAATGGACAGTACATATGTTACGAGCGAGTAAATGCAGAAAATCAGAGCAAGTGAGTAGATTACCATGTTTTATTAATTTGTCTTTGACTACCAATTGTTTATACCAATTATTTGCTGACATTAAAAACGAATTAAATAATCCGGTCTTTGAATTAGCCACTGGTCGTTGCAACCAAGATAGTGTCGAGCATACTAATTCGAGATGTTGAGGAAGGGGTGGCTTCAACCCATTGGGTGGGTTGCTTCATTGGCTGCTACTGCAAGCAATTTATCTGATACATTTGAATTAGCAGAAATACTAGATATGGAAGGGCTTTTACAGGCAGCTGAAATGATGGAAACATTTTCACCCTAAGATTCAGCAGAAATGGTAGATTTTGAAAACAAAGGCTTATATGAGAAAAACGCTATTACCTATACTTAAGTAGTTGCACAGCTAAAAGTGATTCACGAAAGAGCAAGTGTCGCAATTATGAGAAAGTTTTTAAGATAACTCAAGATCAACAAGTCTTTATGTAGGGCATATTATTAAATGTGGAAAAGTGTCAAATGACAATGCATTTTTAAACATTATAGCATTATGTTTACAAATTAGTGGATTGAAGATGTCGATTTTTTAAATATGTAAATCACACAATTCACTCACTGAGATAAGAGTCTGTGAAAAAATCTTGTTTTCGAAAATGTTTGGAGCATACCCACATACTTTTGCTCACATATTTTTTTATACCAATGGCCTTGACCTACGTTTTCCAAGCTACAACTTTCTCATATTGCCCACATATATTTTTTATCACCTGGAAAAGCATAGAATAATAAATTTTGGTTGTACATGGGTCTGCTAGAACAATCCTCTACACAACAATAAATACAAGATTTTCTGAGGGACCACACTGCTTCTATTTTTTGAATATTCATTTTGTTACAATTTATTGTGTTAACATCTACAAAACATCAGCTTCATAATACTTTTATTGGTAAAAAAAAATCAAGAGTTGATGTGTTTACTTAATATGACAGCCGTCACAATCTTCTCTCCAAGCTTACCAAAACAGCCTAAATGTGGCGCTGATGGCTGAGTTCAAATCTTAATACCTATAGAGCTTGTCGTTGGCTCGGCTGGTTAGAGTGATAGTTATTAAGATAACACAGATTATAATAAGAGGTCATGGGTTCGATTCCTGGTCGGGGCACTCAAATTTTTTCTGATTGTTTCGGTTAGGTATCAAATCCATAACACAGACCTAGGATAAGGCTTAAGTTTTATGATTAATATTTATAATCATATACCCGTCTTATAATTTTACAGAATTAAATGGCTCTATGCATACCTGCATAAGAAATTTGTAAAAGTACGATCATAAGCGTATGCTCATAGTTTATTCACGTCGTATTTTTCCAGTTAAGTTTACTTAGTGTACGAAAACACTCGTGCTTACAAGTATAAATAAAAACAGCGATAGATTTTTAATGCCCAAAGTATACCTATATATGCAAAGAAGCCGAGCCCTTCCAATGTGCCGAAATGGTCCCATGACTCGAGTTCGGGCGCTCCTCCTCTTTGACTTCCGAACGTTCAGTACTATCACTGAACTGTAGAGAGCCTGCCGTAAAAGTTTGGTGGTGCCAACGATTAACGCGTCGCCGTTCAATGCTATATTAAACGCATACAGTGCAATCTTCCGGAGTAGAAATGAACCTACAGTTTGGATCTAGTCTGATCCATCTACTATAGCTTTGGATCCAGCATGGATCCATTAACTGGATGAAAGCTGGATCAATTGTGTTCGCAGTTTTGGATCAATAAAGTATCTAGGCAGCTGGACTTATAGATAATTGATAAAAAATGGATCAAGCCTTGATCCAAATGCTGTATTATTCAGCGTGTTATTTGTTGTGAAAAAAAGTATTGTCATTCATATTGCAGAAATTATGTCATAAAATAACTAATTAAGTCGTTCATGTGGTAGAAATCATGTCATAAAATAACTAATTGAAAATGATTATAATTTGAAACCGTACGTAAAAATAGAACTTATTAAACGAATTCATAGAAACAAATAAATATGAAATTATTTTACTCTTTACATATTTAAAAGTAAATAAGAGTATTTGTATTAAAACAAAATTTGCTTTCAATTATCGATTTGTCAATGTTATTTTCAGCAGTAATCCAATTCGTTATAGACAGTAAATCCTGGTTAAACAAATCCAAAACTTCAATCATTCAATACATACAGCCAGCTTGGTTTTTACTATTTTTACTCAACTTTCCAGGTAACATAACCTTATTACTTTTATTAACAATTACAGAATTTTTATTGTTTAGACTTTTCAACGATACTTAACATGAACAGTGTCAACTGTAGTGCGTTAACGGGGTGACATTTTCAATGGTTAATTTATAACTCAAGTCATGGCTTCATACATTAATTGTGCATGCAAATATATATATATATATATATATATATATATATATATATATATATATATATATATATATATATACACGTATATATCATTCGTAATGCAGCCAGTTAGCCAACATATGTTGTGTGTGTGTACGTATCACGTGATCTCATAATCCAGTACTTTAGCTAAAATGGACCCATTACGGATCTAAAACTGCGAACACAATGGATCCAGAGCTTGATCAATATAATAGATCAAGTCTGGATCTAATCATCTATTTCCCTCAACATCTTTCTACTCAGGTTCTGCCTGTAAAAGGTCAAGCTCAGGACTGTTATACTTACCTCAAAGATGTGGTTGAACTCAAATACTTCAATCACCGAGGCTGTTTCAATGTCAAATCGTTTTCCATGATACGAGTCTCTGGCATTAATGAAAACTAGTTGCTTCTTTAGCTAAGGTGGTAAAAAAAGTAACAAGTAAATATTTTACTAAGTGGTTTGATAAAAATAATGCATGTTATAAACATTGGGTTGAAGCTTTAAAAATTTTGTTGAAATTGAATGTATTTAAAACTTCTAAAGAAAATAATTAAAAACACAGAGCAGAAGCTAAAAAAACCAGGTGTGGGTCTCGGGACCCCTGACAGATGTAAAACATCAAAGAATAGGTTATTAAAATCGGTAATACTTAATTATCTATGAAAAAAAGTGTTTACTTTTTTTACCCAAAATAATTTTTGTATTTTTACATTGAAAAGACAGTTTATTTACGAATACGTATGTTTATCAGTGAATATTATGGTTAGGAAAAAGCAAATAAGAAATTATGTTAAAATTTTTTGTATTCATGAACACGTTAAAAAAAGGGAACGAGAAAGAACAACAATACACGGCAAAGAGTATCTGAACTACCTACCTACACATAGGTACACACATATGTTTAATAGTACGTTCATGTGTATTACTTCCTCTGTCTCTCTTTGGATACCTGTACATAATTGTGTACGTGCGCGAGCTTCGTTGGCTCTTTACTGAAAACGGGTTAACATGCAAAAGTTTGAGTGATCAGAATTGAAAGATCCTGAAAAAATTCTGAATTATGGTGAAATTTTTATATTTTGAAATAAGGCTGTTTACCAAGTAGTAATTTTGAAAAAATGATGAAAAAATAATACTAATCTTAAAATTAATTTATCGTTTTCTACCAGTGCAAAATATTGATAAAAGCAATAAAAAAGGCCGATAGGTATATCTGTTTTAGTTCAATAGAGAGAAATAGAGAGCGTGACGGGAGACAATAAATGGCTCTTTCTATCTCACTTTTACAGGTACTGCCAAATAACATTTTTTTCCCAACATTTTGCGCTTGTCAAAACAAAAAAAGAAAAGCTTAATGATAGAAAATTTTTCGCCCTGAACGCTGGTATTTTTTTTGCATCTCAAACCATCATCTGATATAAGCAAAACGAACTTTAAAACACGATTTTATTTTTACTCGACTACTTGTAATTAATTATAACTGTTTTACTCGCAATTCGTTGACTGAATTACGTATTATATAAGAAATGCCGGATTATCGATCAATTTTCTAATTCAGAAGTTTCTCGGTTGGTATCCATAGGTAATAAGAACAGAAATCAGACCTGCGTGATGCGTAGCATAATGGATATGGTTTCTGACTACTAATCCGAAGTTTGGGGGCTCGATTCTTGAAGTCAGAAAAATTTGACAATTTTTTTTAACGCAAATACATTTATATGCGATATGCTCACTCGTATTTTTGTATATATAATACATGTATACGCTATATGCATAAAAAATGTGATATTTAATTACATACATATATATGTACGCACACTTCTATACAGCTACATATACCTAAAATACGGTAAGTACACAATAGTACACTTTAATATGAAAAAGGCCGTATGTATACGTCAATAGTTATATCGTTACCGTATATACGTATATATAAAGACCCAAGTTCAACCACGTGTATATGTTTAGAGAGAGAGAGAGAGAGAGAGAGAAACGAGTGCACAGTGGTGAGGTGAAGAGCAACGGGGGAGCGGACCAAGCTTTCATTGCATTTTTTCCCTCACACGGCTGTTCACTGCCCACCATAAGGTGTTCCACATTAAAAAAACCTTCAAACTAATAACCGTAAAATGCTTATCGTGAAAATCTTTTGAATTTTTTTATCACTATAAAAGATTTGGTGCTCAAATTATTTTCATAATATTAATTAAAATGTTAATTCTCGTCGTCCATCGGGTAACAAAAATATGGTAAGCATTAAATATTATTTCGTACAAGTCTGTTTATAAATATCTAATTTTGTAGCATTATAGAATGTTTGTAAAATCTCTTATATTTTTGTTTTCCATATTGCAATTGAAACTGTTTTATGTATTGTAATACTTTATAAATGTGATGGACGTGTGAATGTCAACATTTTTTACACAACAGTCAATGTTGTAAAAATTTGAAGATGAATCTGGCATCTAATTAATGAATTACTCTCTACAAACTAATTACTTATGGTTTTTACACTTTTAATCATCAATTTATCTGAGAATTTGTACACGTCACTACTACCAAAGTTTTATTTACTACTTTCAGAAACGTAAGAACTAAATTTAGCTATTTTTACATACGTAAAGATGACGCATTACACTTTTTAAAAGGCATTGCTTAATGTTTTTTTTTTATAAAACACTAAAAATTACATTGCTTTTTTAAAGTGATGACAATGAAGAAACTACACTGTGTAAAAAAGTATTTTTGAGTTTTTTCTTTGAACAAGCGTAAAATGTTGTACATTGCACGTTCGTCAAAAAAATATGAATATAACCTTTTAAGTACACTTTATTGCTTACATTTTTATACTTTGAGTGCTCTAGCTACTAATGAGTCAAGTGCTCAACGCACTTGACTTTTGTAGTTATACAAAAGGCATACATTGGTTTTTACTGCAGCTTATAATTTTTTTTATGAACAATCATCTGATTCCGACATTCTGATTATTACAGATGTTCCAAGTGTCCTGCCAAACTATTTTAAATTTTTTCTTTAACAAACAAGATTGAAACGACATTATAAATATGAAGGCTTCAGAAATTCCTTACAAAATGTTAACTCAACACATCAAACTAACCTAACATTTTAGTTTTGTTAAAAGCTGTTTTTATGGAGATATCATAACTTTTCAGAAAAATACCATTTTTACATATTTATTTCAAAAAACATTAAAACTTTAGGTATCGCTCATGTTAGAAAGTACTGTACAGAAACGAAGTATGTACAACATAGCTACGATGATTTACAATGGTCCCACTTAATTTCTACTCACAGTTGCTCATATTAAGATGTTTTGAACGTATAAATCTGTGCAAAAATTAATTTGTAAAAATCATTCATAAATTCACCGGACGAAATAAATTTTCTGAAAAAATGTAGTCTCAGAATTTTTATCTATGATGCATTTTTCTTTTTCTTTCTTTTATTAAACTACTGTATTGTATAACTCTCAGTAATTTTTTCGATAAGGAGGCTCAATCACGGAATGTACAAGAATTTGAATGATATATTATTAATGATATATTATATATTATTAAAGTTCAGATCGCGCTAAATCCAATGGTATCCTTATTTGTATAGGTTGGCAATCAAAATCCGGGGATAATTCAATTTAAAGTCTGCACTTTTCGAGCCTGCTTAACACAGCCTCTTATGGCCGAAGACCTGAAGCAAACTTTTGACGATTAATTAAACTACTTAAATGAAATTTACAAGCAAAAAAATGTACGTACCATAACTCTGACATTCTCATCTATAAGAAACCTGAAGACTTTATAGGCGTTGGCGATAAAAAAATTAATAAAATAGCTAAAAACTATTTTTGTTTGAAGTTACGTTCTGTGAGTGCAGTGGCAAATACTGCCGATCATACTAGTCTAGGAAGCGCGTGCAATAAAAAAAATTTGAATTTGTATAATAACATGAAAACTTTTAAAATGACTTTTTAATTAAATTTATTTGTTGGGTAATAACGCAGTAAATTATGGCAATCGTTAATATTAGATTATTCGACAACTGACTGTATAAATACATAGTATACTATATATACTAGTGGGTGGATTCAGTTAAAAATAAAACAAACTTTATTACCAACATACTACTAGCATAGAAGGAAGCTTTCGTCTAGTGACATCGCATCGATCGTCACTGAATTGACTACCGCACTAGACGATGGAGCCTTCGTGATTACATAAATAACATCACTCTTTCTGACAAAATTATTAGATAAAATACTTAGTAATTGTACGCATCAAAATTTTTTCATCTTACTACTACTTTAAAAACTAATTATTAATGTATGATTATTAACTATACCCAAATCGCTGAATTAAGTGAGGCTTAGGTTTACAGCTTGTTATTCAGGGCACTTTGGGAAGTAATTAGAGTTTTGTATCTTACTGATTAGATTATTTTGATACTATTACAGCTGTACTACACAATTTAATAATAGCTGAAGTATTAAGAAAACAATACAATTTATTGCTGGTGATTTGCTTATTCATTACAAATCTTACGTCAGATATTAAAATTAATGTGCTCACATTTAAGGCGCACGAAACTCAGGGTGAGGATATAGTCTGGGAGCCAACCGTAAAAATGCTTGGCTCATAGAAATATTGATGAAACTTGGTTATAAGACAGCATTCATTCAGGTAGTAACAATAGGCGGTGGCAACTCTATAAAAATGATTGCAAAAACGAAAAAGAAGGAATTTTGCAATGCAAATATGAGATAGGCCCATCGCGATATTGATAATTTGTACATGGAAGTATAGATTTCAATAATTTTTTCACGGAAAAAAAGGGTTACCAGGCGAAACCGTAGCGAAAATCCCGGCAACCATCTACAAGGGGTGCGATCAATGCTATTTTGTTGAGAAAGTTGATTACAGGTAATATAAGTTTGAACACATTTGCGTTAAACATTCGTTATGGAAAATAATATTTTATTCTAACTTTTATTATCTTCAGGGAAACAAAAAGAGAATAACACCTTGATAAATAATTTTGTGTCAACTGTTATTACCAAATTAAAAAAAAATATTAAAAAATTTGAATTTGTTTCTTGCTTACCAACAATATATTAATATACGCTAATGACGAAAAATGAGTGTATCTTTAGTCGATTTAAAAAAACAGAAAAATAATAAAATATAAAAATTTTAAGGTAGTTTAAAATTTTGCCGCAAATCTTAAGAACTTAAGACGTCCATGAATATAGGCACCCTCAGAATATGTGCGGAGGTAGAGTTATAAAGTTACCCAAGCTGTAGAACGTCGTTCATCACTTAACACTACGAACCAAATGTGCCTCGTTTGATATTTATTATACAAAAATTTTTTCACGTGGAGATTATAATACAAAGGATTACAGTCAAGGAACTAAATAATATAATGAAGATTTTCGTAAGTTTAGGTCAGTGATACTTTTGCTATGAAGTATTATTATTACCCAGGTAAATAATAATTTTAACATTTTCAAATCTTCATACATCATACTTTACATGTATACGTACATACATGTATATTAGATATACATATTACATGTATACATACATACATTACGTATGTATACAGCATGATATGTAACGGTGGCATTTCCCGAGAACCGCGTGTAGAGCGATTTTTTCTGACGCGAACCCCGTTGGAATTAATTTTTTAGGGCAAATAGCTTTTAAATGGGAGCCGATTGAAAATACGTTCCAAACTACCCCTAAATGGGGTTGGAAAGCTATAGCGCGCCCGCATGAACTCGCGACGTTGCCATATTGTTATTGGAGCTTAGTCGGTAAACAGTGAGAACTATATCCATGTGCGCACGCAAGAGCGTCAGCTACTGCTGGTAACTTGAAGGTTGGATATAAAAATTTTTATACCTTAAGGTAAATATTGTCTGCTCCTTATGTTGTCAGTTGTTTATCCATCACGCGCTTACTGTCTTTCTCACTTTCATGTAGGACAAAAACATCTTTAAATTTTTATACTTAAGTAATGTTACCTCGAATGAAAGTAAAATACCATATCAGTAGGGATTTTTTCCCTCTACACGACAGTATTTTTGCAAAAATAGTCGACCTCTCGGTCAAAAATATTGTTGTTAGGTATGTCTTGCTTACGTTCCCGGGTATGTCATCTGTACACGAATTAGAACGAGTCCATTTATAAATTGCAATAATCAAGTACCCGGGAAGTGCCCGGGAAGTACCCGCCAAGTGCCCGGGAAGTACCCGAGGAAGTGCCCGGGGTGTACCCGAGGAAGTGCTCGGGAAGTACCCGCCAAGTACCTGGGAAGTACCCGCCAAGTATCCGGGAAGTACCCGCCAAGTGCCCGGGAAGTACCCGAGGAAGTGCCCGGAAAGTACACGCCAAGTACCCGGGAAGTACCCGAGGAAGTACCCGGGAAGTACCCGCCAAGTACCTGGGAAGTACCCGCCAAGTGCCCGGGAAGTGCCCCCCGGGAAGGAGCCGCCAAGTGCCCGGGAAGTACCTGGGAAGTACCCGCCAAGTGCCCTGGAAGTCCCCGCCAAGTACAATACAATCGGGTACTTCCCGGGCACTTCCTCGGGTACTTGGCAGGTACTTCCCGGGCACTTACCGGGTACTTGGCGGGTACTTCCCGGGCACTTCCTTGGGTACTTCCCGGGCACTTGGCGGGTACTTCCCGGGCACTTCCCGGGTACTTGATTATTGCAATTTATGAATGGACTCGTTCTAGTTCGTGTACAGATGACATACCCGGGAACGTAAGCAAGACATACCTAACAACAATATTTTTGACCGAGAGGTCGACTATTTTTGCAAAAATACTGTCGTGTAGAGGGAAAAAATCCCTACTGATATGGTATTTTACTTTCATTCGAGGTAACATTACTTAAGTATAAAAATTTAAAGATGTTTTTGTCCTACATGAGAGTGAGAAAGACAGTAAGCGCGTGATGGATAAACAACTGACAACATAAGGAGCAGACAATATTTACCTTAAGGTATAAAAGTTTTTATATCCAACCTTTAAGTTACCAGCAGTAGCTGACGCTCTTGCGTGCGCACATGGATATAGTTCTCACTGCTTACCAACTAAGCTCCAATAACAATATGGCAACGTCGCGAGTTCATGCGGGCGCGCTATAGCTTTCCAACCCCATTTAGGGGTAGTTTGGAACGTATTTTCAATCGGCTCCCATTTAAAAGCTATTTGCCCTAAAAAATTAATTCCAACGGGGTTCGCGTCAGAAAAAATCGCTCTACACGCGGTTCTCGGGAAATGCCACCGTTACATATCATGCTATATATATATATATATATATATATATATATATATATATATATATACAGCATGATATGTAACGGTGGCATTTCCCGAGAACCGCGTGTAGAGCGATTTTTTCTGACGCGAACCCCGTTGGAATTAATTTTTTAGGGCAAATAGCTTTTAAATGGGAGCCGATTGAAAATACGTTCCAAACTACCCCTAAATGGGGTTGGAAAGCTATAGCGCGCCCGCATAAACTCGCGACGTTGCCACATTGTTATTGGAGCTTAGTCGGTAAGCAGTGAGAACTATATCCATGTGCGCACGCAAGAGCGTCAGCTACTGCTGGTAACTTGAAGGTTGAATGTAAAAATTTTTACCTTAAGGTAAATATTGTCTGCTCCTTATGTTGTCAGTTGTTTATCCATCACGCGCTTACTGTCTTTCTCACTCTCATGTTGGACAAAAACATCTTTAAATTTTATACTTATGTCGTCTGTACACGATTTAGAACGAGTCCATTCATAAATTGCAATAATCAAGTACCCGGGAAGTACCCACCAAGTACCCGGGAAGTACCCACCAAGTACCCGAGGAAGTGCCCGGGAAGTACCCGCCAAGTGCCCGCCAAGTACCTGGGAAGTGCCCGAGAAAGTGCCCGCCAAGTCCCCGCCAAGTGCCCGGGAAGTACCCGCCAAGTGCCCGGGAAGTACCCGCCAAGTGCCCGGGAAGTACCCGCCAAGTACCCGAGGAAGTACCCGCCAAGTGCCCGGGAAGTACCCGAGGAAGTACCCGCCAAGTGCCCGGGAAGTACCCGCCAAGTACCCGGGAAGAGCACGGGAAGTACCCGAGGAAGTGCCCGGGAAGTACCCGAGGAAGTGCCCGCCAAGTACCCGGGAAGTACCCGACTGTATTGTACTAGGCGGGGACTTCCGGGGCACTTGGCGGGTACTTCCCGGGCACTTGGCGGGGACTTGGCGGGCACTTTCTCGGGCACTTCCCAGGTACTTGGCGGGCACTTGGCGGGTACTTCCCGGGCACTTCCTCGGGTACTTGGTGGGTACTTCCCGGGTACTTGGTGGGTACTTCCCGGGTACTTGATTATTGCAATTTATGAATGGACTCGTTCTAAATCGTGTACAGACGACATAAGTATAAAATTTAAAGATGTTTTTGTCCAACATGAGAGTGAGAAAGACAGTAAGCGCGTGATGGATAAACAACTGACAACATAAGGAGCAGACAATATTTACCTTAAGGTAAAAATTTTTACATTCAACCTTCAAGTTACCAGCAGTAGCTGACGCTCTTGCGTGCGCACATGGATATAGTTCTCACTGCTTACCGACTAAGCTCCAATAACAATGTGGCAACGTCGCGAGTTTATGCGGGCGCGCTATAGCTTTCCAACCCCATTTAGGGGTAGTTTGGAACGTATTTTCAATCGGCTCCCATTTAAAAGCTATTTGCCCTAAAAAATTAATTCCAACGGGGTTCGCGTCAGAAAAAATCGCTCTACACGCGGTTCTCGGGAAATGCCACCGTTACATATCATGCTGTATATATATATTTCGTGATTCTCAAATGTTATTGTAATGCTCTGCTACACAAACTTATTTTTGGTATAAAATAGATTTTATACTACTAATTTATTCAAGCAGACATTAAATCCTTGAATACATATATTCCGGCACGCGTTTTTAAACTCGTTTAACCATTTATTTCAGAGCGCGAAACACATTAGGCAGTATCATAGAAATAACAAAAAACCGGACTCCAAAAACAAGCTTAGGAATAGCCATGGAGAAAATAAAAATTCAAATAATCAAGATTGATTGCAATGTATTGCAGCTTCTTTATAAATATGTATTATGTATTACTTTACTATATTGTACAGCAAAATGTGACAAATAAATAATTATTTTATTTATTTATTTCTCTTGTCGTGAGAGTTAGTAATATAACCAGACATTAACAGGGGAATTGCTGACTGCAATGCTACAGAGTGTACCTACTTTTTCCAATGGTTTGAGCGCCGAACCAGGCACACATTTTTTGTTATTTGAGAAGCATGGTAAGGGTATGCGCCTACGAGGAGAGGCGTGGATTCGTGTGATAATATCCATATAGGCGCACATTTTCGAGACATGTGGAAGGGGTAAACCGGATGTGCGCCTATGAGGAGAGGAGTGAAAATGTCGGCTATACAGCTGTATAGTACTTATAGCTAAGCAAATAAAAGAAGCAAGCGCCGACAACTGTGACGAATCTTTCTCGTTATATCATTTTAATAGTCCGAGGGACATCGTCAATCTACCGGGAAAAATTATTTGGATGAAAATTTTTGGCACCATTTCATAAAAAAATGTGCTCCTATATGAGGAAGTACAGTTTGCCAGTTGCAAATATGGTCAGAAATTGTTTAAACAAATGTTTTTTCAACAAATTCGTCAAAGTTGTTTTTTGGTTTAAAAAATATTTTTATATTCTTTGCAACATTTCTAACAAAAAACTAATGAGGATGTATATACCTTAACCCCACAATTTTCAAGTAATAAACTCCCATAGTTTAGAAAAATGCATTTTTTTCGATTTTCAGGGCTCTACGAGTACTAAATAAAAACATTTTTCTATGTCACAACACACGAACATAAACTAAAAACCTTCCTTTACCATCTCTAAAAAAGAAAATGTTAAAAAATTAAGTAGCAACACTGTTTTTGCAAAAAACATTCAGGGCGTTTCAGCGCGCACTAACATGTGAGTGTATACCTATAGATGTTAACTACACGCTGAGCCACGAAACGTATATGTATATAGGAATACACTCTCACCAAAGTGCGCGCTGAAGCGCCCTGAACGTTTATTGCAAAAAACAATGTTGCCACTTAATTTTTTAACACTTTTTTTTTGGAGATTGTAGAGGAAGGCTTGCAGTTTGTATTCGTGTATTGTAATATATAAAAATCTCTTTATTTAGTTGTCTCGTAGAGCCCTGAAAATCGGCAAAAATGCATTTTTCGAAACTTAGGAGATTTTTTACTCGAAAAATGTAGGGCTTAGGAAATATACATCCCAGTTAGTTTTTTGTTACAAATGTGCCGAAGAATATGAAAATATTTTTTTTAGACCAAAAAAATAACTTTGACGAATTTGTTTGAAAAACATTTGTTTAAACAATTTCTGATCACATTGACATCTGGAAAACTGTACTTTCTCATTCAGGAGAACACTTTTTATGAAATGGCGCAAAAAATTTTCATCCGAATAATTATTCCCGGTAGATTGATGATATCCCCCGGAAAATAACTACATAAGTATAAGTATGATATGATGTTCGACTGACTTACTCAAATCTTATGATTCAACATTTTAGAAATTGAGGGGGCGTAAGTCAACAGTAAACAAAAAGTTTTGGTAGATGTTTATGAAAAAAATCATATTCTTTTCCTTTAAAATTCTTTAGAACAAGAAAATTTCAGAGAGACTAGCCATATAATTTAAAAAATTAAGTCGTGAAATTAAATACTTATAATTATATGCACAGGCTTTTGATTTCAATACATTATTATTTAACTCTCCCGTACTTTTAACATTCCAAAATCCATTAATGTTGTTAAAAGATATACAGCTTCAGATATTTTTTAAGGTTGTTAGTACAGCATAACCCCTAATTTATTAATTTTACACATTATTTTTATTACTGCTGTGAACTGTAAGACAAGCTCCAGACGATATCTATGAAGATATGTGACTTCGAAAGTTTCTCCTCGTATCCTTCGGTTAGCTAAGATGAATAAGTCTTATGTAGCTTCGCGGATCGTTTTGCCATCTTGGGTTTGATTCCACATCATAGCAGACTTTTTTTTTCAATTCCATTTATCATTTTGTTTTCATGTCTTTATTAATGCTTCCTTTCAAAACATATAATATGTGTTGTCAACATTTTTTTCGGATACATCAAAATGAATATTGCTACTTTGATACTTTTGGTTAGCAAGGCCATTCCATAATTTTATAACACTAAAATAACTTTTGAGGATTTGAACATAGTTTATACATTTTGAAACTTCTAAGAAATTATAAACATCCTATTTACAACAGAAAAAAGCTGAAGCCAGAAGAAAACTCATACTTTTATTACGATTATATCTAATATAATTATTTCCAGTAGAGTACAACTTACATTTAATTACACGTGAGTATTTATCTACATGCATATATCATGTTTTTTGGCTTATATTTACATTCCTTATAATACCTTGTGGTTATTACATTGACAACATTCGTACTACATATATGTACAAATATTAAAGCAAATTCTTTAGTCTTTATAAATAGTGCGTATTTTAGAGTAAAGAGTCTTATAGAGACTGAATGAAGGTTTTTTTTATTTTAATACATACTAGTTTCAACCACTTGTAACTCAGAGTTTAGATTTAAAAAAAAAGTAGTATTATGTATAAGCAATTAACCTTTTTACCTAAAACAAATTGTTATTGTTATTTTACAGAAGTAGTTCCCAAAATCTTTTCACAGCGCGTAAATCATATACAGTTAACATACATTCTTTTTTCTGTTCTGAAAGTGGCACTGTATATATTTTTGTAGATCAATTACTAAAAAAAGTATTAAAATTTCACAATTGAAATTGCACTTTCGATCCTCGCAATCAGTTCATTAATCTTACATTTTATGCAATACACAAGGTTCTGCATAAATTTATCTGATTTTTTGTAGTTTGATAAGATTGACCATCAAAAAGCACCTGTAGCCATACAACGCAAGGCAGCTAATTTTTTTTTTTTTTTAGTCATAGTACCATAGTCGTATTGTTGGTATCTTGAACTACGTGACACAGGTTGCTGTTATTAAAAAGCTCGCGGAACTCTCATGACGAGTTGCTTAACTTTGAGATCTTTAAAATTGTTTTTTAATAGTTCTATATATTAATTTTTGAGAATCATAACTTAATTAATTTATTATAAAGTAGTAGGCACATAAATACAGGAAACTCATTTGAATACTTCACGATTTTAAGAAAAACATGGAAAACTAGGATAAATAATTGGTCAATTTTTGGTCAATTGCTAACTGAGTATCTTAATGATTAATAAAGCATTAGTTGATAACAGAAGCGCTTATCACCAAATAACATGGGGTACTTACTAGTCACCTTATTAATGTAATTATTGGTCAGTAAGCGGTCCACGGTACCGAGTAATTTGCGCTTGAGTTATTCATTAATGCTTGATTAATCAAATCATTGGCCAATAAACACCCCGTGATATCTAGTGATTGACGATGGTGTTATAAACTAATGCTTCAGTAACTGATCTATAAATAGTATATTACGTACGAATTTGCAAAGGCTTCGATTTACGAATCGAGAGGTTTACGGCATGAGCCGAAGGTGAAGGCCGTAACGAGGTTTGTAAATAAGCCTTTTAAACGAGTTTTGTATACTGTTTCTCCGCCTGAAAACCCAGAATCAAGCGGTGAAGGTGCTATTTTGGAATTAGAAGGCAGAAAATATATACATTACCACCTTAAACTGCATTTAATAAAATTGCATTAAAAAAAAAAAAATTTACCAACTGTTGGAATCGATCCTCAGATAGCAAAACAGTACGAGCAGTAGCATAAGCCGTAACCATCTTAGGTGGAGAGGTTGATTCGTAATTCTTGCCCGTTGGAAACTGTCCCATTGGCTCACGTTTATTATTTTTTCTTCATAACTGTTAGGTTCTCCCTTGAAGAGGATTGGTGATTCCTGGTTAAATGCTTAAAGTCGAGAGGATAATATAGGGTCATCGGTCACCGGGGTTCCCAGCCTTGCGACGAACAACTCTGCTCGTGACGTCTGCCAGTGAATGACTGATTTGGTTTAATATTGGCCGGCTTTACATACTCTTTTAGCTGACGAATCACCTCCAGAAATCGTAGTAAAAATGTATTTGTTGGCAAGGTAATTTAAACTTAGGTGGCCTGTAAAAGAACCGATGAGATTGATAGTTAAGTAGGAAACGTAAATGTTTATAATGGCCCTTTATATATTAGTAAGATTACATTACTGACGACTTCAAGATAATATTTAATCAAAAGCGTCTTGCTATATTTAGTGTATAATAAACTTCTTACCGCTTATATAACGAAGGTTTAAAAGGTTAAACGCAAAATTAAAAAATAGAGCCTGGCAAGTTATGTTATAAGTATATATAGAGCTATCGCACATCGTTTAATTTGCCATACATAATTTTGAGTAATAAACTTATTTCAACTCGTGTGATTGATCTCTTATCATCCTAATAATGTAAGAACAGTTTTTTGTATTTCTATTATTCACAATGATTTGTAGAAGTGATTTTAAGTTAAAAAGAATGGTTGTGGTACAATTAATATGTTGGAGAAGTTAAAGTTCATCCAAAAAGTTTTATATATATATAACCCCACTGTAATACAAATAACTTGAGGTTTAAAAATTAATTTCATAAATTTGGAAGTCAGAATGAGTATCTTTTAAAACTATTTTCAGTATTATTCACTAATACGCAAAGCTGTTGTATGAAGCATAAAAAACAGTTATCATGATTTTACATTCTGAACGTATAAATAATTTTTAATTTATTAAATAATGTATTGTATATCTTACTAATATATAAAGCAAAGTCGCTAAAACCGTTGTAATTGCTAACCGCGAAAACTACTGAACCGATTTTGCTGAAATTTTGCACACTAATTCATGATACTTCCTAGATGGTTTTAGTATAGTTTTTATATTAAAAAATTTAATAACAATAGCAATAAATGAGCTTAAAGTTTTGCAAAAATATGCCAGCTTTTCACTCTAGTTCAGTAAAATCCGCTAGGTGGCGTCGACATAAAATCGAGGCTACCTGCAACAGAATTAAAAAAGTGTGGTTATAATAAGCCGGAGCGTCTCAACAAAATTTATGTGTTTTTTACCAAATCCTTTTTCACAAAACCCACAAACCATAATAAGTAACATTCATATATCGTTCATAATTTATAAAATCAGAAAACAAAGTATTAACTTAGAGTAAAAGCGCCAACAGCTGAACCTAAAACTAACACAAAAATTACAATACAGCATACTAATCACTAAGTGAAATTATGTATATTCTCTGTAATCAAAAGTAATAAATAAAGAGATTTTTAAAAGTAAAGTAAAAATATCCATGCAGTTGTATTGTGGCAGTTCAACGAGCTGCACAGGGCATGCTAATGATAGTCTTGCAGCTGGGTATCCCGGTTACGAATGACACTCTTCTGTAAGGGGGAAGGGACCCAAGTGTCTATTCACCCTGAATCTTGACGAGAGCGATCAAAAAAAAAATTAATTCCAACCGATGACGTCTTAGGCATAATATCAGGAGACATATCTAGCCAGAGCACAATCTACACCAACTCTTCAGAGTTATGTGGCAGTCCCACCATCCCACCTGGTGCAGTAAGAGAATTTTTGACTACAAATGTAAACCAGGGAAAAACAGCTCTCAGGGGCACGGGCAGCCACAACGGCTACCTTCTTGGTCGTCGCGTCCCCAACGCGCTTACCCACATGTTCCCGTCTAACGATGAGCGGTTGGTTATCTGGGGAACGACCCGAAGACAAGATATTCTTTGGTCAGCGGCGTACCTCCCTCCATCATAGTCTCCATACATCGAGACTCCCAGGGAAAGAATCAAGCAACCCGTAGCCAGCTCTTCATCATCAGGAATAATATAATAAAGAATAGCCTAGAAGTTTCATCACTGGCGCTTTTTAGGGCCATTATAAGTATTTACGTTCCCTACTTAACCATCAATTTCATCGGTTCTTTTTAGGATCCACCTAAGTGTAAGCTACCTTGCCAATAAATACATTTTTACTACCATTTCCGGAAGCGATTCGTCGACTAAAAGACTATATTAACTAAAGACGGGTACTATTAAACAAAGTCAGTCATTCACTGTCAGACGTCACAAGCGGAGTTGTTTGCCGCAAGGCTGGGAACCCCAGTAACCGTCGACCCTATATTACCTTCTTGACTCTAAGCATTTAACCAGGAATCACTGATCCTCTCCAAGGTCTGCGCTGGGAAAAGCTATAACAGCTATGAAGGAAAAAAAACTTGAGCCAACGGGACAGCCTCCACTGGACAAGTATCACTAACCAATCTCCCCATCTAAGATCACCAAAACAACTGATCTGCAAATAAAAAAGGTGCTTTAAACACCAACGTCTTCGACGTTATACCGGGAGACGTTGGGAAAGAGCACCACAACTAGCCCCAAAGCTTCGGACTTTGTAATTTTTCTCCCGATCTGTCTGGGTCTTCAACAGCAAGTCAGAGAAGATCACCCTGAGGTATCCAGGCAGTCACAATTGCTGTTAACTGCAGTCAAGAAAGAGTTAACTTAAGAAGCTCACCGGTCTTTTTTAGGGCCATCGAACGTCAAACTACCTTGCCAACAAATATATTAGAACTTAACAAAGTTGACAAAAAACAGCTTTTAGGGGTCACAAAAATTTTAAGCATACCAAAAGTCGCAAGAGGGTGAATTGGAAGAAAAACTTCAAGTGTATATAATAAATACAATTTTACTTAGGCGTCAAGAAACTGACGGAGAAAATTTATCGAGATTAAAACAGCAGCGTCAAAATTGACAACTAAAGAGTCTATTACGTGAGAGATCAGCTTTTCATTGTACCCTCACAGCAATCTCTGAAATCTTTAAAGATCCTACTTCAGATTTTTTAATGAGTAGATAATGTATTTGTGTTTTTGTGGCAATAAAAATGTAGGGTTTAAGGTCCAGGACTTTGTCGCTCAGGTAAATAAAGTTGTGAGATATGAGAAAAAAAATTTTTTTTCAATAAAAATTTTTTGGGGGTTTAAAATCTTAATAGCTTTAAAAAATAGCCCTTTTCGTGAATTACACGGGAGAAACTGTAAATCAACGGCTTCTTATGGCCACCCATTATCTTATGGCATAAAGAACGCACGGTACTCTTCAGCATGATTATTTTTTTGAATTTTTACACCTCATTATTTGACGAAACAAACTATATGGATTCCGAAAAAATATGTTTTTAATAAGAAGATTTTTGTTCTGAGATGTGTCAGGAATATGTGTAAAATTTCTAACTAAAAATGTTTCACATTACATGTCAACACACTACGGTGTTTTATTTAGTAAGTCTCGGGCGATGCCGAGACGGGGGGCTGCTAGTTATGATATAATTTAATGTATAAGTATAGTAATAATATTTTGGAAAGACAGCATAAGGAAAAAAGTATAATTGAAGTTAAAAAAAATTTGTTTTTTTTTCCATAACTGTGCTATTATGATAAATTTGTTACTATTTACTACTAACTGAAATGAATGGTGCACGTAAGTGGTTGTAACATGTCAAACTTGTCTAACCTTTTACTTTTAATTGTTAAAAGGTAAATTTTCTGGGGTTAATTTAACACTTTTATTAACAAATTTTCTTCTTCATTTCCTGCCGACAATGTCCTCCCAGCCAAAAAAATCACGTTATTTATTACGTGACGTTATCAATTTCTAACAAATCACGTTATAAATCACGTAAAAGATCACATGATGTACAAAAATCACGCTATTCATCACGTAATAATCATTTAGCAGGGCTAACTGTATGGATACTCGAAAATTAGTATGCATCCGCAGTTTTAATGTTATTTAATAACATTATTAAATTTTTACGTTTTATTTGCAGTACGAAGTGTAATTTTTTTTTTTTTTTTTCAAATGAAACACGTCAAAAATAGAAGCTTACAAAATTGTACGAAAGGTTGAAATTTATGTAGAAAAAAAATTTCGTTATTTTTACACAAGATAATTGTGAATTAAAAAATATTAAATAATGTATAAGATAAAAATACTGCAAGTTTCCATTTGAATACTAGGGAGCACTTCCTTTATCAATCCAGCCATCACGTGTCGCCTTTAGGACTTGCATTTTAAATCATGTTACGTGTTATATGTCTTGTTAATTTTTGTACAATATTTATGTATAATAAGGAAGGTTTTTTTACCGTTTGGTAATCTGAAAAAGTAGTTAGGATACTCTGACCTCATAATTTATTTCCATGTCTAGATTTTTATCATAAATAGCTTACCTTGAGTTGGAGAACAAAAATTATATGAAAAAAAAGCAAAATTTGCAATTTTAATACAAGCAAATCGCCCATTAATCAGCTGTTAGCTAATGTAAGGACATTTTTCATACGTATTTCTTTTGGTCTATATTTACTCTACATTTACTTTAAACGCTGTTTATTTTTACCAATTATAAGTAACTTTAAAATTGATTACCAAATACCTACGGTTTTTATGTTCTTTAGCCAGTGAAATAAGGGGCTCGGCTAGCCACCACTAAGAGCCACGCCCACTTCCCTCATAAATACTCCAGAGGTTTTGAGCGAGTGCGTTTAAATTTAAAAGGTGCATCAAAACTAACGATTTCTCGGGAATCAAGAAAGAGAATTTGACGATTTTTTTGGAGAGGGGAGGGGTAGCTTTCATTAAAATTACGATTGCGAATATTTACAGATCTCTGCAAATAACAGGAGGACATATTAAATCGAAATTAACAACTTTTTATGAACTACCGTTGCTGTTTTTTCTTTTTTAAAAAGCCATAGTTGTTGAATACAGTATTAGATAATTAAGAACAATTTTTTATAAGTTAACAATCATTTCAACGTCAAAAAAAAGCGAAGTACATGTTTTTCCAAAAACTTTTTGGTTATAAGAAATATGTTTACGTATAATAGATAACTATTAATATCATTATACATAGACATAATTGTACAACGTATGGATAATTTTACGTAAACAATTATACCATTTTTAGTTCTTGACCTGTTGTTTTGTTGCCTGCACCTTTTTGATGAAACCCAAATATAAATATTAATAGAATGATCATAAGTATCTCATAAGGTTAGCCCGTTTGTCACGAAAGGGCCTAATGAGGCCTCATGAGAGAAGAGGGGGGGGCATGTGGCCCTAATTCTACACTAAGATATGCTTAATCAAAGATATATCTCCATGCATGCATAACCTAAAAAATTAGCGTTATATTGTCAGTACTTGATAGAAAACACAATTCCTATGCAGTATTTTATGATAGCTCGCAATAATAGCATGTAAGGGCAACTGTATCAGCTATCTTCTTTTTGACTATTTTTTTCTCCTAAAATTTTTCTTCAATTTTTGCTTACTTGGAGAATTCACATTGTCAAAATGAAGAAAAGTATCTGAAAGTTGTATTTTTAAATTCAGATCTCAAAATTACTATTATTATCAATCAATGTTGTATTGCAATCGTATATTTTCACCTTGTAGTACCAAATACACCTTTATATTTTTAAAAAGGTAAAAGTAACTGCTTAAAACAAAAAAATGAAGAGCAACGTCCTTTATGACACTTGTCACATTATCAATTACTTGGATTTAGAACTAATTCAGTTGATTCTTTCTACTTAAGCCGGTTCCAGCGAGTAGGGATAACAAACCGCATCTTGGAGCCTTAATTTGCTCAAAAAACTTTGATAGTTGGCACCACTGCCTCAAGGAAAACATAGGCTAACCTATAGAAATACGACTTCATTAATTATAATCAGAATATTTTTAAAAAATTGTTCGTGTATCCATATTTATCAAGAAGGCATTTGAAAGATGAAGTTAAAATCTACAATACGTGTATACTCGTAATATCCGACACTTTCGGTTCGAGTTGCAAATCATTAATCCTAGTATACCTGCTTTAAGCGCTCTAGTTAAAAGAGTGAACTTCAAGCACGAATTTCTCAAGATTTTGTCCGGTTATGGATATTAAAAAGGGTACCCATAGATTCACCGTAATCTAAACCATTTAATGACCTATGTCTAATATGGCGACACTAGGACGCTGGAACCTCCTCAAAGGCATTCAGTATATCAGCCGGAGTTTCTACTTTACCAACTTCCCTATTTTGATAAATTATTGTTAATAACGAATTATCTAGCTGTTTAATACTAAAATAACGAGGAGAGCCGTCACGCTGGTACGTTGAGGAATTAGTAGAGCCCAAATTCAATGCAATCCGTTGCGTATTGAGAGAGAAAAATTACACTTTATAATCATGAAAGAGTATTTCAATGTTCATAACCTGAATTGTATTTTTTTTTCAAAAAATAATGCATTGATTTATCTGAAATTTTGAAAAAGCCTCTAAAGTAAAAAGACAAACACTGGTCCTCTCATGGTTTTTGAAAATATACAGTTCAAATTATGAACTTACTCAGCATATGCAGATTTGTAGGTTACGTAATGCCGTTTACAATAAGTTTCAATTTTTAAAACTCAATAATTGCAAAACAACGAGAAGAGCCGCGTTTACTTTTTTAATTTAGAAGCCGAGTTCAAATTTCAGATAATTCAATGCATTACTTTTTGAAAAAAGTTACATTTAAGATTATGCGCATTGAAACACTCTTTCGTGATCATAAAATGTAACTTTTCTCTCTCAGTACGCAACAAATTGCATTGAATTTGGGCTCTATTGATTTCTCAAAGTACCAACTTGGCGGCTCTTCTCGTTATTTTGGGTTTAAACAGCTAGATGATTGGTTATTAACATTAAGTCATTAAATAAGGGAAGTTGGTAAGGTATTGTTTGATTTTGAGCCTTCGATCTTTAGACTGTATTGAGGCTGATGTTTATAGGGACCGAATAGCGAGGGCAAGCAGGAGAATGAAACTTTATTCACTTTTTTTTCTTTCAAAGTTCACGGAGATTTATTTATTAAATAAACACAAAAAAAAGAGAGAATAATGGTACAAGTTTCATTTCGCTCTTTTTACCAACACTTGTATACAAAAAAGTAGTCCTTTTAAATTCACACGCAAGAGATTGTTCTTTGTTAGTCTCTTCGCAGCGAAAACTGCACTCCACTGCACTATAATTATAGAGTCACTTCTTAATAATAACGAAATTACAGTTGTATTAATGCCTTTCTTGCAGACTATTCTGATTAGTAAATCCGTTCGATAGCTGCAAGGTACACTTGGCGTTTTTCTTACGATTATATAATAATCTACAAACTTGGTCCAACGAGAACTGAGTAGTTGGTTTTCGACGTAACGAGGTCGTGACAATGGTGGACTTTCCACCGCGTAAAGCACGGTATTTAATTAGCGAACGAGCAAAGTCTTGCCTTTTGCTTAATCGAACTAAATACAAACAACTAGTTATTAAAGGCTCCAAGTATTTAGTGGTAGCTTTGATAAACGAACGCGCGGAAAACCAAAGGGGAAAGGAGCTCGAACTCTCGCGACAAACGTGGTTTTTCAGCAATGGCGCTCTGGCTTCGTTCGAACAGAGCTAAACTAGCGCCTGACTAGCTAGATGAACGACTGGTTGCTGACTCTCACGCAGCCAGCGTCTCTCTCGCTGGTCGTGTATGCGACGCGGCGGCGATGTTGGCTACACTATCCCACGCGGGTCTCTCGCTATCTCTTTCTTGATACTTTTTTGAACAAATAGAAACTCCAGCCGATATACTGAATGCCCTTAATACAACTTTAAAAAATCTACTTACATGAGATGGGATTAGGTTATTGAGGTTACTTCACGAGGTCCTTGATTGCGCCCTGTTATGCACCACTTGAAGGAGCCTACAGAGGCCCATATGAACTATTGATGTAGCCCTCTTAGATTTCTGATACAGAACACATATTTCGTCTTACTTCTATCTTTGGTCATAACTTCAGAATCTAGGCACGTTGCTTACATAGTGTCTTATATAACATTCATATTATTATCAAGCCTAATATTCTCAATAACCATTAAACAAAAGATGCATCTGATTTTTATAAAAACTCTTCTTCCTAATAGTGTTTGAGAAAATTCATAAGTTTTTTATGTAACTAGTCTATAACGGTTCCTACAATTTTGTAAAAGACTCGTGCATGTGCGATCACTAGTACCTGTTATCGGCAACTCCAGCCACTCGAGCGAGTCTATCTCTGCTCGTGTAAGAAACCGTCTTTTGAGTACTTGTTGCATCAACAATCATCATTTAATCATTTTTCTTTTTTAAATATTAATACTATTAGTGATGAAACAAAATTTTCTTCGTAGTCCTTAAAATCCCGTTTTTATTGTTCACAGGATTTTGCAACAGCCATCGATGGCGTACAACACGTTGTCAACAAGTCAAACAAGGAAACGATAAAATAAGCCTTAGGTAAGCGCTTACCAACTGTATTCTCCTGTTTCTATTTTTAAAAGATTTTTTGTAGAATTATTGATATTTTCCTGGAAAATCAATTTGACTGCGTATACAAGCACACTGAGAAAAGTGGTGTTAAAAAAGCATCAGAACTATTCTAAAAATTACTATACTTATTAGGAAAGTGAGAACATACTCATGGAATGACGCAAATTATTATCTTTAACGTAATTTTTATTGTATTTTAAATATTTATTATTATTATTATGCAGCAGCCCTAAGGAAATTATTACACAGCATAATAAAAATGACTATGTCTAGCGTAGTAAGAATCGCGATGGTATAATTTTTGCCATAAAACATAGTAAATTTTATTATATTTTTTTTTAAATGTTCCATATTCTAAATGCGAGTTTAAAAAATGACATTGTAAAATTTCTAAATCCACTGCGATCAGTAAAGTAAAAATTACTATGTTCGAAAATAATTTTATACGACGTTTACAGGTATATACACCTATTGATTTTCAAATTCGAGGTTATACTAATGTAATCATTACGAGAAATATTTTTTTTATTCATAAGGGTTTAAAATGAATACATGCAAACAAATAACTTTAAATTAACTAATTATCTGTGGTCAACACCGTGGTTTACAAGAAACTCTTTGATTTTTAAGTTTATTGTGTGCATCATAAACAGTACACGTTCCCACATGTACTTTATCGATGCTGGAGCAGACATATTATTCCGTGGTCTAGTGGTTACGGAGCCTGTTTCGGAAGCCGAAGGATGGAGGTTCAATTCCCGGTCAGAGCAGATCTATTTTAATTAAAACTTATTTTTAAAATGCATCTACCTCTATAATCTTAAGGAATAAAGTATCTATCTAAATAAAAACTATATCTGAATCTTCTGATAGTTGCGCATATATAATATGAATATAAATTTTTCGCCTTTTACTTGAATACAAAAATTATTTCTGAACAAAGTAAAAATTTCTATAATGAATAGCAAATTTCAGTATAATCTGGTTTTACCGTTCAGCGTTGTAATTTGGATAATATGGCAAATATGTCTCAGCTTTTATAAAAAATATAGTAATTTTTATTGTAGTTGTAACACTTTTTCGAACACTATTTTTCTCAGTCCACGTTCGAATGAGAAACAGAGGGTCTCAAATGGCTTTGATTGCCCGATTCAGTCATTGATTGAACTACTTAGCCAAAGTAGCCAAGTTAGCCTAGTATTTAGCCAAAGACATTCCAAAATCCAGAAGAAGAATGTACAAAATATCTAATATAGACTGTTAAATGTATGCGAAATAAAATAGAAATGTCTATACTTATGTTCTAAAGTAATGGACAAATGGATACTAGGACGTCTAAAGTTTAAAAGCGTCTAGAATTTTCTAAAAATTATTAATTATTGCTTGATATTTGAAGAGATATGATAGTGATACATGTGTGTAAAAAAAGTTACGAATTAATTGTGCATATTTTTTTCGGTGATTTGTTCCATGCGAGTTTTTATCTGATAGGCTGTAAATATAAGGACAGAATGCATTGTAGAAATATCCATAAAATGTATATATTTTTACAAAAAAAAAAAAAAAAAAAAAAAAAAAAAATTAAACTGCACATTATTACATATCTATTTTGTAAAAAAGTGTTTGCGTGTAAATAAAGCATAAGTAAAATACAATACTAAGATCACAGACTTTACTTGTAAAATAACTTTTGAATTTCCGAGAATGTAAACATATACGTGTGTTTGAGTATACAAGAAAACAATATAAAAAGGTGTCAGCAAAGTAAAAAGAAAAAAGGCAGCGCCTTATCGTACTTTGCAGAAGTGTTCAAAGTGAATTGAAAATTTTTATTTTTGATCTCTCGAGAGATTTGTTAAGTGTATTTATAATAATGAAAAAAGGTTGTTTGTCAAAGAAAAAAGTACAATAAACACATCAGTGAATAAAACATCTTTAAATAAAGGAAGTTTTTGTGCGATGAACATAATGCACACGTAAAGTGTCTTATTAACTTTTAAACTTGCAATGAAAAGTGAAAAAAATCTTTTGATATCTTTTGCTTACTAAAAATGCAAGTACTCATTCTAATAGAAAATGCAAAAATTACAAAAATATCCAAGAAAAACTATTAAATGTATTTACCACACGCGTGCCTATTTAAAGTACACCAAATAGTATTTATTCAATTGAGAGTAATGCATATTATAGATTTTATGAAATAAATAAATAGAAATGAGATACCTAAATGGTTTAGAAAATGCAGTTATTTTTAAATGCAAGGGTTCTATAGTGGCGATTATTTATGTAATCTTATATGTATGTATATATATTTATATACACATGTGTGTTTTTGTGTGTATATGTGCGTGTATGTAGAATGCATATATGTTAATACATACATAGTCTTAGTTATCGGTCTACAAAAATAAAAGCTGTTAATTTTTTACAACGACTTGTGAAAGTGGATATGTTTTTTTGGTAAACATTTATATCGTCGACAGGGATGCGATACGACAAACTTGAATAAAAAATGAAAAAGAGCTTTTTATACATATTCAGAAGTAAAATTTAGTTGGATAAAGAATCTGAGAAACGGGATGTAAAATTCTGATGAAAATATAAATTTTCACCAATCCTCTATCGAAAATTCGCTTCAGATAACTAATTTCAAGAAGTAAGACCAGTTGTTAGAGACTTTTCTCTCTGGAAAGTATACTCGCTACCGTCTTTTTTACTAAAAGTTCTGCAGAAACTTATTGTCAGTACCTAAATGCTAAGTTAAAAGGTAAGCTACTGGACTGATAATAAAATGTACAAGAATTTCTAGAATCGTTAACTTTATGAATTTATAGTAAATTTCACAGACTTGTCAAGTAAGTTGAACACTTCAAAAAGAGACAGTAGATAAATACAAAAACGAAAACTGTACTATTAGAATTACGTGATCATAGATATTCTCATCTACAGCTCCCAAAAATTGTCAGAGACTTCCTACTTGGCGAGCACAGAGATTTATTTATACTTATCTTTCATTACAGCTGATCGTCATTTATAAAAACTATTTACACACTGTTACGTAACTTAGCACCCATAGTCACTTTTTTCTCTCCTGTAAATACTTTTTATGTTGTCCCGTATCGGTTTTCAAAGGATTCATAATGTGATTATATCACCTGGTTACCTCAGTACTATGTAGTTGACCACTACATGGCATGGTGGTAAGGTACTGTGCATCTCGCACAATTTAAAAGTATCTGTAAGTATATCGTATTTTTTTCTTTCATTCGTAAGGTTAAGGACTGCTGTATAGTCTTGGCCTGGAGTACTGAATATGTTTTTTGTAAGAAACGATTCTTTGTTATATAATTATGTTTGTTAAAAGAAGTTTTAGCCAAACATTACTGTCAAAACTTTGTACACTTAGCAGAAACATAAGAAGCCATGTCGATCGGCGCGTGTCCAACTGCAGGCAAGTAATAAATATCATACTTTTGATACTAGATGCACATCGCAAAAAATATATGTAAAATGAAAACTAATTGTTTCGAGAAGTATTTTTGTACATTATTGTAACGCAAGCTCAAAACGTTGATTCCACTGAAAACCCAGTAAACGGTGTGTGTTTGGGTACCCAAGTATAAATTTATACTTCTATGAAATTCTATGGCATTTATAAATATACCTTCTGTAAAACGATCGTGTATAAAGATTGTGCACTTATTGTTGGAATGAGTAAATGTACGTTCATTTGGTATGGTTTCAATAAATATTTTCACGTTTGATAAATAAACAATTATAGAAAACAAATATTAATAGCTGTAAATTAAAAAATGAAAGTGTATGAGAACAGTTCACCTTAACTTTGTACAGCTTTGAACCTAGTTATATATTCATTTGAATAACATCCTTAAAATGTCACGATTGGCTTGGTATAACTAAAGTAAACCAGTGGACAGTGGGTGCTTGGATACCCAAAAAGTGATACTTCTATAAAATTATTTGGCAGGTAATATAATTATAAATATACATATACTTTCTAAGAAACGATTTTGTATACAAAGTTGGTGCAATTATCGTTGGAATGAGTATTCGAGGTGAGACTCATAGGACAGATTTTAGTATTAGTTAATGCCGCATGATGCTTTTTCACATTATAAAATACCGCTTAATTGGCACTCTTTTTTTTGAACACGTCATGTAGACCAAGTTTTAGTTTTAATTTAGCCACTTCATTTATTTTTGTGCAGACTTTCCGATGCTAGTAGTCGCGTTTCACCTCGAATACCCACGTTAGTTGGGTATACTTAGAGAGTCAGAAGTGTATGTTAGTTGGAAGTACATGCCAGTGAATGTTCTTCAAGTAGGATGTTTATCAGACATAAGTTTTTTTGACAGATATTATTCAAGCATCAAAAGTATACCCAAAATAGCACAAGAAATACCCAAAAAAATTGCAGATCGTTCAGCTGTACCCTTTGTCACATGTTTTATTTTAAAAAATTGCAACTTAACATGTAACCTTCTGACAAAATCACGTAGAATTGCATTTGTAAAATCCGTATAAACCTCCTAATTTTTGTTTGTATGAAAGATTACTTTTTTATAAACCTGTTTCATTTTCAAATAGATCTATATTTTTTTTTTTTTTTAATGATTGAGAAGCATTACTTATAGACAGTTTTTTTATTGTTATAATAAGTTTTGTGTTTTAAAAAGTATAGGACTAAATAAACTTTACATAAATATTTTTAAATCTTTTTTGTTTTGCTATTTTAATTTAACATGCATTAATAAGAATGCAAAGTAAGCCCTACATGATACTTCTTCACCACATTTCACAATTTCTTTCTTCAACGAAACGATGAAAAAAGAATTATTATTATCATTAAAATTATAAAAAATAAAATAAATTAAACAAAACTATATAAAATAATATTTGAGGATGTTATAATGTCTCTAAGATAATACTTTTTTACAGTCTCTTATTCTGATTGAGAAAAAATTTTTCTAATTTTTGTTCAAATCTAATAGTTTTTAAGAATACTTTTTTTTATGTATAATCTTATGTTGTAAGAATTTATGTAATTTATCTGAGTACTGTATAAATAAGTAAGAAATTGTTTTTCCTGCTGGTATTCGATACCCAGATTAATGTGTTAAAGAGAAAAAGGTTATTTACAACTTTGTTGTGATAATTACAATAAATTTATGAGACCCTAGTAGGAATTTGCAATTGTAATAAAATAGAAGAAAAAGTAAACATGTGTAATAATGTGCCGTGACCCGTAAGAAAACGTAAGAAGACGTAAGGAACTATTATTCTCATGGAATTTGTAGGTTTTTTACATTTTATTATGTTGTGTTACGTTTTCTTACATTTTTGTTACGTTTTGATATGATTTACCACATACTATTACACTGATAATTTTTCATAATAATTACTCAGCTTTTTTTCGTTAAAAGTAATTTTTATTCAAAAATGTAAGAAAATGTGTCTAAAAGTTATTAATTACAACAAAATATAAAACAGTGTAATAAACTGCCAAAAACTGTAAGCTGTTATAAAATATTACACATGACAACATTTCCTTACGTTTTAATAGAAATTATTACAGTTGCTTTTTTATGAGATTCGAGTTCCTTTTTAGAATCATAATAGTAAACGTAACGAGTCGTAAGGTAATAATTATATTGAGTTGAAGTCGACTGTAAGTAAATGTAACAAAACGTAACAAACTGTAACTGCGGTACAAAATCCAACCAAACCTTACATTACATCACAGAAAGTTACGGTTTGTTAAGTTTTCTTACATTATTTTTTTCCGTTAGGGCACTTTAAATGTGGACTAATTTACCCTTGGAATGAAAAGTATATGTAAAGTATAAGTAAAATCCGCGAACAAAAAGTAGTTGTAAAATCAATTACTAGATTTATTGTTGACAAACGTGTTAAGAGACATGAAACAATATGAAATGTACATTTGTAAGATGTTAATTATATCAATTAGGTAATCAAGGTGGTAAATATTATTCATGAAATGATGACATAATAAACATAAGTCTCAGATGCACCTCATAAGGACGCAAATTCTACTCCGAGTGTCTAATCCACTCTGGCCAACTGGGTAAGACACTCGACTACAAGTCTTCTGAACCAGGTTTAAATTCCCTAATTGGAACAAAAAGATGCTTTTTTTTTACTACTTATCTTAGCCTTTCTAACAGCTTTTAAGCAGAAAGAATTTAAAATTACATGGGTCACAATTTATACTGTTTTATTTTTTAGTTGCCGAAAATCTTGCTTAATATCGTATAGGACATCGTGTAAGACTTCTTGCGCGATAGTTTACATGATATCCTATAAGATTTCGTGTAGGATATCTTGCACGATATCGCGCAGAAATTTTGTTACGGGGTGGGTGAGGCTCTGGATAGTAACGAGGTGCCTTCATGTCTGGAAACGGGAGGAGGAGCACTATAGGTCGAGAAAGGAGACTCTCGACAAACGGTAATAAACATTATTTTTAGTACAAAAGATTAAAGGCGTAGCGACCGTCTCAGGCGACGGTGCAGGCTAGAAGAAGGATTTTGACTAACGTGGTTGAACTAGGCATCGCTGCTTCTTGCTCTGCCTCTTTCTATCTCCTGCAGCTGAGACGACGATTGGTAGGGTTGGTTCGGCTTCTGCTGCTTTGCAGTTAGAATAGGACACGAGGAGTAAGCTGCTGCTTGCGCCTGAAGTGTGCAGCTTAAGAGCGTTGCTGAGCTGCCAAATATATGACAATTAATATGTGAGGTTTCCAGCCATCAACTTGACGTTGATAACGTAGTTAGCTTTTACGAAAAAAACATAAGTAGGCAACGTCCTTACACGAATTTTTATAATATGGTATAACCTCCAAATAATACAAAATATGCCATATCCTTAAAAGGAAGCAGGAAAGAGCAAAATTACAAGTTTTACGCGTTTTCTAAAGAAAATAAAAATATCGTGACGCACAAACAAAAAGGCGTTGAGAAATAACCTCAATTTTTTATGTTTTTGATGTACTTTTATTAAATGAAGAGGGAATTGTGTACATATCCTTTATTTTATAAATGCCCAAAAATAAGGAAAATTGAATAATCATTTATAAATATGCAGAATAGCCGTCACAAAGAAAAATATTTTTTAGGTTTAAAAAAAATTTTAATTTAATAAATAATTTAGTAACGAATATAATTTCTAATTAAATAAATTTCATTTACCAACAGTAAATAATATTAACATTAAAATTAAGTTACAAAGTAGAGAATAACAAGAAAAGGTTTTCTTGTATCGGGATAGTTTATGGCAAAATAAGAAGAGTATCCAACTCTTGGCGAGAAGATCGCCTGTTTCATTCTTGTAGAAAGTGTTTTTTTTTTTTTTTTTTTTTTTTAGAGAATCGCGGAAAGCTAAGAAAATAAAATTCAAAATCAGCTTTCTTGAGATATGCGCTTTGGTGGCGGAAAGCAGGGCGGTTTGGCATATTCGCTTCGGGTAGCAATTTGGAGCAACGCCACGTACAGGGGAAAAGTTGTTTATGCTAATTAACAAGAGTACACAGAATCTTATGGGCAATGATCTTTTACAAGCGATTATTTCAACAATAACGTATCTTTAATAAATGATGTATTTTTTTTGAGTGTTGAGTATCAACTTTTAAGCCGAAAAATATCTTTTTAATAGTACCCTAATAAAAAAAAAAATTTTTCTCTCATTATGATTGAATTTTGTAAGTAAGTATTACGATTTTGCTTAAAAATAAATTTATTTTGTAAAGTACTTTTAAATCAGCACATAAAAAAGGAATATTTATTATGCTCACTCAAACGTTACACCCATTTCATACTAATAATTTACTTTTTTTCATGAAATAAGTAAAAATGTGTTATTTGCCAATAATATGTTACTTGGAACTGTAAGAACCTATTTTAGTTGTTGAATATTTATTATTGTTGAAATAAATAATTAAAATCTATCATTGTCTATCTGATCCTAAATGTATATTCTTGTTAGTTAGCATTGACATCTTTTTCCCTGAAGGTGACGTTGTTTCAAACTGCTGCACGAAGCAAATAAGTGAGGTGGGTGGACAGAGCGTAGCACGGTAGGTAAGGGGTAAACAACATGCGAAATTCACTTTCGGTACACATTTTCTCAAAGTCACAAATTTGTTAGTTTAATCTGTTCCGCAGAACGTGCCGATAGAGATATAACTTCTTTTTAATACACGAAGTGAGATTTTAATTTTTTATTCGTCTAAAATTGCATACTCAGAAAACTGTAACTGAGGGATCACCATTTTACGGTTATACATTTCTTTGTCATTTAATTGCTTTTTCTCGTTCATACATAGTGAAAAGTTTTATTGTAAATTAGTTTATTGGAAGGAGCAGATACTACTTGTAACTATGTATGGATGATAAAAAAAAAGTATGTGGATTATGAAATAATGCTCAAACATAAAGGAAACAGAGTGGGTTATGATTGATTTACTATGTATTTGAAATATTTTATAAACAGTCATACTCCAAAATCCCAAATTTTTAGTCCACATTTATTATTTATTAGCTTGATCTATTAAATAAATTTCATACATACATACATACGTACAAACTACATCTTGCTGATCGCATTTAATAAACGTAAAATCAATAAAAACATTTTGCACCGAGACCAAAATGTAGAGCCCGAACGTAAGAATCCGATTGCAAATAGTTAGTAAATAGTTATTAAAAATAAAGAATGTTTTAAATACAAAGCTACTGACTCGAAGATAACTGATAAGCATACAATCTGAAGGATTCTTTACTTCCTTTCCTGGATTGTACATAATTTTTCACAAATCCTACGTCGAAAGATAAAGTTGTATTTCTATCACAATATATGAAAATAAACATACATTCTACGAAACGATATTGTGTAGAAAAAAGTGGTGCAACTATCGTTGGAATAAGTATATGTACGTTGATTAGATATGGTTTTAATAAATAGTCTAATCTTTAATAAATGAACGAGTGGTGGAAATTTTGCCCACCAATCAAAAATGATCCTGTTGATATAACAATATTCAAACATTGTTTATACTTAAGATAATTTTCAAAATAATTCTCGAGTAAATTCTTTAAAAAATTCGCAAAAAATTTTTGATATTCTTGATAATACTCTCGAGATAACTCTTGAGAACACTGCTAAAAATAATCAGCTGATTTGTCAGCGGATAAATCAGCTGATTTCTGATGCCAAATCGTCAGATGATTTATTGATTGTACGAAAAAATACAAGTCCCATCAGTGCGAAAAAATACAAGTACCGAGGGAAAATTTTTTTTTGTCTATCATCAAAACTATGCATTCTGGGACTTTTACAGTGAAATGAGACAGGTGACGATTGTGAGTTTAAAAAAATTTTTGATAGCCAAAATAACAAGTTCCGTGCGCTGTAAAAGTATAAGTCTCGTCAGTGTGACAAAGTACAAGTCCCGACTGAAATTTTTTTTCTTTTGCTATCATCTAAACAATGCATTTAGGGACGTTCACAGTAAAATGAGATGGGTGAAAATTAAGACGCTTAAAAAATTTTCACCTGCCACATTCTATTGTAAATGACCCAAAATGCAGACTTTTGATGTTCCTAAATGTATTTTTTTTTTTCTTTGGAACTTGTATTTTTTGGCACTGATGAGACTTAATTTTTTTTTAGCGCACGAAACTTGTAACTTTTGCTATCGAAAATTTTCCAAACCTCTCAATTTTCACCTATTTCATTTCACTGTAAATGCCCCAAAAGGCATTGTTTAGATGGACAAAAAAAAATGTTTCCGTCGGGACTTGTATTTTGTTACACTGACGGGACTTAAGGTAGTTGTATCCCACGATATTGTTAATGCAGCAGATTCTATAGTTTGGTATGTCATCTGTCCCTCTCACACTTGTGCTAAAACATAACCTTTAGCAGCTTTTTCTGTGCTTATTTCTTATCTCACAGACACTCTCAAGATGTTTCATAAAATTAAATAAGATCATTAGCCATTTTTGAAATACACAAAAAAATATCGTTAAAAGTTTACCATTATTTTCTGGGATACACGCAATTGAAGCCCAGAAAAATACATTTTTCCGTAAGGATCCATGGTAAAGTATGAAAACAGTAAATATCAGAATTTTGCTTTCTAGGAACCCTAGCCTTACAAAAATTTAACCGAGCTCTTAATAGGCAATAATTAAGCTGTGTGGTAAGTTTCATGAAGATCTCATCATTATTTTTGTTTGAGATATAACCACCTTAAACTTTTTTCAGCGCACGGAACTTGTAATTTTACCGAAAACTTTTAAACCTTTCAATTTTTATCTATCTCATTATACTATAAATGCTTCAGAACGCATAGTTTTGATAATGGCAAAAAAAAAATTTTCGCCAGCACTTGTTGTTTTTCGCGATGATGGAAGTTAATTTTTTTCAACGCACGGAACTTAAAATTTTTGCTATCAAAAATTTTTCAAATCTCCTAATTATCACTTGTCTCATTCTACTCTAAATATCCCTAAACGCAGATTTTTGATGTTCGTAAACATAATTTTTTTTCTTCGGGACTCGTATTTCGTCGCACTGACGGGACTTCTTTCAACCCACAGAACTTGTAATTATTTCCATCGAAAACTTTTCAAACCTCTCAATTTTCACCTCTCTTATTATGCTGTAAATATCTCAGAACGCATAGTTTTGATAATAGCGAAAAAAAATTTTTTCCATCTACACTTGCATTTTTCGCACTGACAGGACTTATATTTTTTCAACGACCGAACTTGTAATCTTTTCTACCGAAAATTTTCCAAATCACTTAATTGTTACCTGTCTCATTCTACTGTATATGTCCTAAAATGCAGATTTTTGATGTTCGTAAATGTATTTTTTTTTTTTTTTGGGACTTGTATTTTTCGCACAGACGGTATTTCAACTTTTTTTAGTGCACGGAACTTGTAATTTGTGCTATTGAAAATTTTCCAAACCTCTTAATTTTCACCTATCTCATTTTACTGTAAATATCCCAAAACGTATTATTTGAATGATGGCAAAAGAAAAATTTTTTTCGTCGGGACTTGTATTTTGTCGCACTGACGGGACTTATACTTTTTCAGTGTACGGAACTTGTAATTTTGGCTATCAAAAATTTTCAATACTTTTTCAGCGCACGGAACTTGTAATTTTGGCTATCGAAAAATTTTCAATACTTTTTCAGCGCACGGAACCTGTAATTTTGGTTATCGAAAATTTTTAAAACTCACAAGTGTCACCTATCTCATTCTACTGTATAAGTTCCAGAATGCACAGTTTTGATGATGTTTAAAAAAAATTTTTCCTCGGGACTTGTACTTTTTCACACTGATGGGACTTGTACTTTTTTGCACAGTCAAAACAGCAGCTGACGATTTGGCATCAGAAATCAGCTGATTTATCAGCTGACAAATCAGCTGAATTTTTTTAGCAGTGAATACTCTCAAGATAATTCTTGGGAATAATCTCAAGATGATTCTTGGTAATAATCTTGAGATAATTCTTGGGAAAATGCTTAAGTAAGTTCTTGTGATATCTTTACAGAGTTTTTTAAAGAAAATTCTTAAGAAAATTCTTAAGAAAATTCTTGAGAAATTCCTGATAAAATTTATCAAAACATTCTTGATATTTCTGTATCCTTGGAAGACATGTCAACGTTGTTTGCTGATGAAAGTACCTGCGATTTGAGGCATCTATTGACGAGTAACATATTAGTTGCTGTATAGCTGAGGTATATCAGTAGTATACTGTGCCTTCATACAGCGCATAAAATAATTCACTTTTGAAAAAGTTGACATGTAGCTATAAAAATTGATGTCATTTTTTTAAACAAAATTTAAACGTTATGTCAAATACACAAGCCTCATTGGAAATCTAATGGCCTAATAAAACACTTTAGCTCAATTCTTACGACTTTTTTTCAATACATTGATGTACGTTACGGAATATAATGAATTTTTTAGCCACCTAGGCTATGACGAAATCGATGAAAAAAGACATTTTTTGTATTCAAAACTGAAAAAAAATTTTAAGACAGTACAAGACTATGCTCTTTCATTGAATCTTTCGATGGTTTCAAAAAATCTTTCTAAGAAAATAAGAAATACCCTTACAAAATAGCAGATCGTTCAACTGTACCCTTATTCACACGTTTAATTTAATGAGTTTTCAATTTAAAATGTGACCTGGAAAAATCACTTTGAATTGGAATATGTATAAAGCTCTCATTTTTGTGTTTGTCTGAAAGATTACTATTAGATGAACCTGTTTCATTTCCAAACAGATCAATATATTTTTTTTTTTTTTTTTTCGTTAACACAAAAAAAAGAGTGAAGTATGCGTAAAAGCCAGTACGTAAGTTCATCCTTATGAGAAAAATAACTCCCAGCGTTGCAGCATATATTTGTGTTCCTCCCAGCTCTCCCATAAAAATCAATTATAGTATTTATACAGTACGGAAATACTTTTTTTCTATTATAAAAAGTCTTAAAAAATGTAAAAAAATTTTATAAAAAATAATTTATTTATTTTGAAAGTAACAAATTAATGATAAATAAATAATTGTTAAAAATTTTTGAAAAAAACGTGTTCCAAAAAAATGTATTTTATTAAATAACTAGTGTATTCAATGTAAAATAAAACCAAATAATTGGATCCACAATAAATAAAAATTTGCATTGAAAATAAGTTACGAACTGTAAGATGAAATGACTTAATCGGTACTTCTACGTTGGGCTCGCTCATAGCAGAGAGGGTAAAGGGCTTGCCCAGTGTGCAAGAGGATGGGGGTTCGAATCTCTTTCGAAACTTTTTTTTTTTTTTTTAGAAATTGGTTAAAAGAAAAAAAATAGTAAAATTCCAAATGTGTGGTGTGGTGCGGTGCGATGATGTTGTGTAGTGTAGTGATATGACGTTGTGTGCTGTTGTACTGGAGACTGGAAGTACGTCAAGGGGGGCGGGGTGAAGAGGGAGAATCAAAGCAAAATCCACTTTCGTTACACTTTTTCTTAAGGTCACCAATCTAAAATCGTTGATTTACTCTGTAGGGCAGAACGCGCCTATAGAAGTATAACTTTAAAAAAAAATAATAATAAATAAAAAAATAATAATAGTTGTCATCAGCTTGAGTTTTTAATTTTGTGATATTAAAAAGTTCAGACGAAATCGATATATAATTGATTTTTGGACATTTTAAAAATAGTATTGTAGTTATTTGAACACATTATTTTGCACTAGACATTATTTCTGTACCACCTTTAAGCAAAGTTACTATGCAAGTATACAAAAATTAAAAATTATCTTAAAATATAATATTTCAATTCAAAAAAGCATAAACAAAAGTTTGTCACATCGACCCAATCACTTGTTTAAGTATTTTTCTTATTTTGTAAAATATGTCGAATGAAAAGAAACGTTTTTGAAAAATCTTATTTATGTATATATATATATATATATATATATATATATATGTGTGTGTGTGTGTGTGTGTGTGTGTGTGTGTGTGTGTGTGTGTGTGTGTGTGTGGCAGCGCGCCTTTGACACCTTGCGCGAAGCAACAGCTAACCCCGAGAACCATCTTCTACGTCGGCGCAAGCTAGCTCTCTCTCACTCGCGCTCACAGCTGCAGCGCCTATACCACTACTATTTGTGCAGTGTTACATTTTCCATCGGCTACAAGCCTTCTTCTTGTACTATAATATAGTTAGTTCCTTTTGTATAGTCTTAAGCTACAACACATGCCTACAGCCCTTTGAGCCGTGTCTCCTTTGTAATAATTCTGTTCTACAATAAAGGCAATTCTATACAATCTGCATTTGCTCTGAGTCTCTCTACTCAAGCCCGGAATCCTATAGACTATACCCCAAAGTGGTGACCCCGACGTGATGGTTTTCAGTATACGCACCAGGATTTCGCTTACACGAGCACGAGGCCGTGGCTAAGGCCAAAGCATGGAGAGCGAGGCTGAACATGGAGAACATTCGCAGCAACAGCGACAAGCCTTTTCCTTCAACGTAGGCCCAGAAGCAGCAGCTCAGCTACCGGCATCGGCGCCTATCTAGGCGACCCAAGACTCCACTTCGTTTTTCCAGCTGCCTCTGCCATATCCTTTTTCGGCCGATGCAAGTGGAGAGCTACATGGTTTTTTTTCGCCCACCATCTTGAACACCAAAGCCACTTCGACAACCCATTGTGCCTCAGCCTCGTTTCGCATCCAGCTCAACCACAGCCCTCGAGCGCACAACTACCTCGTGCACGTCTCTGCTCCTCGAGAACACTCCTCATCGCCCTCAGGAGGACGCGCTACAGCGCAGCCAGGTGAGCCAAGTACTTTTCAGCGAGAGCCATAACCTCACTTTCGAACATGCGTTCGGCCACGTGCCCGCACCAAGGCACGTGCTAAAGCCTGCTTGTACAAGCAACCATACGACCACCCACACCAACGTCGAGCGTCAAGCCACCTCAAGAAGCTCTGGCGCACCCTACGCTACCGACGAGGTGATCGAGGACATAACCTCTCACTTTAAACACCTGTCGCCCCTCGACTCAGTGCCTCCAACAGTAGACGAGGACCCTCCCGAGGACGCAGACATGGCAACAAAGTGCGAAGTGCCCCGATTTTGGCGTTCCAAACCTAAACTCTGGCTTCAACACACTGAGTGCATTTTTGCCTCACACAATGTCGTCAACGATGCAGTGAAGTACAACCTCATCGTCAGCGCACTTGACAGCGACGCCATTGACCAGCTTGCAGACATCATCAGCGACCCACCCGAGACCGACAAATACACGGCAATCAAAGAAGCCATTCTCTCGAGGACGTCCGATTCGCCTGAGAAGCAGCTAAAAAAAGTGCTCTCAGATCTACAGCTTGGCAACATGAAACCATCTCAACTATGGCGCAACCTCAAAAGCCACACCGGCGCCAACTTCACGGACGAAGCCCTCAAGGTCAGGTGGCTAGATCTTTTATCACCCAACGCTACCATACTGCTTCGAGTGCTGGACCAGGCTAACATGCCCAAGCTCGCAAAGGCCGCTGACAAACTGCTGGAAACCGGAACCTCCGTAATGGTTGTGAGTCATGCACCACGTTCCATGAGTTTCCCTGCAGGTCAAGCCAGACATCCAAACCTCACACAGGAAGTTGCCGCCCTTAGGCTTGCAGTAGCGCACCTCAACGCGCTCACACGACAGCAACTCGAGCAGCCCACGGCCAACAACAACAACAACAACCGTCGTCAACGGAATTCCCGCTCCCGCAGCCGAGGCCGTTCTTAGTCACCCGCAGCCACGCCGACCTCGCCTTCCTGGTGCTGGTACCACAACAAGCACGGAGCAGCAGCCATACGCTGCATGCAGCTCTGCTTCTACCGTGCACCCATTGTACCAGGACAGGGAAACGCTTAGTGCCACCTCTGGATCAGGTGGCAGAGGTGAACACACGCATAACTGAAAACCGCCTACACATGTGCGACAAGCGCACCAACCTATACGCTTTCTCGTGGACACTGGCTCGGTCCTATCGCTCTTGCCAAGGTCAGCAGTTCAAGAAAAGCTACTACAGCAGCCACTCACACTATACGCCGCCAACCAGTCGACTATCTAGACCTTCGGCACATACAAGCTGTCGCTCAACCTAGGTCTCCGAAGAGATTTCGACTGCACCTTCACCATCGCCAACGTGCTACACGGTATTACTGGAGCGGATTTCCTGACAAAGTACGGGCTCTTACCCGATCTCAATGCCACCAGGCTTATAGATGCCCTCACAGGCCTCGCCTCGCAGGGAGTCCTTGACAGGACGCCTTTTCACTCGGTTTCAACAGTCACTCATTCCTGCGACAACAGCAGCACCTTCGCACAGAAGTATGCGGAGCTATGCAAAGAATTTGCGGACCTGTTCGAGCTAAGTAGCAGTCCTATCCAGCTCCCAGGACTACCAGTGAAGCACTCAATCAGCACCACAGGACCCCCAATCTTCGAGCGCCCTCGACTACTATCTGGAGAATGACTGAATGCTGCGAAAAAAGTTTTCGCAGATCTCCTTGAAAAAGGTATTATCAGACCCTCTAACAGTCAGTGGGCCAGCCATCTTCACCTAGTGCCCAAAAAGGACGAATCATGGTGCGTCATGGGGGACTACCACCACCTTAACGCGTGAACGATATCCGACAGGTACCCCCTGCCCATAATCAACGACCTTCTTCAAGAATGTCAAGGCTCCGTCTACTCCACGATCGACCTACAAAAGGCCTTTTATCAGATCCCTATCGCTGCAGAAGACGTTGAGAAAACCGCTGTAACCACTCCGTTCGGCCTTTTCGAATTCCTTGGCACCTTGCTAGGACTTCGAAACGCAGCACAATCCATGCAGCGCACCAAGGACCACATCCTTCGGAAGCTGCCTTTCGGCAGAGCGTACATTGATGACATCTTCATAGCCTCATGATCACACGAGCAACACCTAGACCACCTTCATCAATTGTTCGTCACACTCCGGGAGACCAAGCTGAAAATCAACCCGCAAAAGTGCTCTACCGGCAAACCTCAAGCCCTCTACCTAGGCTTCCAGGTCTCAAAGGATGGATTCCAGCCTCCTCCTGCCAAGACAGAGGTAATCAAAGTCTTCACTAAGCCAACCAATGCAACGGAGCTTTGCAGATTCCTCAGTGCCCTCAACTATTACAGGCGCTGTGTTCCACACGCCACCAAACTGCAAGCACCACTCCACGAGTTGCTCAAAGGCCTAGCAAAGAAGGCTACCCTCAACTGGACACCAGAAGCAGAACAAGCCTTCAAACGTTGCAAACAGTGCATCGCTCAAGCCGCTTGCACAACGTTCCTCGACCCAAATGTGCCCTTGGCACTCAGGACCGACGCTTCAGACGTCACCATCGATGCAGTCCTAGAACAGCAGCAGGCTGATGGTTCCTGGCGACCCCTAGGGTTTTACTCACACAAGCTGGACAAAACGCAAAAACGCTACAGCACGTATGATGGCGAACTTCTGGCCGTCTACGAAGCCGTTAAACACTTTAACAGAATTCTGGAAGGCCGAAATTTCGTCATTTACAGGGACCATAAGCCGCTGATCTATGCAGCCTCTCAGCGCTCGGACAAAGCTTCGCCAAGACAGGCACGTCATCTAGAGCACATCCTGCGGCACAACACCGTGTTTGTCTACGCACAAGACGAAGACAACTTCGTCGCAGACACACTGTCTCGACCCAACGACGCCCTGGCAACACCAAGTGACAGCCCGTCTGTTTCAGCTATCCAGAGCAACCTTGCAGCCTCTGCCCATCGTACCTCGCCTCTAGTCAACGTTCTCAACCCGGCCACAGAGACCATCTCCATACCGAGCCTACTCGACGCGGCAACCATCGCAGAAGCACAGGCCGCAGATGACGAACTGACAAGCCTCGACAGCTCCTGTCTCAGGCTCCAAGCTTTCAACATCGACGGACACTTAATCTACTGCAAGGTATCCGTCGAGACGCACGCTCCTGGTGCCAACTGTAACACTGCTTCTTGACCTGAAAGAAAACGAGGCGCCGACGCAGCGTTAGCAAATCTCGATCGCGTTCGTCACCGTTGTCCCTCTCACCTCTTGGGTTTCTGCTCCTGAAAAAGGGGGATAGGCGCGGGAGTTCTCCCGTTCTACGGGAAAAACTATTAATTTACACACAACAAATACCTTTCACTGTTTCTTTATTAAACACTTAACACTAATACACAGTCTCCCTCTCTTCACAATACACGACACAATGCTTCACTTCGACCTCTGGACGGCGCTACAGCGACTCCGCCTCACAACCTGCGAGCCGCGAGCGCTCGTCCACCACTTCCTGCTGGTCCAGGACCAGGAGGGGCTCCTGCTCGCCCTCGACCCACACTACTACGCACACACTCACACTCCGTCCCCAATCTCTCACACTGCTATACCCTCTCTCTCTCTCTCTCTCTCTCTACTCTACTATCTATCCTAATACACGACAACACGCACGAAAAATGGCGGCCCTCCCATGCACCTCGCGGTCTCTCGTAAGCCTCGTCTCGTCAACCCAAACTCTCTCTCTCTCTCTCCCTCACTGTCTACACTACAATCTCTCTCTCGCACGGTCCACGCTACACACTACTTTTCTCTCTCTCAATATATATATCTCTCTCTCTCTCTTTCTCTAGCCTCACCTCCTGGTCAAAACGTCCGCGAGTCCAACCCGGCGTAATGTCGTCCGGTGTCCTCGAGCGGGTCGTTCGTCCTGCGGCTTCACCCTTTCTCTTCTCTCTCTCTCTCTCAACTCTTCTCTCTCTGCTTCTTCTCTCAGCGGCCTTATTCCTCGACCTGGAGACCTCGTCGTCCTGGGAGAACACAGCAGCTTCTCGTCTCGCACGTACACTTCTCTCTCTTCTCTCAACACTCAACGCACCTTCTCGAAAACTCTCTCTCTCTCTCTCAACTCTCGCCACGAAAACCCGTCAAGTCACCGAAGCTCTCGCTGCTCGCGCTTAAGCGTGCAGTTCGAGGCTCTACTCTCGACTCACTCACGATCTCTTGCTCAAGCAATGGCCGCCGCCACTGCCACCGCCACGTATCTCCTCTCGCAGTCACTCTCATACATAGCAGCTGCTGTGTCTCGGTAGTCGCGTTCGCACCTTCCTTGTCCTTTTCCGCTGGCGCTGCTGTGTCTCTGCATCTCAACGATTTGTCCGTTGGCGTCCTCGTCTCCTCCTCTCAGCGTATATACAGCTCGCGAAAAACAAACAGTTCAGAGAAGCGCCAAATTAATGCTCTTTGTATACACGTTGCATCAGCGAGAGCATTTTGGAATATAGAGGCCATTTTGCCTCGTTACACAACACTGTGAGGCTTGCCAAAAGGCCAAAGTCGCCAGACACAACAGAGTAGCCCTCGGTTCCTTCTCCAAGCCCGACAACAGATTTCACATCCACGTGGATCTCATCAAAATGCCGTTGGCCCAAGGCATGCAATACTGCCTCACGATCATCGATCGATTCACAAGGTGGGCGACCGCAATTCCGCTACCTAACAGTACGGCCACAACCATCGCCAAGGCCCTCTACACCCATTGGATATTAAACTTCGGCACGCCGCTGTTCATCACCTCTGGACGTGGTGCACAATTCGAATCGATGCTCTTCAACGAACTCGCCCTTACTCTAGGTACACAACTCGTCCACACCACGTCATACCACCTTCAGTCCAATGAGATAATCGAAAGGTTTCATCGCACCCTTAAAGCCACTTTAAGGTGCTGCACACAGTCCTTGCTAGATGCCCTGCCAATGGTGCTGCTAGGTTTGCACACCAGCTTCAAGGAGGACCTGCAAGCTTCACCCGCAGAGATGCTGTTCGGCACCACGCTTCGCATCTCCAGAGAGTTCTTTACAACTGCAACTGCAGAGGCAAACTCGTCAGCCTTTGTAAATAGCCTCCGTCAGTTGTTCCAGAGCATCAGGCCCGTACCAGCTTCTCAGCACGCCACCCAGCATCTATTCTGGTACAAAGACCTACAAACGTGCACACACGTTTTTGTATGTGATCTATGTAGCATTATAATATTAGAGAAGAAAAACTATCTACGTCACACAAAGTAATGCCAAAACAAGAAAAATTTTAAGTGTATTAAATGCGGGAAATGTTTCAAAAGAAAGTATCACTTTCAGAAACATCTGAAAAATCATGAAAAAACGTTCAAAAAAATATTTGTCAAAATTGTGGGGAAGGTTATGTAAGAGCAGAGCACCTTAAAAGACATTTTAGAGTATGTAATCAAAATAAACATCGCAAGTAAGTTAATTGTAACAAAATTTTTTGTTATGGTCAAATAAAATTATATGTGAAAATTAGACCATTTGTAACAGTTAATATATAAGGCTTTACAAATTTACTCACATTATACATGGAGGAGTATGGGGGGAGCTGGAGGGGAGCAGAGGGGAGGTGGGGGAGCGGGGGGGCGTAGAATTAATTAGGATTACTCGAAAAATGCAAGAAAATGAAAGAAAAACTATCTTATTTGGGAGGAGCTGGTGGGGAGGGGGGAGCGATGGGGGGCGAAACCTCGCTCTAACTCTTACGACTATACAATATAGGAAGATATAAAGTTCCCATTTAAGTATTAAGAGATTCGCCTACTAAGCCCCAGCTAATTTTCAATAATCTACTTGATGAGTTAGTCTACAAATTTATAAAAACTCTTTGTACCATTTCATTATTAAATATGATTTTGATTGTTTTTTCTCATTTTTTTATTCGATTTTGAAGTCAACATTTTGAAGTCAACAACTTATTGCCGTAGGAAATCATCAATTAATAAAAAGCACTTAAAAAATACTCGTTACCTAAACATAGTCAATATTCGTTCAAGTTATGCCCAACACAATGCAGTCATTAAAAGTTCTCGGATTTTTCTATGATCACATTGAGACTACAGTAGTATCAATTGGTTTATTAATAACTATTATGATTACTCATTTATAATTTGTTGCTTATCTCTATGTATATATTTATATTTATGAAATACTATTCCTTTTTTTATACAACCTATAAAACCGATCAAATTATTTTTCGATTTGAATAATTTAAATATTTGAGTTTTAAAGGCAAACATGCATTGCTATAAAAGTGTCTTTCGAAAAATTATGAAGTAAATTGCATAAAAGTAAATTTAAAAAAACCAATAATCAATGGGTGCTTGGGTACCCAAGTATGGGGTTCCTATCTCAAGTTATGACGTCAATCATGACGTCACGTGTGACATCGCAAAATACGTCATTCATGACGTCGTGAATGACATATTGACGTCAATATAACGTCATTTACAATGTCGCTAAAGACGTACTCCACGACGTCTCAAAAGACGTCATTTACATAGGTTGTTGTTTAACAAAGGGGTGTTTAAAAGCATTTGATGGCCTTGCAGGTGCTACCATCAAGATGGTAACACCAAAACAAAGGGATTCGAAAAGTTTTTGAATTTAGAAAGAGTTTTTTCTCTATTTGAGAAAATTTTTTTTTATTATAAAAAATACTTGAACCTCCCGGTTTTAGTGTTACCATCTTGATGGTAGCACCTGCAAGGCCGTCAAATGCTTTTAAACACCCCTTTGTTAAACAACAACCTGTGTAAATGACGTCTTTTGAGACGTTGTGGAGTGCGTCTTTAGTGACATTGTAAATGACGTCATATTGACGTCAATATGTCATTCACGACGTCATGAATGACGTATTTTGCGATATCACACATGGCGTCATGATTGACGTCATAACTTGAGATAGGGGTTACACTTCTATTACAGACAACATATAAATGGGAGTGCCTTCTGTGAAAGGATATTTAAAATAACCCATTGTAATGTATCAAAGGTGGTGCAGTTACCTTTTTAATAAAGATATTTAGTCATTGGATGTGGTTTTAATACACATTTCAACATGTAATAAGTAAACAATCATAAACAATATATAATAAATAGATAATGAAAGTTTAAAGTAAAGCTATGGTATGACGTGCTACCAGGCTAGCCCGTACAAAACTGTGTGATTTCATCGAATCTTCTGAAGATTTCACACCAAACTTCCTACTGCCTACGATGATTACTGTTAATAAAATAAATATAAAGTTAGGTAGCAAACATAAGAAGAGAACGGATGAACTAATAAACATAATTATTTAACGTAACGAATAAAGATTAATAACAATTCTTACAGTTACTCTCACGACACTGGGAGAGATATAACGCGAGCGTACGTACCTGGTAACAGCCATAATCAGTTAATAACTCCTCACTATACTATACATACTCTTGCTCTTATTGTATCCCGTACGAGTTGTATCTATGCCGTACAGAAAATATCGCTAACCAGAACCAATATAAATTTACTGATATTCTAACGGTTGCATCTTCTAACGTCACGTTGGTAGGGGAGGGTGGGGCAGGCAGAGCACGGCGGCTCAGCATGGCACCCTCATAATATCAATAATCATACACTTAAAAAATTGAATTTTGCCATAAATGTAATAAGAAATACTTATCCTATTATCCTCTATGCTCTCTTTGTCGAAAAATTACGTTTCCGATTTATTATGTAATTTTAAAAATTTCACTGCTAAGAAAAAGTTGGCTTCATTTTTCATTGGCTTGAAACAACTCGAAAATAATAGATTTTTTTAACAAAAATGGGTGCACTATTTTTTTTTTTTTTTTTTAATTTATCTGTGTTATAAACAATATAAAACCTTATTAAAATGGGGCAGGCGTAGCACCGAGGGTAGGGCAGGCGGAGCACGGTCAGCAGCTGCGGTATATATTTGCTGCATTTTATCAGCCGACTGCGCCTAACCTATTCTGTTACGTATAGGTATACCTACCTATAAACCTTATGTAAACAGTCCACAAAATAGAAGTGCAATACTTAAGTAGTTGTAGGTAAATTATCGACAGATAAGATTTATCTAAGAGGTTCCATACCATAATATACTTCTTTAAATATTAATAATACTGTTTTCAGCGATCAGAGTACTAAAATTTTTATGGATATAAATAGAGCTAAGTCCTTTAATCAAGAATTCTTGAGTGCAATAATTTTAAATAAGGCAACAAGAAGTATTATCTTGTGATTTAGCAATTAATTAAACATAAGTCGGTATGCTTAAGTAATACTTTAAATTTTGTTAAATATTTTCTGTAATAAAAAAAAAAAAATTTTTAATAAAAATAAATAGTAATATACAACAACTAACAAATTCATTACAACCCTTCGATGTTTACTTAATCAAAACAGAAAGAAAAATGCCGTAAAAATTTCAATATAAAAATGAGATATTGCGACCGTGCTACGCTTGCCCCACGGGGTGCCACGCCCCACCCACCGGTAGGGCAGTTGGAGCATTTTCGAAGTATATTATTTTTAGTTTATTTGTTGACAATAATGTAAAAAAATTATAAAAGAATGAAACTAAAAGCTGCTACTAAGAAATATTTAAGCCATACAAATAAATTTTTATGATATATAAAAAATTGGTCAATTAAATAAACAGTTTAGTAACTGACAAATTTTATAACTAAATTAAATAAATCAATAAGCAGCAAAATTATATTTAATTTAAAAATAAGTTCCAAACTGCACTACAAGAAGTAGTAATTGACTTTCTTATATTGGGACCACTAATGGTAGCGTGGATAAGAGACCCGGCTCATGTGCAGTGGGTTGTCGATTCAAATCTCGAGAAAAGTGTTACAAGTATTACTTCAAAAACTGGAGCTATGATTTAAAAATATGCTTGGTTCTAAAAAATTAGTATTTGCTTTTTATTTTAGCGGCTGGTTAACGATGCGTAGCAGGATGAAGGTTCAGTGATAGGGTTGTGTATAGTATAAGAGTTTGCTGTATACTGTGCATTTTAAGAGCGTACCAGTAATTGTGTACATGCTGTATTATATTTTCTAGTGTGTACTGGATCTCATTTTGATTTTGCGCAAGGTCACAAGGATTTTTAGTTGAAACACCTAGGCTAGGTATTTGCAAGCACGGCGATGGTGGTGATTAGGTAGTCCAAGATAGAGGCATAGATTTTGGATGCAAAGACAGGAGCTACCTGAATTACAGGGGCGATGTTACCTCCTTCATGATTGAAGTAATTCTGTGGTACAAAAAATATACAAACATGGCATAAGTATCTTTATAAAGGGGCATTCAATGCCCTTCAGCCAGTTTTCCTTTGCAGCGCACCAAGTTGGAATGGTATAGAACTAATGCTCTTGCTTATGGAGTTAAAGGTGGATGCAGTTTAGTCTTCTGAGGAACTGCTCTGTTATTAAAAAAGGGTTTAAGTTACACAAAGGCCTGTATGCCTTGTCATGATAAAGTTGAGGGCAGTCCAGAGATGGTAAAAGTTTCCTACCTTATCGATAAGTTTACTTCGATTATACAGCTGTATAACATTATTACAGTGGCTTCTTTAGGCACACCTTAATGGGGAGTTAACCCATAAAACGAGCGAGTAAGCGAGCGAACGCTACCGTGCACATAAGTATCTATATATATTGAGCACGCGATGGCTCAGTCAGCTAAGTCATGGATTAGCACGCGAGAGACCGTGGTTCGATTCCCGGCCAGTGCAGCTTTTCGGGCAAGTACCTCTGTGATTTTTCACATGTGCTTTTTCACCACGCAATGCTCTTCGAGAAGGGCTTATAGGCGACCTTCTCGCAGCAAAATTGACTAATTTCCCCTTACCCCCTCCTTTAATGAGAGGCCTCCCATCCCTTTCCTTATCCCTCCCCCAAAGGCTAAGTGCCCATAGTAATGCCCTTATTACAGGAGCCGGACATAGAGCACTATAGTATAAAAAACAACATAAGTATTATCTGTAAGTACACCAGCCAGAGCTGACTGAAGGGATCTGTTCGTCTGTCTCTCTTTCTCTCTCTCCCTCCCTCTCGCATGCGCACAATAGTGCGCTGCAGTTACTCTATCTATATATATATATATGACATAACTTCTCTCTTAACTTAATAGTACTCTATATACTCTATATATAGAGTAGGTATACCTACTGCTACATGGTGTAAATTGTAACGTGGCTGCAATACGGGCTAAACTGGGCCTCTGTTACAGCTAAGGTACTGTCATGTAAATAATGTCTGACACAAAACATCGCTTGATCTTTTTGAAGTCTTCGAAAAAATATAGTAAAAATCGTTTTTTTTTCCTATTTATCTTTTCATATCTGAAACGTATGTTAAAAAAACTCACGTAAAATTTTAAACATGTTTCATACGACAACTAAACTTTTGAAAACAAGAAAAAACGCTGTACCTCTAAAGAGAGCAAAATTGGCTAAAAATAACAATTCGTAAGAGTTTTCTAAAAACTATCAACATGATCAAGGTGCACAAATAGAGAGGGGTTAGACTATGAACAAACATTACCTCAATTTTTTGAGTTTTCGACTGTATCTCGAAAAGAACAAGTCAAAACAATTTTTTTATTTTGTATGGCATGTTTGTGAAATTAATCCGAACAATGACAAAATCTTTGAAAAATTTTTGTTACAACATAACCTCCCAAAATTAGAAAAACATTCGTATCTCAAAAAGGAAGCCAGATAGGCCAAAAATAATTCAACGTATGGAAAATAATTATTGAGGTGCAAAAATGTGTTACATAGATTCATACAAATAATCGTAAAAATTCTGAAAATAATAAGTGATATCTTAAAGGTAAAGCTACAACCTTTATATTCTACGTACGATTTGATTTATTTTCTGTTCTCTATAATGTATTACAAGAAAAATTGACCCGTGAGCAAAAATTTTTATTTGTCATATACAAAGATTCCAACAAGAGCTTATTGTGCATATATGATGTCATATCAAATGCACGAATATTAATTTTAAATAAAATGAATTTTTGTCCCGCGTAATGGGACAAAAGTACCGTCTTTCGGCGCAGTATAGTGAAAATTTTTGTTTCATTCTGCATTACATGACCAATAATTCGTACATGTATTACATACATCATAGCAAACATGGAATAGAAGTACTTAGAATGCGTGAATCATAACATAAATATTATAATAAGGTATATGTATTATATGCACTCACATGCTTGAATACGTAATAATATTAAAATTTTCACTATTTTAATATGGGATTCTTAAAGATCTATTAAAATTAGGTGTACTCTAATTTTCTGAGTTTGTACTATACCAAGTAAAATAACATTTAAGTTGGAAGTTTCACTTCTGCCGAGGGTCCCGAGATCCACACCTGGTTTTTTATTCAACAGCTAGCTATTTTATTAGCAAAATAAGAGCAGACGTACTTTTTTAACACTTTAAAAAATAAACCAAGCCTATACTTGGCAAGATTAATTGAGAATTTAAGTCAAAAAGTGAAAAATAAGATGTTGGATTAATAAGCTGTGATCCGACTTTTTACTTTTCTTCTTAATATTTTAATTAATCTTGACGAAATTGAACCTATTCCTTGAAGATTCAGAAATTCCCGTCTACTCTTCGTTTACTGTGTAAATGATCCATATCAAGTGGTAGTTATAAGCTATGTAAAATTTCTGTTGATCAGTAGAGTAGAAAATTAATGTACGCAATATAATGTCTTTCACCTAATCGTGTTAGGTGATTATCAATCCAACATATGGTTTTTTACTTTTCACCTTCAATTTTTTAATTAATCTTACCAATTTTGGACTTGATTCATTCTTTGAAGTGTCAAGATTGTGCGTTTACTCTTATATTTTCGATAAAATAGCTAGTTGTTAAATAAATCATGTTACGAAGCAACACGATTGAGTTACCAAATCGATGAGGTATAGGAAACTGAAACTATTTACGAGTGTCACTCGTAACACTATTTAGGATTGTCCTCATTTTCAAAGATTACACCAGTTGTGAAGAATAAAAGTACTCACGTCGTAGAGCAGTGCACTGAGAGTGTTGTTCAGACGTGCTGCTGACTGCAATGCGATGTCGTCCGCGCATATTTGACCCGTCAACTATAACCGTAAAATTTTTTTTAATTTTGATTAGTACACAGATGGCACATTAATAGTTAGTATGCCATAGTTACATTGAGCACGCGCCACGTTCGATGGTACCACGTGGTCAAACATAAAATAAATAATTACATACGATAGGTTCATTATGCATATAAACAGTTACGAGATTTTTTATCCTCCTGAAAAATATAAAATCAAAATTTATTTGTATTTTAGTGATAACTACGTCCGTCCTTTTCATGTACATAAATATAGTTGAGAAAAATTTTTTCTTTCACCAAAAGATATTAAATTATTATGCATTGCTACATATATAATTTTTTTAATCTTGTTGTTTGATCCCTTATTACTTTGACTACTCTAATTTTATTAAAACTCATAATTTGTAATGAAAATACAAGATTACGTCCAATTCTCTATTTTATTACTTTCCTGAAAAAGAATTTCACGTGACTTGAGCCTTTTATTTGTGACATAATTAGCTTAGGATAATTTTAAGTAGGTAACTTCTAAAGTTTAATTTTGAAAAACAAAATTGTTCTCCGCATATCAAAAAAAATTGAAATTACGTGTTTAATCGATTGTATAAATAAACGTTATGAGTTGGCGTACAAAGCATGCAGAGAGTGGAGCCCTCTTGTATAACTATAACGTAAAACGCATAAAATGGAAAAGTGATTTAGCAGTTAAAATCCACAATTTATCATCTTTATACATTAAATGAAAACAAATTTTTTTCATTTACTGCATGACATATTACTAATAAACGTGTCATTACAATGCTGAATGCTACAATCAAATATTGATATTTGAACTACTACTGTACATAGATTTTTGAGATGTATATCATACTAAAGTTAACTGATAACATGTGACACTTGTTACAAACAAACTCTTCTCTCAGTGTAGAGTTTAAAAATTTTAATTTGGAATAGAAAAAGAATTGGTACAAATACAGAAACACTATAAAAAATTTATGAATTATAAATTATAGTTTTTTAAGTTATTCCCCGAATGACAAAAACTATTAAAAATAAATTTATTTTGTACTCGGTATATTAAGTGAATTTATTTTAATTCCTTTGTTGCGTAGGATTCTATGGTCTTGGGGTGCGCACGAAGTAAATAGTCGAGGAACTAGTATCAACGTCTTTATTTATGCAAAAACGAGAGAAGAGCGCATCGCGTGTGTACAACCTTCATCCTTGCCGGTTCCAGCCAGAGAGCTTTCCTCCAACATCCTATTTGCTTAACCCTTTGCTCTCTTCCACTACAATCATCTGTAGTAGGCCTAAAAAAGAGGGGGGCGCACGTACGTTTAGTTATGATATCGTATGTGACATGTCTGAGTCCACGCCGCTATCGTTCTTCATGGCGATTTCCTTTTTAATGTGTATGATTGTGGTAGAGTAATGTTTGTGTAATGTTGTTTGTATTGTATGTGAGATTTCTAATATAGGAGTAAAAAGGTGGAGAGAAAAAAAATCATGTCCTTGTTCCTCCTTTACACCAATTCACTAAATTGTTCTCCTTTTGTGTAAACATTTATTGTTTTCATTCATGCTCTTCTCCCTTTATAATATAGTGCATTATTGCAAAATTCTTATTTTTTAATTATTATTCGACATGAAATACATGGCTGTAATCAATTGTTGTTTTCATTTTTTCAAGCTCTCTCACTATATTGTTGTATGTAGCGAAATTTTCTAAATTTAATAGTTAAAGGTTATTACTAAGGCTTAGTATTATTGCCACTACTTAATTCTAGTTCAACTCGCAAGTTATTGGTACTCCATTTTAATAAATATGGTATTACAGTACGTTATAATGTTATTTATAATATTATTTATTTTCTTACTGTTGGTTTGATCATTATTTTAATGTTTTCATTAGTATTATTGTTACAATTGGTTGCGCTACGAGTCCATTAGATATTTTTACATAATACGTTTTTTGCTCGCAAATATGATAACTAAATAACAATACACGAACGTAACCTAGATTTATGTATGCATACATAATTTAATTAAAATTTATTTTTCATATATCCTCCTCTTATGCTCGAGGACGTTGCATATTGTTAGTTACCGGAGATGCACCGCTGACCGCTACGCATACTTGCTTTTGCGATGCGACTGATCTTTGTATGGTCTGTAGCATTATTGGTTGCACCATCACTACACCCGCTGGAGCGCTTTCACTTCCAGAACTGCTTCTTTCACCTGTAAGCATTCTTGACAAATTTAGTATTAAGTGGCCCCCCATTTTTAAAAATCCGAACTATCCTGCAGCTGCTCCTAATATTTCCACCACTATCCACGCGTAATCCTTCCAGTCTGACCACTCTCCCTTTTATTTACACTACCTCGTATTCGTATGCTTGGTGATACACGCCACCATAATGTTTTCTTATTTCATATATCCTTCTCTATTTCCACGGGTTTAATTTTTTATTTTTGAAATCTTTCAAGAACCACAGTAGAGAGAGAGAGAGAGAGAGAGAGAGAGAGAGAGAGAGAGGCGAGAAAAGAGAGCAGTTGGCCGTATGGCTATGCATCGTCTTTGTTAACGTTCTATCTATGTTTCTATTTTCCTATATCTACGCTCATGCACATGTATGTACCTGGAAGGTGGTTTACTCGAATATGACGCGACCCAATGCATTATACCATTCAAGAACCGCGTGCTTATTTTCAGTTGCGAGAGTGGCACTCTCTTTACAGGCATCTATTTCCTCATTCGCTATACAGTATACATACATATATTTCTCGCTATTTTACTGCGACTACGCGTCCTTGTTGCCGCAAGTTTAATGTTTTCTTACTCTCTCTTCATTATTTTTATAATTTTTTTTTTTTCTGAATTTGTTTTTTTTTTCTTTTATATTTCTTATTCTTGTTGATAATTCATTAAGTACACTTAATCAGCACATTTAACTATTATTATACTACAACAGAGGTGAGTTCAGAAAGATTATCAATCTTGTGCCAGAGGCTCAATTGGCTTATATTAGTCTGTCCGATTTTGTCACTCCCTTTCTTTCATTCTTGTGTATCGTGTATGGAAAGGGAATTATGATGGAGCCTTATAGGTTTCGATAATCCGATGGCGCTTGTGCCCATTCACTGCAATTATTGTTTTCCACTTTCTTCTCTCCCTTTTCGCTAGCTTGTATCGCGGCGTTTCGTTGATTCGTACACTTCATTTTGCGTGCCGTAGCCACTATGGTTGCCCGGGTGGGTGACAACTTATCCCCCTTTCCCATCATCTTTTTTTGTTTTTGCTTGTTTGATTGTTTGTTAGTTTTTTTTTTTTTTTTTTTTTTTTTTTTTTGCATTATCCAGGTGGTTTGCCGCTACTGTAATATCTCTGGGTCTTTGGTGTGTCCCACGCCCTGAGGTTCTGGGTGAGTTTATTTCAGCAGAAATCGTTGGTGTTGTTTTCAACAGCATTGCTAGTTATTTCTCTAATGTCACCCTTGCATCCGAGTAATCTGTTTCGTTGATTTGATTTTATTTTTTTGTGGATTTCAATGCATTACTTGTTTGTACTCTCACGGATACAAGCGTTAGCTAAGGAAGTTCATTGCGCAGTCCATGGGCCTCCGTCGGTTTACGAGAATTGCTTTCGGTTGCTCCAGGTCCATGCCGGAAGGATCTTTGTGGAATTGCTGGGGGTAGTGGGGTGTTTTAGGTTATCTTCGAGGAAGGAAGGGGTGGTCTTAAACGCCACAAATGTGATTGCTTTAGGAAATCACAGTGTCTAGCAATAACAACAATAAGTTTACGTTACCTAAAATCTGATCAATATCCTTTTCGGACTCCTCCCTGCTTTTCGATTTTTTTTTTTTTTTTTTTCGTCTATTGAACCCTGCATGTTTGATGCTCACAGCCTAATTTTTGTCATGTTCATACGTGTTATTTAATTTTAGAAAACTGTAGCTCCTCGCTTTTGTTTTGGTAACGCTACCTGTTTATTATCTTATTGTTGTTGTTATCATTATTATTACATAACTCTTATTATTATTATTATTATTATTATTATTATTATTATTACTATTCTCATTAAAAATTTTTTCTGTTACATTTTTCGTTAGAGAATGCCACGCACACATCTTATATGCTTTGTGATTCGTTCCCATATCTTCATTTGTAATTGTTATAATTCCTTACCTTTACTAATGTGCATATATGTGTTTCACATTTTTTTTGGTCCTAACATTATTGTTTAACTATCTGCTTTCGTCAACGCAATTTTTTTTTCGCGGAGCGTCGGGGGGCCGCGAAAATTTAAGAAAACTGAATCTTTATACCTGTTTTATCAATATTCTTTCTTTACAAGGGGGTGAGTTAATTATCAGAATATCTGCAGGTTGCGCAGTTATCAGTTACTTTATATTTTCTTTTCGTATAATTTGTTGTTCACTCGCAGCTCGTCCAAAGGCCACGAATTAATGAAAAATAACGCTTTTTCCTATACATATATATATATATACTATATATATATATTTATACACGTACCTTTTTGTGTATCCTATCTTCCTATACAATATACTATATCAGTACACTATCTTTATTACTCTTATGTTCTGTATTGCTTGTGTCATTATTATTATTATTATTATTATTATTATTATTATCATAATTAATGTTATTATTATCATTATTATTCTTACAATTATTATTATTATTATCTTTCTTATTATTATTATTAATAATAATATTACTATCATTATTATTACTAACATTATGAATATTGTTATAACTATCGTCGTTGTACTCTCTTCAGTTAATGGCTTAGAGTTGTTTTAAGGGTCTAGTAGGGGTGGTGGTTCAGGTGGGGGCCTCATGCGTTTTTCATTGGGCTCCCACACGTCAATCCTTATTCCCGGCCTCCTTTCTACATCTCGCCTCCTGACGTCAATCATAACTTGCGCCCGCAGTTCGTCTGATCTTCCCTCCAACAAATTGTATATATTCGGTTCCTTGTTCGCCTCTGTTGTTAGAGCGAAGTTTGTTTCTGCGATCACTGAGGGCTTCACTGACCTACGTTTTTCTTCTTCCGCGTTTTGTGCCATTGTACTATTTGACGTTTGTGGCGTATCACAATTAGCTATAACTATTTTTTTCGGAAGGCTCATTATTCTCGGCGTAATCGAAAATTTCGGCTTTTGTCTGTTTAATGTGTCCAGTTGTCTCTTGCGCAATTTTCGCTTTCTTTCCTTAATTAGTACTGCTGCTGGTGTACTCGTCGTTCTTACTCCTCTTCAAAACCCTAGTTCGTTCATAATATAACCTAATTTTTCGTCCGTCATTCCTTGAAAAATAGGATCATTCCCTGCCGTAGCGTCGTCTGATGTATCCGAACCTGTGCCTTATATTTCCAAATCGCGCTTATTTTCATTCAGTTTTTCACATAATTGTTTTTTTCTTGCACCCTTTTATTACATTCATAAGTACTGTTAGTGAGTGGTTCATTTGCTGTGTGCTCGTACTGTGGTGTATCTACTTCACTCTCCTCTTCCTTCGATCTTTCTCGTGTTTGAAGCTCTCCGATGCTTCAACACCTCTGCCTTCGAAAACACCTTTCCCACATGTCTCGATGCTTTCTGCTATCTCGTCTGCTTCCATTAACTCTCGGATGCCCTCCACTCTCCTCGCCTCTTTGGCCGCCAAGATTGCTTGTATCAGCTGCCAGCCCCAATTTGATTTTCTGATTCGCTATTTATTATTACTGGTGTTCCGCAATTTGCAACTTGCAACGATAATATCTTTTGACGGACTTTCTTTGCGTTCCGTAATAAAGAATGGTGCTTGCTCGCGAGTCTTCTGTTCCTTTGGTATGACCTCATTTTTTTTTATCGCTATTGCGCTTGTTGAATTTACTTCATGTTACATTCGGTTCTCTATTCGTATATAGGCTAATGTATCGTTCACCGGTCCCTGTAAAATAATTTCATCCATTGCCTCCGTATCTGTTTTTGTTTTTAAATTGCTAATTATAATATTCTTTTTTGGGCGACCTCTTTTTCTCACTGTTTTCCTTAATTTTTTGCTTAATTTTTTGTTTATTCCTACTTTTTCCTCGGATTCGGAATCTCCCTCACTATCAGCTTGACCATCTATCTTCGTGTCACATTTCCTTTCCATCCATCAAAATTTTGTTTTTTCTTCGGTACTTTTTTATCTGAATCCTCTGACTCAGAGTAAATAATTTTCCCTTTTTTAGACCCATTGCTATCAGCTAGTCCTTCTTTCTCGTGTTCGTCCGCCAGCTGATACAGTTCTTGGCGGGGCCGCTCAGTGTTTATTTCTCCCTCTTTTATTACTGGATGTTGAGAGAGTGCGTCAGGTGCTTTGTTTGAAGTGCCTGGCAGATATACTACGTCAAACTCGTAGCCTCGTAGTTCCGCTTTTAGCCTATTAAAACTTATGTCGGGCTTCTTTGACGTATGATAATGTTTTAGTGGCTCATGATCTGTGACCACTGTAAATTTGTGCCCAAATAAGTATGGCTGAAACTGTTCTTTTACAAACACGATAGCCAACAGTTCCTTATCTTACATCAGGTAGTGTAATTCGCGCCCTCGGCGGCATCGTTAAGCATATTCACATGGCCTATCTTTCCCTAGTTCGCCTTGGCTTAATATTGTCCCTATTGTGTAATCTGACGCATCCATTGTAACTATAAAAGGCTTGTCTCGAGTAGGTGCAATAAGTACCGGCTCACTGCGTAATGCGTCAACTAGTGTTTTAAAAGCTTGCTCCTGCTGCTCTTTCCATTAGAACTCTGTCCCTTTTTTCAAGAATTTGGACAGTGGCTGAGCAATTTTTGCATAATTCTGGATGAATCGTCTATAATATCCGATAAATTCAAGAAATTGTTTGATTTTTTTTGCATTCGCAGGTCTCAGGTATTTCTTCACTGCTTCAATTTTTTTGGGTCTGTTTTTATTTGTCCGTTTCCTACTACGAGTCCCAGTACTTCCACCTCGTGTTTCAAAAATTGGCATTGTTTCGGCTCAATTGTTAAGTTTTCTTCTAAAAGCCGCTTTAAAAATCTAATAAAACGCCTTCTGTGCTCTTCGAGATTCGGAGCAAACACCATGATGTCATCCAAATACACTTCGATTTCATGCCCTTGTAGACCTGCCAAAGCGAGTGACATCGCTCTTAAAAATGTATTCGGTGAGTCCGTACACCCCATTGGCATTCTCTTATACTAATAATGACTGTCCAGTCCCAAGAATGCCGTTTTATGTTCGTCATACTCGTGAATTTCTATTTGGAAAAATCCCTGTTTCAAATCGACTACTCTTATGTATCGAGCCGACGCTAAATGCTCGAGTATATCACTTTGGAATGGTAAGGGATGGCAATTTAATACAATAATCTCGTTGAACTGCCTAAAATCAGTTACCACACGTTAACGCTTCTCCCCGTTCGGCCCCACATGCTTAGGTACAATCCACATGTTAAAATTGTACAGCAATTTTGAAGGCTCCACGGTTCCTTGCTCAAGCAATTTCTCTATCTCTTTTTTCATCTGTTCCCTTAGCGCTGGTAGGTACCTATAGCGCTTCGCTGTCACGGGCTTGTCTATCGTAGTTATGATGCGGTGTTTCAATATATAAGTTGCTTTCAGTGGTTCTCCATCTAGGCCAAATACAAATGGATTATACTCTATGAGTTTCCAGATGTGCGATTTTTCCTCCTCATTGCAGATTGAAACATCAATAAGCTGCATTATTTTATCGATTCTCGCTATTTTCCCTTTATCTGACAAACTATCTAAATTATCAGTGTTCTTGAAATCACCATTGTTCCTTTCGCTTGTACGATTATTTGGAACGCTACGATTGACTTTGTTCGTTTTTCTTCTTTCTTGGCCATTTGCCTGAACAAGTCTTATCATTGCCTCATTAATGCCCTGAGCATCGTCCCGTTTGACGCTAAATGGATCGGCCTCTCGCATCACCTCGCATTCTAATAACTCAATTTCCGATACAGGTATGCTTATTGTTTCATTTAGTGTGTTTACACACTCAGCATAAACTTTTCCACGATTATTAGTGTCTATAAAATTTCCGAATAAAACTTCTTCTCTCATTCTTTACAAAAAAACCCACCCTACTTTTATTTTTTCGCTATTCATCATGACGTGGGCATGTATAACTTACCTTTACCTAGCAAGAATCTGGAGCATCTCTGGCTTGATTCAATTAATTTTGATTCCTCCTAATTCAAAAATATTTTCTGCCACACTTATGCGACCTTGATATAATTTAAAAATGTCCCATCCAATTATCCCTTCCCCATCCATCGGGAAGTTGCGTGGGACCACATGCAACCTACACATAAGGCCATTCAGTGGTATTTCAACTACACCTAAAGTGCTACGCTCTCCGTGCGTAACACCCACAATTCTCACTTTGTTCCTCTCGTCAAAGAATGCATTTAGAAGAATACTGTCTTCCTTTATAATGGAAATTTCAGCTCCTGTGTTCGCGTAAAATTTTGCTTCCTCACCTCTAAATTGATTGCTTGTCATAAATACCGAAGGGGTGTCCTATCTGCTAGAAATGTATTTATTTTTGCTTCACGCTGAGGATCGCTTCCGTTATTTTTTTGTCCTTCTTCCATTTTAGGGCTGTTTTGAGGCAAATTATCTCCCATTGTCATCATGTTAACTCTCGCACTCGCAGCTTGTGACTCTTTTACCTGTACGCTTGCCGTTTCTCTGCTGCGGAGTGTCTTTATTATTTCCTTATCTACTGGAGGATGCCTGACGCTTGGAAAGCGCACCAAACATCCTGGGAGTTTAAATCCTTCTTGCGTGACCCGTCCGTTCTTATATCTTTCCCATGATTATATTGACCATTTTGGTCTTACCTGTACGCTTGTCGTTTTTCTGCTGTCGAGTGTCTTTGTTATCTTCCTGTTTGCTGGGGGATGCCCGACGCTTGAGGAGCGCATCGAGTATCCTGGGAATTTAAATTTTCCGCGCGTGACCCGTTTGTTCTCATATTTTTCTCATGATTGTATTGACTATTTTGGTTTCCTCTCTCATTGTGGAGGTTGTAACTGTTGTCCCTGGGTCCGTAATTATTATAATTATTTTCCTGTCACTGATTATAATTGTTATAGTTGTTATTACCGGGCATGTAATTATTATAATTATTTTTCCGTCGTTGATTACAATTAATATAGTTGTTATTACCGGGCGCGTAATTATTATAATTATTTTCCCCTCACTGATTATAATTATCATAATTATTATTCGGCGCATGATTATTATAACTACTATTTTTCCGTCACTGATTATGATTATTGTAATTATTATTGAGTGCATAATTATTTCCCCTATTTCGACCATTGAAATTCCTATTATCTTCGAATGGCCTACATTGTTCCTGTTATTATTCGTCGGAGGGCGACTATTGTTGCCATTGAAGTTTCTATTATTATTATTATAACTATTATAGTTTGATGTGTAGCTATTATGTTTGTTATGGTAATTCCTAGGATCAGGATTACTGTACTGCACATTAGGTGCCTGATCACCATACGCATGTCTTCCTTCATTTTTGTCCTCCATCTCCGTTAGTCTCTTGGGTGGTTCTGTTTCGGGCCTATCAGGGTCTTTTATTCTTCCGTTTTTCGCGTCCCTCCATAGCTTTTCGCACCCGCTCATAGAGTACAAACTGTGCTCCTGACAATATGAGCACCACTTAACATCTTATCATCTTTGTTGCCATCCCATTCGACCGTATCGCTCTTTCCCTCCAGCGTATCGCTGATTACCATGCCTATCCTTGGATTCTTCTTACCAAAACAACTCTCCCATGTTGCATATGTGCTGAAATTATTGGGTGCCATTTGACGTAGACTTAACTTGTTATCTACATCTATAGCCACTTCAATGGCCTCCTCCAGTGTTACAGGTTTTATCCCGACCACGTTCCAACTGTATGGCGCTTTCAACCCATAGATAAACTGTTTCGCTGACTCTCTATCCACGGATTGTTGTAGGGCAGTTTTCTGAATTTGGAACAGCTGTGGGTTGGTGTCACGAGTCATCATTATTCTATTATTCAACCGTTGCACCCGACTGCAGTACTGAATAACTGACTCGCTGTTCAGTTGAGTCAGTGACTCAAGTTGGGCTAACTGTGTATCGAAGCCTCCCATGCTCACAAATCGCCGTGATAGAGCGAGTAAAAATGCGTCTACGGTATTAAACAGTGATGACTGGGTGCAAAATTGCTCTGCCACCACCCCCCTAAATATACCACCTAGTGTACCTATGAAGTATTTTCAATATTGTGGCGGAACTGATAAATTTGCTGTGCTCGCCATCTGTTCAAAAAGTGGAAAGTTTCTTGGATCTCCATTGAATATAGGGATGTTACTCGCCGAGCTATTGACATAGGACAGTGCACTATAGTGCATGCTAACAGGGTACGTGTTTTCCGCTCACTGTTGACTCATGATGGTGTTTATGTAAGTTGGATTTGGCTGCACTTGATGTTGCTGCTCTTGCAAAATGTATTCCCCGTTCATGTTATTATCTCGAAACGGCCAGTCAGATGACGGTGCTATCGGTTGGCCTCTCACCCTTTCATTTATTGGGCCTGTGTGTTCGTAGCTGGGTCCAGTATCATGCATTCTCGCGCCCGAAAAATTTGGGATTCCCATTTGCTGCCCCTCATAAATTTTTACCTCTTCAGACGTCCTTGACGTTAAGCCCCAATTATTTTTATGGCCAAGTACTAATTCTCTACAATTTTGTGTTAGTGTTTCCTCCGAAAACTGTGTCGCACATTGCTGTGCTGTTTGCTATGCTGCTTATTTTTCTCCTCCTCTGAACGCATGTTGAAGCGTATCCTGTGTATCCTTACTGTCGAACCTATATTTTGAGTGCGAGCTAACGTCCCTCAAAATTTCGCTCATCCCATTTCCGGCTGTATAATCTGCATTTTTTAAGGGTGACGTATTCGCCGCAACGTTTCTTATGGTGATTGAATATTCTGCACCCACTTCCATTATGCAAGACGTTGTTTGTGAGACTTTCTCCCTAATTACCCATGGTTTCATTTTTTTAAAAGAATTTTAACACTAGCATACGCTGTTTCTTGCCCATTTTTCCCATTCCATTTGAGTTTCGGGGCTGTGCTCTATAAATACGGTCAGTATTTCTGACTCCAACTCGTTTTCCGGATACAAGAGAATTTTGTCCTCCCTAACACTCATTACATCACTCTGCGTTTTATCGAAGTTTTTCATCATAGGTTCTTTATTATTCTTTTTTTTTTTTTTTTTTGTTTCCTTTATTTCCTGTCTGCATGAGGGCGCTTAAACACATATAAATAAATTTCTATACGATTCTTTGCGTTCCTATTTCACGATGATAAACCCGCTTTACGTCAACATTTATCGTGTGTCTAATTTATTATTTATTTATTTATTTATTATTTCCTCAGTTTCAACCTGACCAATTTAATTTTAAGATCCGAAATCTTTCTGACACACGATAAATTATCCTAATGACGCACCACTGATACTATGAGGAGGATACTGAACACAAAATCGATATAGCAAAAAAATTAATTTATAACGCACCAAAATTTTTAGCAAACTTGAGAAAACAAATGCAGCCACTGAGTCTCAAACTTGAGCCCTCTAGATGACAGCTTGCAGCTTTAAGATTCATGCAATTCTGCTTTGTTTAACATAGAGTTTGATTTATTTTATCGTATTTAGCATAATACTTACTAACAATTTGTATATTCTTTATTGTACTATAGATTCTTCAAAATAAATCATTAAATGTGATCTAGCAATACTATATTACATTCGTTATCCATTCTAATAAAAAGAGATTATGATACCATATGTACACTAAAAGTGTTCTCAAAAAGTTCACTAAGGATTCATTTTATGCTACAGTTGTTCCCAAAGAGCTCTGTACAGTTTTTTCGCAGCCCTTGTTATTTGTTTAAGAATAATGATCGTTAGCTCTAAAATTCTGCAAAGAGGCAAAATTTATTGATCACGAGTGTGCAAAGAAAAACTTTCTTAAACGTCCACCTGCGGAGAACTGAAAGATTCTCTACAACAAAGACTCATTCTGCTTTGGCTTCGCCTCCAAGTCTACCACGTTACGATTTGTTTCAGCGAAAAAAATTGAGACGACCTACTGCATCGCTTTTGATGAGGATCTCCGAGACGTTTAAACAGTTTAAATAAGTCTGAGTGTAATGGAAGAAAATCATTGAAGCTAATAATGTAAAAATAGAGTTAACTCTAATGTTACTTTTGACGGCTATATCAAAAACTTTATATCGTTTATTTATATTTTAAACGCCAAAGTACGGTAAGTACCAAAAAGAACTGTTGGGTATCGAATCGACTTTATAAGCGTATCCTTTGTCTATCAAACGATTCAGTTCAAAAATATACATTTTTTTATAGTCAAGATCTCCACATAATTTCTTTTCAGGCAATCGAAGTCTATTCAGGACATTTGCACGACTTTCCGGAATGTATTTATATTCGTATTTTTCCAAATCAAGCCAATCTTCCACTCGTTTCCAATTATATGGCTAGTATCTTCGAAGAAGTCCCAATTGAAAAAATCAAACTTTGCATTATACAAACATTGTGTTTTGAGCCATTTTAATTTACTAACAAATACTTAAAAACTGTAATTTAATTAAGGTTAAGTATGGTGAAAATTAAAAGTTCTGTGGTTATGAAATAATATAAGCCCTATAGAATGCGACAAATATTAAAAGATGTGATTTTTTCGGTTTTATTTTTAAGAAATTTACAAGTTCTTTGATCACAAAAAACAGAAGGTGTACGAGTGTATAAAATTACAAGTCTTTAAAAGTAAAAAAATTAATAGACATAATAAAAAATATTTAATTTTTATAAAACACAAAATGCGTTTTCAGTCATTTAGAGTAGATTATGAATATGAAAAAATAAGATTGTTTTTGTTTTAATTATGAGAAATGAATTAGTTTCATGATCACATAAAATACAAGTTACACAAGTTTGAAAATCTTATAGTGCCACGGATGCAAAGAGTTTTAAGTTTTGATAAAAAGGTCAGAATTTTCATACTGTCTAAATATGTATTTTAAGACGATTATAAATTCTAAACCAGGTATTTGTCGGGGATTTTACTCTGAAAAATAAACAACTTCTACGACCACAAAAAATACAAGTTCCACGAGTGCAGTCCTATTAAAAATACAAGTTCCACGAGTGCAGTCCTAAAAAAATTATGATTTTGATGTTATACAGAATATACGTTTTAAGGCATTTTTAATCCACTATAAAAACTATAACAGGTTGTTTTTGGACTTTGAAAAAAAAATTGTTTCACAATCAAGAAAAAGTACGAGTTCCACAAGTGCAAAAAATTACAAGTCCTAATAAAAAAAATTAAAATTTTAATCATCCACAGTTTGCATTTTAACAGAAGTTGTAATTTTAGAAGTGCGAAAAAATTTTTGCTATTTTAAATTTTAATTTTCCAAATCTCATCTCAATTTTCCTCTCTTTTATTTTACCGTAAGAGTCCCAGAATGCATAGTTTTGATGTTTTGACAAAGGCAAAAAAAATTTTTTTTTATTTGGGACTTGTATTTTTCGCACTGATGGGACTTGATTTTTTCGTACAGCCCAAAAATCAGCTGACGATGTGGCATCAGAAATCAGCTGATTTATCAGCTGACTTTTTTTAGTAGTGTCAGAAATAATAATCAAGAATAACAGCTGAGGCCACGTATATACTTTCGATGAATCACCTCTACAATCATTTATATTCAATACTTGAATATGAACTGTTGGTTAGACGTTTTTGAGCTGATCTTAAAAACTACCACACTAAATTATGGATTTTCAAACACTTTTAACGCGCTTTGGTCTATTGAATCATTGACGTTTTGTAAATTTTAAGGCTATAATTATTGTTCACGTTAATTAATGTCCGTAATGGCTTTTTGTAACAAAAAAATAATCAGAATCTCATTAACTTGAAGATTACTGCATACTTTTCTGATGACTTCCAAACTAATTATGCAAATACTAGCGAGGTGGATTTAAAAGTTAACAACGCAAAGCTATTATCCCAACTTAATACAAATCAATACGCTGAGGGCACGAAAAAAATCTAATAATTTCCAGCTCAGTATTGTCATTCATGAGTGCCATGAATGTAAATGGTTTTATAGACACTTATTAATTAGTAGTTGTAATATAAACGTTTGTAAAATATTGGGTATGAGTGCTAATGCTAGAAAAATATTTTATTATAATTCTAATCATACATTTGTATAAGACCATCGTGATCGCACATTATGAACACTTCGATCGCATTATCTATTATCTATTTTTTTGTGTATTTCTTTTGTACAATAACGCTGGTGGGTGAATGTTGGAAATTTTGGCAAAAGAAGATTGTAAATACTGTGAAATAGTGTTATAAAAGCATGTTCATTCAACTTGAATAATTTTTTTATGACTTTGAACTTCAAAATGTTCCAGGAAAAAAATTAGAAAATTAGAAAAACTACTTTTAAAGCAGCCAAATCTCTCTGTAAGACGTGCAAAAGAAACAAAAACTTTTAAAGATGAAAATACACTTTTAATAATTATCAACAGTTAGCTTCAAGCGTAAAAACAAGAATTTCAGATACTCCATTGAACACGTTCACACCTTTATCTACTGAATGATTAGTATTTTAATAAAGTATGTATTTGAACATATATATATCTACTATGAATAGGAATACATACATTGTTTATATTTATAAAAATGAATGTTTAATATATAATAATACCATTTTGAATAACAGCAACTGCTTCTACAGGCATGATAATTTCTTGCTCTTCTGAAAGACGTTCACGGTTATGGTCTAATATACCAGATTGATAGGAGTCACTATTGGAGTCTCTATTGTTCTCTGAAGTAAAATAATTTTATTCAATATAAAAAATTTTGCTTACGTTCACTGAAAAATTTTAACATTCTTCAAGAATACTGATATTCTCGTCATTATTTAAAGCAATATCCATCTGCTGAGGAACTCTTTCCAATACACAACGTTAAGCATGATCAGATTCGACAGCTGGTATATCTTGATTAATTAATCCATGTTGGTCTGGCTGTACGTCATCAATACCACGACCTTGCCTTTCTTCAAAATCTACATTATCTAGTGGAATTTTACCATTTTCACCTTCATCCTGCAGGAGAAGTTCAACAGCATGGCCTCATCCGAGTCCGCCATCACGGCCACGATGACCTTCTCCAATACCTGGATTTTCGTCATTTTCATCTTCATCCTGTCGAAGTTCAACAGCGCGGCCTTGTCCGTGACCGCGACTGCGACCACGATCTCGATGATCTTCTTCAATACCTGGATTTTCCGGTAGATTTTCGCCATTTTCATCTTCATCCTGTCGAAGTTCAACAGCACGGCTTTGTCCGCGACCGCGACCGCGACGACCTCGGCCACGACCGTGAGCTTAAGAGTTATATAGCTAATTAAATATTTTGAGAAATATAGCTAATTAAATAATATTATTACTGCCGTAGAGAAAAACATGAAAAAAGAAATATAAGTTATACTTATTAGATTCATGTTCAATTAACAAACATTTTTAAATTTTTTTTTATGTGTTTGCCTTTTGGAAAGTAAGACGTGTCTATTAGTTTTTATAGATAAATTATATAATTGAAAAGATTAATTTGCAGATTCAGTTTAAATCAGAGTGCTAATAATATTGTATGAACTACTTCAAGTTGCTGCTAACAAAAAAAATATGTTTATTTCAAAATAATTCCGTTTATTTTTTAATAGAACGCACGTTGACTGGCGAAAAAGTTTCGGTAAGAAATCGAAAAGCTAATAAAGATGTGTTAAATTATTATATAAGTAACCAAAAGGCATTTTCAAAAGAAAAACTATCGTTGTCTTGCAATAATAGTAGTCAAAAATCGCAATCCAGAGACTCTTTTTTATACATGATATTAAATAATTGATTCTGGCGCGTGAAAATTTGTCTAAGTTCATCCTAACAACATAACTACACACAATAACTCTTAAACAGTGACTACTTAGGGGCTTTACAAACATGAATTTTTAGTGTCAATGAATAACTTTTAAAAACAAATAAAATAAACTGTCCAAAAACTCAGATTTTCCACTTTACATTCATTTATTTATTTATTTTTTTTTTTTCACCATTGCAATACGTACTCTCATTTATATTATTATACGGTTTCAGAGTGCAAGCCCAATGTCAGGAAAGTAAGTTACTTATCTTGTCGTTACTAAGGAGTATGATGGTAAACCAATTCTTGACTTATGAATAGTCGCAGTAAAAGCAAGATAACGAAAAAATCTGTTTTACTGATACTTGATCGTGGCTTCAGAGTGCAAGCTTTATGACACTGGTGTAAGTTACCTGAGTGCGACTTCACAAATCGCTCGAGAACAGGCTAATTATGAGATTATTTATGTGATAGTAAGTGATTATCTGGTTCTTGCTGTAAGAATAATATTAATTGAAATAAGATTGCAATCGCCTTTTTAGTTAACCATAATATATAGCTTAATCTCCAAATGTTTGTTATGTGAAAGAGTATGTCTATATTCTTTAAAATTACAACAGTCATGCATATTAACGTTGTCTTGCCTTGAATAAAAATATATATTATCTACGCCATTCAACGACTTAAGGGGGTTTGCCAGTGGGTTTATTCACAGTAGTAGCAACTTAACACATGTACGTACAATACAAACATCGAGGTCTTGCGCTCTCGTTGTGTCCATGCACAAGAAACGTAACATATGAAGTGCTATATAACCATACAGGTAAAAAGACGTCCATATCAACAAATAATCCACTTCTCCGTTTAATATCTCAGTAAAATCCACGCTAAGCCCCAACTTTTTAAGTACGAAGAGAAAGCTCGTGATCTTAGCAATTAATCTATCATTTTTATTTTACTATCGTGAGCGTTTTTATGGTTATATTGATCTGGTTTGGTAAAAAATCGATTACTATTTGTATGTCAACCGGCTTGTAAGTATCATTTTTGTAAAGCTTTGACGCCAAATTTTCCACGCTAAGCGGGTCTAAAATTTTGAGTGTAGGTACATTGGGACTTCTATAACAATCTCTTAAAATTTTATCCAGTTCGTGAGAGATTCAGGTTTACTGGTGAACCACCTTAAGAGACATTATTAATGTTACTCGAAGTTGTGATCGACAAGAAACTCCTTTAAATTTTTTTTGGGTTAGATTTTTTTCTCGTAGTCAATAAACTATAAATGGGTGGGTATTGTAGTTTAAATTCTTTAAAGAACTTTACAAAATTAGTAAAAGGTAGTTTGAGTTAACTTGCAGTTAAATTTTTTTTTTGTATCTTGTATGTTGAAACCTGTTTTGGGGGCATAAAATAGAAAGGACAAATTAATATTATTCGAAATATTCTGTTTCATTCCGTTTTAATATTGTTAAAGATTTTAAGACACTGAGATTTTAACACATTTTGAGTATACTTCGTAAAAATTTTATTTCACAGAATTTTAGAAAACAAGATAATGTTTCCTTCGAGTGTTCCTGTAGCAAACGTTTCTTTGAAATTTGTAGCGTAACTTGTACTTAGAAAAAATTGAGAAGCTATTTTTTAATTGTCTAAATCTGTTTCTTATTTCAGGTATTTTTGTCAGATTACTTAACAAATAAAGTATATTAAAGTTAGCTGCTATCCCTAACTGTGTGCGACATTAAAAATTGATAAATACGTAGTGATAAATAGACATCCCGAAGAGTAAACTGTAGAATATTGCAAGCATTTTACGATGTACTCATTTTGATACATTTATATAGGGTAACTGTGGGTATTACTGGCACTGCTCCAATTACTGGCAGTCAATAGAAATAAATACATACAAAATTATTTTATAATGATGAATATACAAAACAATTTTTTTCGTAAAGTAGATAACTGCACAAATACTATTCAATCGCGTATTAGTACGAAACATAAATGTGAATTATTTTATCAATGATAACATAGACGGGCGTGTGATTCTCTCTCAAAAAATTAAATTTTACAGCAAAAAGCGACTTGCTTTCAATGGTAATTTTAATCATAAATATGGCAAAATCACACAAGAAACAATTTATTGAATTAAAAAAAAACCTCAATTTTTCGATAAATGCAATGAAAATTAATTTTGAATGTTTTTTCTTCTTTAAATTTTGATGCCAGTATTTGGTACAATATTTGTCGCTACTGTTGAATTACTGGCAGTGATTCGGTAAGGTACAGCAATCTAACCTAACAAAGTCATCAACCACTAAAGCCTCTTGCTCAGTATTTGTCTTGGCCTTCTGAAGATATTTTTCAATCAGTAAACAAAAAGAAGAGTATAACTAAAACTCTATCAGTTATATCAGGTCCTCCGTGGCAAAAAATCAGTAAAGAAAAAAAAATAAAGTTGTTAAATTGGAAACAGCAGCAGAAAAAAAATGAGACCAGAGAAAACAAAAATGTTACAAATAAAAAGAGAAAACGACAAATTAATCAAGCAAGAAAAAAATTTTGTAAAACAACAAACTAGAATCGAAAAAGAAAAGGCTAAACTTATTGCATGCCAAATAAATTAATGAAATTAAACAAAAAAATATATCCCAAAAAGAAATTTTAGAGAAGATAAAATTACAAAAAGATTTGTAGAACCAAATAAGCGAATTGCAAACAAAATTAAAGCACATTGATAGCCTAATCTTATTATTTTTTTTCAATTATCATAGATTTTTTTAGATTATGTAGATTTTATTGTGATTTTACGTGATAAGGGTTAAAAATTATATTTTTTGACATACACTTCTAATATTCTCTGCAAATATGCCAGTATTACACGGCCAGTAATTCAAATTTAGACAGTATTGGGGGGCCAGTAATACGTGCATGGTGTCAGTAATAGGAGCATGTTGACTGTTCACAAAAATATTTATTATTAATAATATGATCTTATTTATGTCCATTTAAAAAATCATTTATTGTTTGTTATTAAATGAAGTTAATAATAAAAAAAAATGTATTAGATTGATACATTTTTCTTTTTCATACTATACATTAAAGTTAAACTTCTAAAAAATAATTCGTATTTCATACGATTTAATTGTTTTTTATAAGACGAAAGTAAAGTTTGATTAAAGGCAAACATACAATCCCAAATTTATTGTCTAACAAAATAACGGAAGTAAAAAAAATGTGGGTGCAAAAACTATAAATTTCACCTGTATTTCGGAATCTAATTTTTAGTTGTTAATGTATATTTGCAGCTTTTCAATAAACTTGGTAATAAAATGGTAATAAGTTGTATAAAATGTTAGTAAAAAAATTTTCATTTTGTAATCCCAAATATAATATTGATGACAAAAATTTTCCCTATAACTCTGTACGCACGCGTCAAAAGCATAAATTGAATCTGGTATCTTGACTTTTATGTTCAGTACAAAATTTGAAATAAACAATACTGTACTAAATATGTATTTGGTTAGTAAAATTAGTCTTACGAAAAACAAGAAAATTGATTTTGAAAGTTATAATCATTAAATTAAAGCCGTACAGAAAGCTCAAATTGGATGAATAATACATTCTTGTTTAAAATGATAAATACTTGTACGGTAAAATTTTTTAAAACATGATTTACATGCATAATGTATACTAACAGTCAAACTGTGCCAACTGTTACATTCCATTTACCATGATATTATAATGTTGACTATTTCGTAACAACGCATCAATGTTGAAAAATGTTTCTAGAATTACAAATCATACAAAATCGGGTAATGCCAAGGTCACATCAGCGTTGAAATACTGTTTAAAATATTCTCAATCTCTTTGGCACATTGTGAGCTCAAATAAATTCCAGAACGTTGCAATGTGTTTACATAAAATTACTTTTCATCGTTGATGCAACGATGCGCGGTATAAAAGATGTATTAAATATCGTTTCTTAACATTCCATATTTTTTTAGCTCAAACTTTGAAGAATCAAGAAAAAGAGTTGGTCTATCTAAGAGAAGAGTTGAGAAACTTGAAATAACAAACTGAGGCAGTTCTATGCTCAGTGTGTAAAGGCACAATGCCGAATTACATATTTAAAGCATGTAATCACCTGTGCATTTGTCGCAAATGTCTGATGACTTATAAAACATTTGCTGGAGTCCGATGTGGTAGTGAGATAAAATGTCCATTGTGCAGAGAGTTCAGTTCTGTCAAAAATTTTTAAATTTGCAAATGGTTCAATAAAGTTTTTTTATCACAGGTTCATTAGATATTTTTATTCATCTAAACTTTGAATAGTTAACTTACCTATATTAATAACCAAATTAATGTATCAATGTAATTACAGAATCAATTCAACTGTTAGAACAAACTAGTTAGTATAACCACTAGCCTTACACTTTTTATTCTCCAAGTAAAACTAACTCAATATTCCCCCGGGACTTGAGCTCACCAGGTAAGTTAGTTAAAATTGGGAAAGCCTACTTTTTTATGTAGTTTGGATACGTATTAACATAAAATTTTCTGAGTTTTAAGCACAAAAGTCGAGTAACTATCGAGTACTATCATGTTTTACGATATTTGCTCCGAGCCGATGCAGAGGCTGCACCCTCTGTAGCAGATATTTTACAAAAGTTCCTGCATGTGAATAAACGGCTTAGGGCATAAGGTAAAGTACCCAATAGTCGAACAGAAATAAAAATAGCACCAGTAGTTGGACAGTCCAATATAATTAACATTTTCGAGTAGAAGACGTTTTTAAATGGGAAAGAAAAATTTATTTATAATCCATCAATGCATAATAATGCCTGATGAAAAAATTTATCTTCAAAACTTTTTCGTTTTTACATAAAAAAATATGTTTTAAATGCGAAGTATGTAAGATTGCTGTCCAAAAATAGATCCTTTTAATATAGGAGTGTTCCTATACTCAGTACTTGGACACGGAAAAAATCGCTAAAAATTTTAATTTATAGTTAGGCATAGATTGTTCAAGTTCTTTTCTAACTAAAGTTACCTTGCAAAATGTATATTATTATAATTTTTATTGAGTTTATCAGAGTTAAACACATCAAAAAATATAAATAACTGTGTCCAAAAATAGCTTCCATTCGATAACATAAGATTTTTCTTATACCTGGTACTTGGACAGTAAAAAACACTTAAAATTATTGATTATTACTGAATATAACATGTTAATGTTACTGTTGAAAACTAAAATAAAGTTGAATGATGACCAGAAACTATACCATGTAGTGAAAAAGATTATAATCATTGAGTAGTTGGAAGATGTAAGAAAGCATTTTGAAGTTAGGTCCACCCTAACCTCCTTTTCATTTAATTAATGTGGGGTATCCAACTACTGGTCCCAAGTCTCATGTTGGTCCTAGTACTTGGACACTGGTATCCAGATACTGGGTCTTGATGATTTTTTTTTCATGTTAAATTTTTCTTTGTTTATTAACCTGATACTTTTTTTTTCTAATACATAAAAAAAAAATTTAAGTAATTAATGCAATGTTTTTTTGAAAATCATTTTTTGTTAGTTTTTTATGAATCAGCAAAGAAAATTTCGACTGTCAAAAGTGTCCAACTACTGGGTACTTTATTTTACTTTACTTTACCTTATAGACGTTCGTACGTCTACTATCGATAGTATACTAATAAATATCAATACCACACTAATAAAATGAGTACATCATCGCATTAGCAATGCGTTAGTATACCTATGTATATTGCATATACATATGTGATATTCGTACTCGTAATCTTTTTCATTTAATCACTAACTAAAAATCTCACAGGCACCTGTAAAATATTTTGAAGTGATAAAAATGTAATTAATGTTATTAGCGTCTTCTCTATTAATTTTTATCATTATCTTGTAGGTCAGTTTTTTTAAATACTAGATAAGCCACCGTCTTTCGTTTGATTACGTGTTAAGCTGCCAGGAGTAAAATGTCCATGAATTCCTTCCTACGCGTGCTATGTCCCCAAAAAATGTAACTGGATCATTGTCGAGCACTTATAATCTAATACATCTAATTTAATAAAAATCTCGTAGGTCAATCAATATACGACAGTACTTGACCTTCATTACACATAATCTCAAAGCTCTAGAACTTTAAAACCTAGTTGGTTGCACGACGGGAAATACATATAACCGCAAAACTACGGAAATTGCATGTTTTCCCGACCTATAATCTTTAGAGACGTTAAGTTTATGCATAAACTTAATGGATTTTAAGGTTGACAACAGAACTGGTGCTGCTCAAAGTCCTGGTGCTACACTGTGAATCCACCGGCGAAAAAGTACTTTAATGCAAATCATCTCATTTTTGTACTATTGACAGTTTGTTTTGCAGAAAACTTCTTTTAAAGACACTTTGGTAACATAACCTTTAAAATTCCCAAGTTAAGGATTACTCTGATGTCAGATCAAATTTTATAAAAATACAAGAAAACTCGTACCAGGCATAGTATTATTTATCCTACTTAGAATTTTATTTACCTATAAACGTTATGAACCAATTAAATTTATACTATTAGTACCAAATCAGTACTGGTATATATTTTAATCCTTACAAATTATTTAGAAATATTGTTATTTCTTGTATAAAATCTATTTTTTACGTAAATTTTTTTTCGTGTAATATTATGGGAACTCTCTCTCTCTCTCTCTCTCTTGGGAAACCTCGAACATTAATTAAGAAATTTGATATTATATTTATTTATTTACTGCTAACCTAAATTTAATCATTTAAGGTATTTTGTAATGTAAAACTCTACTGTTAAATGTATATGCTTTTGCCATTCTGATATTTTATCCTTGGCATCAATCAACTGTGTTTCAATCCAATTCAATTTAACTCGCTCTCTCTCTCAGTTTGTTCAGAATTATGCTTTAAGTCTGTACTGGTGTAGACATATTTGATATTGTATGAATACCAAAAAAAAATATACAATGTACTTTGCACAAGGATTTTCAACACAATTGTGCTTAAAATATGTTGTATTCTCTACACGGCTGGTAACACGTTTGTGCAGAGTTATGTTTATGTCTGCATTGGTGTAGACATATTTATTATTGTACAAATACCAAACAATAAAATACAACGTACTCTGCACAACATTTTTCACTACTACTCTCAGGGTACTCTTCAGGGCTGTCTTCCGTGGGCTTGCATTTGAAGTATAAAATTCTCTGACGGCAACCTGGCTGTACGGTTGAACGGCCACAAAGCTCTGAAGTGTTAGAGCAGGTTGTGCTCTTTCTGTACCCGTCTCTTGGTGTTCCACCGGGGATGTTGACGTTTTGACCGCCTATTTTACCGTGGCACTCGGTTATCTTGGCAGTCTGGGGTAAAAACCAATTAATTCTGCTTACCCATGAAAGAAGAGTGTCATCAGTAGCCAGGATGCCCAGCCACACGACTAATAACTCTATGCTTGGTGTGCTGCTGATAATCGACTACGACAATTGAAAAATCGATGGGGCATGTTATAACCACTCTTCACTACCTTTGATTGTGGGTGGCTTCAATTTTACCTTGACGCCACCTAGCGGATCCTACTGAACTAAAGCGCAAAGCTTACTTATTTTAGCAAAACTTTGAGGTTGTTTATCACTCTTGTTATCAACTTTTTCAAGAAAAAAACTATGCGAAAACCATCTCGGAATTATCAAGAATCAGTAAGCAAAATTTCAACAAAATCAATTCAGTAGTTTTCACGGTTAGTGATTACAACGGTTTGAGCAACTTTTCTTTATATATTAGTCAGATTGTACAAATACGAAACAATAAAATACAACATATTCTGCACAAGATTTTTCAACACAACTGTGTTTCTTTACTTGTGCATACCTCATTTGTACCTAGACGCAAATCAAAATTATAATGTTAAGTTATATTGAGTTGAGATAACGGTGTGTTGAACTGTTATGTGTGTAACGTGTAGAGTTGTTATGCACAGGATCAGCCTCCTACCGAGAATTATCATAAATGATTTACAAATGAGTAGAACGAATACTTTTAAATGAGTTACACGATTATTAGACATAATTATCGAGACCAGAAGCTTGGTATCAGGGAAAGAAAATCTCCAGAAAGCAATTGCAGCATAAGCCTATTTACTCGCATTAAAAAATGTATACATGTAACTTGGCTGAGTTTTGTTGAAAATTTTTTAATTGATACTCACGATTTATGTAAATGGAACTGACGGTACTTAAATCGCATAGCCAATTTTTCCATTCGGCAAGTTGTGTTTCGCGTAATTTTTTGTCCCAACGGATTTCACTAGTCCATATGTTTTGCACTAAAATTTGAGAGCGGATTGTGATAAGTGCAATTAAACCTAACGGATCAAAAACAGACATGATTACGCTCAAGAATTCGCATTTTGTCGGGATGTTATTACCTAAAAGAAGATCTGGTGAAATTTTGTGAATGTTTGATTTAAAACTGAATAGGGATAAATTAAGCTAATGAAGTCCTAAAATTTTATTACTCATTATCTTTATCTGAAGTTAATAATTTTGTTGAATTTTTGGCCATGAGCCAATGAGATAGAATGGGAGACAGTTGCCAGCCCATTCGTGCATCTCCCAATTAGCATGTGTATTCCTTTCTGTTTCTTGAGAAACGCGCTCCATTGCTTCTTCTAATGTTTTAAGACTATTTAAGTAATCATCCGTATAGCAGTTTTTTATAATGGTATTCGCGGTGGCTGAATAACGGGACAAAAATCAGCTGGTATTTTTGTTCTTTATATGAGAATGTTTAACCTCAAGCTTTGCCACCTGTAGTGCTGCTGCAAAAGAGTCATCATGGCGTCTCAAATGTATATAGGTATTGTGTTGACCGTCTTTAGGCTTTATGAAGACCGTCAATGATGACCAGCACACTTCTACTTATGAGAATTAGTTAAAGACTGAATATGTTCAACATGAATCAATGAAAAATATATACCCGAGGTTTAGGCATGATCTGGTCACTCGTTCATTACATATTTTAATCGAAAGTAAACGGATTATGTAACGTAAGGTAAAATGGGGTAAAATGGGACACTTTTATAAGCAAAAAATATTTATTTCTTATTTTTGAAGTTCCACCAATGCTAATTCACCTTAATTTTTTTTTTAAATTAAAAATATCGGTCTTTACTTAAGAAAACGATATTTATTGACTGTGCTTATCATTATCCGTTCAATTAAATAAGTTTTCAAATAAGTCGCGGAATCAGCAGTAGTGGGACATAGTCTTTGGGGATTGTGGCAGTAGTAGGACACTGTATGTGGTAGTAGTGGGACAGAATATGACAATCTTATTTGCATATGTAAGAACAATTTTTTATTTATAAGAGGTGAATTATCACTTTTCAGAGCATATAAATATTAAAAACGATAAATTAATGGGGATTTCTCATATATACATTTATATATATCCTAGTGGGGCTAACGCCCCTCTGCGCGCTCCGCGCGCAAACCCCCCACTAACAAATTGAGTAGACAAAATAACGACATTACTCGTGTATTTATCAATGCAGGCTGAAAATTAGTTTACAACAGCAGAAGAAGTGACTTACAAAGGAGTTGATAAAACATATGATTAACTTAACATAATTAAATTAACATGAATATTGATTTTCCAATAGTATTTTGAAATAATACTAGAGAGGGTCTTCCACCACACAAATTAAAATTGAAAATAAATGCTATAGTAGTGTTAATAAGAACTTCAAGTATATCAGACGGTCTCTGTAGAGGCACAAGATTAAAAATAACAAAATTATTTAAGTATAATATAGAAGTAGAAATAATTATGGAAGAAAAAAAAGCAAAGTTTATAATCCTAGAATAACATTAAATTCTGGCACCTTATTATCATTACCTTTTGTCTTCTATAGAAAACAGTTTCCCTTTGTATTAGCGTGTTCTATATTTATTAACAAATCAGAAGAACAGAGCTCTTACTATTTAGGATTATGTATTAAAAACCTTTATTCTCTTACGGACAATTATACGTTGCTTTATTAAGATGCAAGAATCCAAAAAGAATTTTTATTAAAATTGCATCCGAGAATAAATCAGAGGTTAAAAATATTGTTTAGCTAGAAATTTTTCAGTTATTCTAAAATATGTCACTTTGAAGATCGTCACATTGAAACAGACGTATGTTAATTCAAAAAACCATGAAAAACAAGTATGTGAAAAATGTGGAAAGGGTTTTCAAAGAACAGATGGGTTAAGTTGACACATAAAATGTCACAACATTAAGCTAACAGAATGAATTATTGTTTTAAAAGCTTAATTGTGTTTGTCTATGTAATTATACCTCCTTCTGAATTCTGTCTTTTACTTAATAAAATTTTGGGTAAACTAGACATGGACCGGAAAGAGATTTGAAATGTAAAAGTTCAATCAAGTTAAACAAATAATGGTACTTCAGAGACACATAGTGAGTAAGGGGAAGCGAATAGACAGATGGAGACCTATGATCAGTGACTTTAAAAACCCTAAAAACGAAGTATGACTTAGGTACTAAATTGCGTATATTTTTTAACATGTATGATGGTAAAACATTAGATAAATAAGTATTCTATTAGGGGGGTGAAGGGGAGCCGGGGGGAGCTCACTTAAATATAATTTGATTAAAAATGACGTTGAAGCAAGCAAATAACTACGTAAATCGAGGGGGAGCTAAGGGGGAGCTGAGGGGGAGCGGGGGGGCTGAGACTTACTTTCGTCAATACAACTATATAAGATTGGGATTTATATATATTGTAACGTGTCAAGTCACCGTCACAGTCAGAATACCTGTTTTGTGATAGCAGACAGGAGGAGAGGCGGTACAGTGCGCACTACCCCTACCTTATCCCAAACCCATACATAGGTATCCATCCCTACTACGGGCAACACAATCGATTCCCGACTGTGGGTGATACCTGGTGTGTGTGTGTGTGTGTGTGTGTGTAACAACGCAACACACACCTGTGTAAGTGGCTGAGGTGCCAAGGCAGTACGGATCAGCGGGCCGGAAGGAGAGACACTCTCACTCTTGTCTGCTCGCCGTAGAGTCGTACTTTGATATACGTCGGTTGAGTTTTGCGTAAGCTAGTGAGGCGAGCTCCGTATCAGGCGACAACAGGAGACGCAGCCACGGCTACCTGTTGCTGACCCGACCGGTTTCAGGCGTATGCACGCGGCTTCTGCTGGGACTCGTGCCATCCGAGTGCTGATACCTGCCAGACGGATCTCTCAGTGCCTGTGGTCAAGTTGCGGTGTACCTCGCCATATGAGTGTTAACAGTAGGCCTGTTTTCAGTATTCCTGTCCCTACCGTGAAAGCACTGTGCCGAACAGCAACTGCCGGACCCACAGGGCCGAGTTGTTAGTTGATAGGTCTTGTCGGATGGCTGGACGTTGACATTCTTTTGTACGTCATACATAGTCATTGTCAAAATAAACACATTATCTTTATATATAAATAGATGTGTTTTCCTTAATTGTAGGTGTTTTAATGCCAGCTATCCACCACTCCTAATGGCCCTTGAGAATAATTGTTACTAAATATTAGATGTACCGTGTCTTGCTGTTGACTGCAAGGCGAGCAAGACCCAACACATCACAATATATATATATATATATATATATATATATATATATATATATATATATATATATATATAAGAGCGCGCGGTGGCTCAGTCGGCTAGGTCGTGGATTGGCACGCGGGGAGACCGTGGTTCGATTCCCGGCCAGTGCGACTTTACGGGCAAGTACCTCTGTGATTTTTCACATGTGCTTTTTCACCACGCAATGCTCCTCGAAGAGGGTTTAGGCGACCTCCTCGCAGTAAAAATTGCCTAATTTCCCCCTACCCTTCTTCCAGTAATGGGAGGCCTCCCATCCCTCTTCCCTTCCTTCTCCAAAGTGCTAAGTGCCCATAGTAGTGCCCTTATTAAAGGAGCCGGACGTAGAGCACTCTAATATAAAAAAAAAAAAAAAATATATATATATATAAATATATATATATATATGTACACAATACGTATATATTTAATTATTATATACTTTTCTACATAGCTATAGTAGTACGGGTAGTACACTTTACAAACGAAAGAGGGGTGGTAGTAAGCGCATGGAGAAAGAGACAGAAAGCCGAGCCACTTTTAACCGGAGATCGTGCCATTGCGTCGGTCGAACCCCCAAGCGCGCCAATAGATGTTTCATATCGAAAACTGCAATCACCACCCCATTCAGCTCATATAAGTTCGAGGTAATGCCAATTGGTCGAAAGGTAATAAGTCTATCCTGCACCGTAATAGACTTAATACCAGAGATTAGTAAGGAGATTGCCAGTACCTATGTTAGAGAGTGTGCCGCTTTTTTCCACTGATTTGAGCGCACCGTTGCGGCAGACCAGTCGAACTATACGCACGTTTTCAACAGTGGAGGGGAGGACCAAAATGTGCGTACAATAGGTACCTCATAGTGGGGGAAGTAATATGTGCGTATATACATGGGTATAGCTATATATGTTTTGGCTGTCTCTCCTGCCTGAGCTCTCGGGTCTCTCGGCCCTCGGCGCTCGCTGTAGCTTGCAGCTCTCGCAGGTATGTATACCTATATATGTTTCCAATGCGCTATATTCCCTCATAAAATATTTTGCTTTGAATGTTGGACAGTTAAGAATGTTTATTATGTCCGATCAAATATTACTTGTTAAATAGGGAAGCATTAAATACTTGTACAGCTAAATACCGCTAAATACTGAGTTTTTTCTCTTTTAAAATGACAAATCGAGTAATGATAACGTGAGTCCCTTTATGTAACCTTTCTAATAGGAATAAATAATTATTAAAATATTCAGAAAAATAACTGTTCTGCTTTAAGGTACTTAAACTTTAAATCAATTAACAATAGAGAAAAAACCAAAACATAAACTTAAACCTTGGAGCTTTACCATGAACATATGTCACTTTGATTGCATGGAGGGAAAGTGCGCCGGTAGTCTAGGCAGCTGAGTGTTGCAACCTATACTTCTGCACTAATCACTCCAGGGTTTCAAATATCCGTTGCGGCATATTTTTTTTTTTTTTTTGTACATTTGGTTTTTTTTTTCATTTTTTTATTTCAATATTACTGAGTATAAAATTTTTTTAATAATTGTATTATATTTTCATGTTTACATTGCGTAAAAAATACTCTTAGTTAATTCATTAGTTGGGGGATTTCCTTAGATTTAAGTTAATTTTTGTAACAATACAATGCTAATAACGGGGTACATGTTTATTAACATATCATCCTTGTTTAGATGGATGTACAACTATTATTGGTATATTTAATAATTATTGAAAGGTAATGAAATAACTTTAAGTTATTTGACGCCGGTTTAAATATGATTAACACTTTCAAAGAGGATCACACTTTTCATAACACAGTTAACGATCACATAAAACGTTATTAAATAATTAATAAGACTATTAAGTATCAGAGACATTAAACAAAAATATTTTCTGGATGATTTTTTAATCAAAGTGATAAAGTCGGGTGTCGCAGTACAAGCTCTCATGAACTGAAATGCTTCTCTGCTTTCTTTTTTTGAGAAACAATGCACAAAATTTTCATGGCCGTTTCTGCTCTTGTAGCTTGCATATCAAATACATGAATTTATTATGTATTTGTTAGTGTTCGTGATGAAATAAAAAAAAAGTATCTGTCTTACAGCACTCAGTTTTTTGACTCTTACATTATAATGACAAACTAAGTCAAATATTTACTGGTGCGTCACATCTTCTATATAAGATTTATTTTAATTAAATGATATCTTGTATTACAAATTTGGAATGCAGCGTTCATTTAATGTTTAGCATGTATACTGGAGCTCATTGAGTTTTTAATGCAACAAATCCTTGGGTTGTAAAGGTAATCTAACTATTTAAATAAGTTAAAAATAATATTTAAAGACAATAAATGACATCAGTCACGCTTAGGTGCAACGTACTTTCGATAAATCATCTGTACAAGCTTTTGTATTTAATACTTGAATATGAAACGTTGGGTAGATATTTTTTAGATGTACTTAAACACTACCACACTAAATTGTAGATTTTCAAAAACTTTTTACACACTTCTGTCTATTGAATTAATGCACCGTTTTGTCAATTGTAGGGCTATAATCATTGTACACATAAATTAATGTACACACCAACTTTTTAATAAAAACAAAAAAATCAGAATCTACATAAATTGAAAATCACTGCATACTTTTCTGTTGATTTGCAAGATAATTACGCAAATACTAGCGAGATGAATTTAGAAGTTAACAGCGTTAAGCTATTATCTCAACTTAATACAAATCAATGCACTTAGAGCACGATAAAAAACTGATCATTTCCAATCAAGTATTGCCGTTCGTTAATTCCATAAATGTAAATAATTGTATGGTTACTTATCAATTCGTTATTTAATTTAAACGTTTGTAAAATATTAGTTACGAGCGTTAATGCCGGAAAAGGGTTTTATTTTAATGCATATCATACATTTGTACAGAATTATTATAGTTGCAGATTATAAACACTCTAAACTGCATCATCTAGCATCTAATTTATTTATGTATTTATTTTATACTATAACGCTGGTGGGTGAATGTTAGAAATTTTATCAAAAGAAAATTGTAAATTTTACGAAACAGTGTTGTAAACGCATGTTTAATCATCTTAAATAATTTTTTTATGACTCAAAAGTTCGAACGTTCCAGGAACAAAATTAGAAAATTGGAAAAACTACTTTTAGAGCAGCCAAATCTCTCATTTAATACCAAAAAACAGCGCTGGTCAATTGCCAGAGATTTTATGTTGTTGGCAATTAACCAATGTTGTTTTAAGGTATCAATGACAGAGTTGGCTGCTGTAAAAGTAGTTTTTCCAAGTTTCTAATTTTATTCCTGCAACATTTCAAACTTCAGAGTCATCCTACAGCTGTTCATATGTATGCGGAATTTGTAGTTGTGTTAAATACTGGCGTGGTTACAGCATGGCTACCGGTGAGGTGTTCCATGATTTTAACTTCAAACATTTATTTTTAAAGAAAAAAACCAACTTTTCTCAATAGTATTCTGGTGCGCGGTAAATAAATAAGTTTATATTTGTGATTTGGACATAGATTTGAAGTAAGAAAAAAAAAAAAAAACACCGAGCAGTTCGTTTAGAGAAGTAAAAGGTACCATTAAACAAGTAAAATTATGTGAACGAACGTTCTTATGTATTTGTTAGCTTTTGTGTAATCTTCTATATGAAAATCATAAAATACGTATAACTTCTTTAAACAAAGCTTCATAACAGTACCTCCTGCGTGGTGTAGAAATCTGTTTTAAAAAAATACTAAAATTCGTATTTACCCAAATTTTATTGTAAACCGCCATGCTCACAATAATGTTCATCATTAAACTTCCATATAATTAACAATAAGCGTAATCTTTGAGATTTAAGTGACACTTAAACACAGTACAAAATCAATGTAGATAAAAATATTTTGATGCATAACTTTCACTGTGATTTGGTACTCAACATTGTTTACATTAAAATAAATCTTATGTAGAAGATGTGACGCACAAGTAAATATTTGTTACGGATCGTATACATTAAATGTAAATAAATGCTATAGTCACAAAAACGAAATGCTTGTATCATTAAAACATGTCGAAAGGAAAAAAAAAGAAAAGAAAATTAAGAGGTGTGAGTAAAGGGGGTGCGCGAAATGAAAACGAGTATTTTATAGAAAGACAAAACTTTTATTTCATTTAACTGCCAACCGACGTAAAATTGAACTGACTTGATACAGTTTACAGACTTACTACTGACAAAACTGACAAAGACAATAAAGAGAGCTAACGAGAGGTGTATAAGGCACGGTAGCTTACACTGTACTGACTATAGGGCCCGCAAGTATCACCTTGCCTGTGGCGCTGTCTTACAAACTATATATACTGCCTATTGAAAAGTCGTACATGCCAACACTTCCTCCTGACTTAAGATAGCTAAGTATATTAAAAAAAAATTATAATTCAAAATAGATACTAAGAACCATTTTTTTTTTTTTTTTTTTTTTTTTCCATAAAATAAATAAATAAATGTGTGTTCTTGACTCGGCTCCAAGGCTCTGGAAATGCACCCAAGTAGTCCATGAGTCGGTCAATGGCTCCTTTATCGCTTATCTAAAACAGAGACAACTTATTAATTACCAGTCAGAGTCGCAGAAGCTACTCACGATTCTGCTAGCAAATTTTTCATGGAGCTCGATCGGTAGAGGTTTTGTGAATATATCGGCCATCTGTTTTTTAGTATTCAGCACTCTGACGTTTACTCTACCATAATTTACACATTCTTTAACATAATGCTCATGAATTTCTGTCATATGTCTAAATTTACACTTGCCTATAATTTTAGCATTTTGCTTAGCTGCCTTATTGTCGCACCATAGATCTGCCGGACACAAAGTATTATTCAGTATGATTTTAATCGAATTATCAACTGCCATTAGTTCTCTACATGCTTCACTCAGTGACACATACTCTGCCTGACATGTTGACAAAGACACATACGTTTGTTTGTGAGTTCTCCATGCCACTGAGTCTCCAAAGATTTTAATCACGTAACCACTTGTAGTAAAAAACCCTTTACAGTCGCTAAAACTGGCATCGAAGAATGCTTCCAGCCCTTGCTACCTTCCACGATATCTTAGACCATAAGATTTGGTCCCTGCCAGATACCAAAACACTCTTTTAACCATATTCCAGTCTTCGTTAGTCGGACTTATTTGATGCCTGCTCAGCACATTCACTGCATAGCTTATATCCGGACGTGCAGTATTGGCAGCATATAATAAGCTCCCAACAGCCTTCTGGTAGGGAACGCTTTCAGTCGATCTGGACTCATTCAAGTCAATCTGCCTTTCTGATTGCTCTCTTCGTTTTCTTTGTTGATTTAACACGTGACCTGTGACCATAGGAGTTTTCACTGGCTTAGAATCATCCAACTCAAACTTTTTAAGTATCTCATTTATGTAATTGGTCTGAGTTAAAGTTAGAACTTGGTTTTCTCTGTCTCTTCTGACTTCAATGCCTAAAAACGATTTAACTTCTCCTAGGTAAGTCATTTCAAACTCACTTTGCAGTCTTTCTTTCACAGACTTCAATTTGCCAGTATCATTACTTGCTATAAGCATGTCATCAACATAAAAAACCAACATCAGAATTTTATCTGCCTCACGCCAAGTAAACAGGCTAGGTTCCAAGATGTGAGATCTTAGACCTATTTTTGTTGCAGCCTCCGAGAATCTTTCATGCCATTTTTTTGGACTGACTTTAAGGCCGTAAAGGGCTCTCTGAAGCTTGCACACCTTGCTCTGTTTTCCCAGATCAGAACAGACTAAACCTTCTGGTAACTCCATATATATCTCGTCGTCAAGAGTACTATTTAGAAATGCCGTTTTAACGTCAAGCTGACATGTATCCAAATTTAATTTATTGATTACAGCCAAAGCAGTTCTTATTAAAGTTAGTCTTGGCACCAGGGCGTAAGTCTCCGTAAGATCATACTCATTTTTATCTTCAAAACCCCGTATTACCAGCCGTGCTTTATGTTTCTCACATCCTTGAGCATCAACCTTTTTCTTAAGAATCCATCGGGAATTGATGATATTCGGACGTTGACCATTTACCAGTCCTGCAGGTCTGTTTACCAACTTCCAGACTTGATTCTTTGCCATTAAGTCAAGCTCTTCTTGGATGGCTTGATTCCAGCCTTCTTTATCCACAGCCTTCATTGCTTCTTTATATGAAGCTGAATCTTTATTTATTTCTGCCAGCAAAGAATGGTAAACTAGATCTTCCGCATAAATGGTATTATCTCCTGACGTTTCAGTATTACCGTTCTTAAAAATTAGGCCTTTTGTTACTTCTTCCCCGAAAGCTAAGCCCGCAAAGCTGACGTCTTTTACACGACTTTCTTAAACCAAGTTGGCGTCCATTGTTTCTATCAGTCTTTTCGGCCTTTCTCTTTTCTGTTGTACCACCAGGGGCGCTTCCTCCGATGACACTGTCTCTTCTCTTTCCTTTTCGAGTTTTAAAAACCACTCGTCTAATTTAATATCTACAGTCACATTTTCCCAGTTTTTATTTGAATTTTTACTAAAAACGTCTCCATACACAAAACGCTCATTAAATCTGACGTCCCGACTTTTATCAAACTTTCCTTGGTCCGGACAAAGCAGACGATACCCTGTCGGCGTGTATCCTACCATAACTGCTCGTTTCCCTTTTGCTTGGAATTGAGTTTTGGTGTTTCTCAGAACTCTCAAATACGCGATGCAGCCAAATCTTTTCATCTGACTTAGGTCTGTCTTTTTATTCAGAGCCAGCGTCATTAAAGGGATTTTCATGTTATTTGAGCGATGCGGAGTATGATTGTACGCAAATAAAGCTGCGTTTAGTGACAAGTCCCACATGTTTTCCAGAAGTCCCGAATCACAAATCAGAGCTCGGACTTTCATTTGAATTGTTTTGTTCAGCCTTCCTGACGTACCATTATGTTCAGGGGTATCCGGACAACTCAGTTGGAGTTCAGCTCCAAGATCATTTAATATTTTTCGCACGGAGCCTCCCATGTACTCGGTACCCTGATCAGACCTTAGATAACACACTTTAGCTTCAAACCCGAGAAGATTTCTACAGCCTTTTACAAAATTATCTAAACATTTACCCGTATCACTTTTGTTTTTCATCGGGTAAGCGATTGCAAACTTGGAATAATCATCAATAAATACGAAAATAAATCCGTATCTTTTTGGGTAAGAGGGCAGACTAATAATTCCCATTTTATCTGAATGAATTATTTGCAGGGGTTAGGATGCTCGTTCGCGTACTGAAGGGAAAGGCAGTTTTTAGGATTTTGTTCTTAAACACACATCACAAGTCTTAATCACATCATCAAATACGGCTTCTTTCAGACTTTTTACTTCCGGATAGTTTTTCTACAGTTCCCTTAGATACCCCAACGAAGCATGGCCCAGTCTGACATGCCACAGCATGGCCCTGTTGTTATCTTTAAATTCTTTATAATTTTCGCTAAACGGACTTTGAATGTCTTTTATTTCTTTGGTCTGGACTTTTCCAACTTCATGAAATTTTCTGTCATTTATTAAAAATACATCTTCAAAACTGTCATTATTTTACTTACTGACCGAGCTCTCTGAATTTTCCGAATTATTATTTAATTTTATATCTGCAGTTGAATTTTCAGGAATAGTATGTGCTTTTGACTCAGCCGTCAAGACTTTCATTCTTTTGTTGTCCGACTTAACAAATTTAACTATCCAATAGGGTTTTTTATATATTCCCGATATTCATACATTTTCAGTATTAGGATCAAAAATACTAATCTCCTTGTCATCTCAATAGATCGACAAACCCATATCAGCAAATTTCCGTAGCAACAATAAATTCCCGATCAAGTTGCGAACACACACCACTCCCTTCAACTCAACGTCGTTATTGCAATTTTTAAGCAGAAAATTTTCCACTCCCTCCGTTTTCAAGTCTGCAGATGAGTCTGAGTTTGCACATTTTATTTTACCAATTTTGTTTCTGTCAATATTTGTAAAGAATTTTTCTGACTTTGCAAAGTGATCAGTCGCTCCCGAATCAGCGACAAATTTAATCTTATTTTCCTTATCCGATTCTGAATTATTTACCCAACCTACAGAGTTTGAAAACAGAGTATTGGAGGGCTCGATCAACGTCAGAGACTCATTTTTATTTGACCCTGAAGCATTTCGTTTTCCTTTTGTCTCCCAGCCCTGGTCAGAAACTTTCTGCCTTTTGGGATCTTTTTCGTCCCTGACGTTGCTAGAGTCCCTTTTCTGCCCAAAGTTTCGGGAATAGGAGCGGCCTCGGCCACTGCCACGGCCACCGCCGCAGCCACCTCGATTGCCTCGACTTCCACGGCCCTGCCTTTTAAAATCCCATGAATCAGACTTATTTTGCTCACCACATCTCGGGCTGCCTCTCTTGTGAGCTGGGATGTCATATACGAACGTGCCACACGTGTAACACTTCCTGAGTCCGGTACCTGCCTTCGGACACTTGTCAGCCATATGGTCCCAGTCATCACAGTTGAAGCAGCGGAGACGGTCCTGGGGCCAAGAGGCAGTCAAAACTGCCCTCGTGGGGCGAGCTCCAGTGGCTTCTGCTAGGCCTTCTGACTCGACCTTCAACATGTACGACATGAGGTTTTCATATGTCATACCCTTTTCATCTCTGCTTTGCATTTTAAGCGTGAAGTCTGTCACCTGCACGCTAGGTACCGCTCCGATTACGGCAGTATAAAAGGCATCTCGCTCTTCATTTTCAGAAAAGGGACCTGAGGTACTTATAGTCTAATAATTTCTGACCAGTTCCTCAAATTTTTCTATGAATTTGACAACCGATTCTTTCCCTTTGTAAAATTCAATTTCATGCAATTTTTTACGAATCGCGGCCGTTGTAAGGGGCGTCTCCCCCTTCTTAAGTTCTTTCAGACTTTCCAATATTACAATCGGATCTTGCTGACGAAAAGTTTTTAAATGATATTTTTCCGTTACTCTACTTAATAAAATATCTCTGACTTTTAATTTGTCTTCTTTGATCATGTCTTCGTTAATAAATTCCGTATTTTTAATCGAAGGATCAATGACATATAGTAATCTTTTAGACCGGAGTTGAGACTTAAAAGACTTAAATTTATTGAGGAAAACTTCGAACTTCATATCTTTAGACAGATGATAATTGTATATGTGTTGAGTATCACGGCCGAATTTATGTATTTGATTGATGGTTGTCACGAGAAGTTTCGCGCTGCCTTTAGATAAATTTTCATTTTTTGTGTCATTTAAGAACGTTTTCAATTTGTCTTGTAGACTCACGCGTGTTCTGTCGTTGCGAAAAGTTGATGACTGCAGGGGTGCCCCGGTTGACGATTGGGCCTTGGATGACTAGACCCTGTTCACCCGCTTGCCCAACCGGGATAACCTCTGGTCGGAATTGTGCATGACCAGAATTATCTCCTCCCTTGTTCTCTCAACATCCTGCCTTTCTTCCTCTGCCTTCCTTGCCCATTCTTCCTCTGCCTTCCTTGCCTCCTCGTTTGCTTTCTCCTGCCTTTCGATCATCTGAATAATCGCGGCCATCATCGAGTCGAACCTAGCCAGCATGATGTTTTCTGAAAAATTTTCATTTTTCTGTTTATCTGCCATATGCAACTTCGTTTTTCTGACGTTTATCCATTTATGTTTGTTTTCAATGGTTTGCACTTTCTTTACCTTAAGTTGGGTATTTTTCGGTGTGCGCGACGGGGAAGAGGGGGTTGCTTCGTGTACAGACTTATTTCCGCCTGATTTCTGCCAAAGATTTTCACTGTCTACATTTAGCTCATCAAAGTTTAGGATTTCTGACATTTTGGACTTTTTCTCATCTGACATTTTAAACACATCGACCGACTTTTCAAATAACCCGGGTTTATCACGAGCAGGTTCCTCACTTTCCCCGTCTTCCCTGAATAGATTTTCTGGCAACGTCACTTTGCCTCCCTTTTTACAAAGAAATTCAATGATGTATTTGTAATCGTCACCGATCAGATAATCTAAAACAAAAGACGGACATTGTTTTCCAGGAGTCAACCAGAAATCGACCGAACGCAATCCGAATCTAGTCAACGTGGCCCGAAGCGTGTTCTCATGCTCGAACACAAAGCACGATTGCACACCGAGCACTCACACAGCCACGCGCGACCGAACACAAGTCTAACGTGACTGTGCGAGTCACACGGAAAATAATTTCATCTACACACCTTTGGCGGGAATATCCCTTTGTCCGACACATGCCATTATTCCCCTTTTATCCACCAACAAGATGGCAGCTTGTTGTCACCCCTCTGACTTGACTTGGGATGAAATTCCCCGACATATTCTCGACAGAGCATCGATAGTTTGCTCGTCTAAAAGAAAATGTAAGATTTTAAAATATCAGCTTTTTCTGACTAAATCTGAAAACCGCCTTGAATATTTATTGCCTAGAGTTCAATTAATTAAAAGCACCAGGAAAGGATATATATAATTTTTTGCCGACACACGTTCAAACTTTCCCAGTTCAGACATTTATATTGTAACGCGCACGCAACAGTCGAGGCAACAAGAACAAGAGATGCGAGAAAACACGAAAACAAAACGTAAACGGCCTTGTAATATATTTTCAGTCAAAAAGCCTCGCGTCAATACGAGAGGAAGAGAGAGAGACCGAACTCTCTCCTCAGCCGCAATCTGTTGTCCCCCTCTCGATCCACCCCGCTCTTGCATGTGCGTGTCGCGCTACCGACGCCATGTGTTTCTTAGAATCTCGCGCATTTCTCGAAATGCACAAGAAATCCCCTTTGTTACCTGACGTCGTAGCGTCCAACCTAGGCATCACTCGAAATGACAAAGTGTTGACCTACCGCTGATCTCGGTTCCGGCGTCCAGAGTTGCTTCCCTATCCTCAACCGGCGTCGAAAACGCCTGGTCGACAACGGACTCGGCCTGGTCAACAGGAGTCACGCTCTCGGCCGCTTCCTCGATCGGACTCTCTTGTCCATCCCTTGCTGTCTCAGCCCTTTCCGCCATCCTCCCTTTTGTCACACTCACCCACACAAAAAAAATAAAGAAGAAATCACGCGCGGTGATGCGAGTCTGAGGCCCGTAACCTGAAGAGGTGTGAGTAAAGGGGGTGCGCAAAATGAAAACGAGTATTTAATAAAAAGACAAAACGTTTATTTAATGTAACTGCCGACCGATGCGAAATACAACTGACTTGATACAGTTTACAGACTTACTACTAACAAAACTGACAAAGACAATAAAGAGAGCTGACGAGAGGTGTTTAAGGCACGGTAGCTTACACTGTACTGACTATAGGGCCCACAAGTATCACCTTGCCTGTGGCGCTGTCTTACACACTATATATACTGCCTATTGAAAAGTCGAACATGCCAACAAAAAAATACGCTTTGAGTTAAATTTGAACCCCGAGAATGTCGAGGTAAAATAAATCACGCAGTGTCTTAGCTAACTACGCTACCGAAACTCTAATTATCTATTGATTAAAAGAAAAATATGTTTATAACAAAGCTTCAGGACTCAAGAGAAAGTAAAATTTGGCTGACGTTAAAATAACGAAGAATAATAAGTTAATTTCGAAAAAGTTTAACTTTGTATTATAATGAATAAATGTTCATGGGTTAGGTAATAAAATTGTAGTTGCGGGGTTGCAAGCGATTATGTTTATCATTATAAATTTATGTATCTAAGCGGAAAATATTATTGACCAATCATTAATGTGTAATATTTTCAAAAATCAGTTAATATTTACATTTGTATACAGTTTTATATACATATAACGTGACTCGGTTTGTCATTATAATGTAAGAGTCAAAAAACTGAGTGCTGTAAGACAAATACTTTTTTTTTATTTCATCACGAACACTAACAAATACATAATAAATTCATGTATTTGATATGCAAGCTACAAGAGCAGAAACGGCCATGAAAATTTTGTGCATTGTTTCTCAAAAAAAGAAAGCAGAGAAGCATTTCAGTTCATGAGAGCTTGTACTGCGACACCCGACTTTATCACTTTGATTAAAAAATCATCCAGAAAATATTTTTGTTTAATGTCTTTGATACTAAATAGTCTTATTAATTATTTAATAACGTTTTATGTGATCGTTAACTGTGTTATGAAAAGTGTGATCCTCTTTGAAAGTGTTAATCATATTTAAACCGGCGTCAAATAACTTAGAGTTATTTCATTACCTTTCAATAATTATTAAATATACCAATAATAGTTGTACATCCATCTAAACAAGGATGATATGTTAATAAACATGTACCCCGTTATTAGCATTGTATTGTTACAAAAATTAACTTAAATCTAAGGAAATCCCCCAACTAATGAATTAACTAAGAGTATTTTTTACGCAATGTAAACATGAAAATATAATACAATTATTAAAAAAATTTTATACTCAGTAATATTGAAATAAAAAAATGAAAAAAAACCAAATGTACAAAAAAAAAAAAAAATATGCCGCAACGGATATTTGAAACCCTGGAGTGATTAGTGCAGAAGTATAGGTTGCAACACTCAGCTGCCTAGACTACCGGCGCACTTTCCCTCCATGCAATCAAAGTGACATATGTTCATGGTAAAGCTCCAAGGTTTAAGTTTATGTTTTGGTTTTTTCTCTATTGTTAATTGATTTAAAGTTTAAGTACCTTAAAGCAGAACAGTTATTTTTCTGAATATTTTAATAATTATTTATTCCTATTAGAAAGGTTACATAAAGGGACTCACGTTATCATTACTCGATTTGTCATTTTAAAAGAGAAAAAACTCAGTATTTAGCGGTATTTAGCTGTACAAGTATTTAATGCTTCCCTATTTAACAAGTAATATTTGATCGGACATAATAAACATTCTTAACTGTCCAACATTCAAAGCAAAATATTTTATGAGGGAATATAGCGCATTGGTAACATACATAGGTATACATACCTGCGAGAGCTGCAAGCTACAGCGAGCGCCGAGGGCCGAGAGACCCGAGAGCTCAGGCAGGAGAGGCAGCCAAAACATATATAGCTATACCCATGTATATACGCACATATTACTTCCCCCACTATGAGGTACCTATTGTACGCACATTTTGGTCCTCCCCTCCACTGTTAAAAACGTGCGTATAGTTCGACTGGTCTGCCGCAACGGTGCGCTTAAATCAGTGGAAAAAAAGCGGCACACTCTCTTACATGGGTACTGGCAATCTCCTTACTAATCTCTGGTATTAAGTCTATTACGCTGCAGGATAGACTTATTACCTTTCGACCAATTGGCATTACCTCGAACTTATATGAGCTGAATGGGGTGGTGATTGCAGTTTTCGATATGAAACATCTATTGGCGCGCTTGGGGGTTCAACCGACGCAATGGCACGATCTCTGGTTAAAAGTGGCTCGGCTTTCTGTCTCTTTCTCCATGCGCTTACTACCACCCCTCTCTCGTTTGTAAAGTGTACTACCCGTATTACTATAGCTATATAGAAGAGTATATAATAATTAATATATATATCTTCCTATGTTATATGGTCGTAAGAGTTAGAGCGAGGTTTTGCTCCCCCCCACTCCTCCTCAGCTCCCCCTTAAATTAGGTAGTTATTCTTTGTTGCTAAATATAAAGGAAGGAAGTGGTTGTAAGACAATTAACGTTACAGAGTTATAACAGTGTAGTTTATTCACGTATTGAGTAATCGGGCTCTCGTTTCCCGTGCTGTCCATACAGCACCGAGGCTTGTACTAAACTTGCTTACTATATGCGTTCGCCAAGCGGTGTAAGCAAAACATACACATATGTCGCATACTTCGACTGCGTGTGTTTACACGTTAGCCGGTACACATTGGCGATTACATATTTATCACGCCCCCTTGATCAACAATGTAGTACAAATACAAAAGAAAAAATATATATTTATATGTGTATATAATAGAAACACCTTAAATGAAAAAAAAATTTCTAAATCAATGAATTCAAAATTAATAAAAAAAAGAGGTATAAACACTTTTTCTCCCACTCTAGTCTTAGTTTAAAAAAGTAATCAATTTCAGCTTATGTGGCTGAGATACTGGCTTCGTGAGCGCGTCCACGGGCATCTCTTGCGACGGCATGAAATCGATGGTTACTTCCTTGGAGTCGATTTCTTGCTTGACGAAATGATGTCAAATATTTATATGCTTGATCCGGGGACTGAAGTGAATATTTTCACTCAAATCAATCGCCCCCTTGTTATCGCACGCGATCTTGGTTGGTGCATTCTTTAGGAAGAACAGTTCGCTGCAGAATCCCCTGAGCCATATCGCCTCTTGCACCGCTGACGGCAGAGACAAATATTCTGCCTCCGTGCTTGACAGTGCTACCGTTTGCTGTCTCCTTGAGTTCCAGGAGACCGGTCCTCCCTTGATCATGAAAAGGTATCCGGAGGTGGAGCGCGGGTCTGACGGATCCGTTGCCCAACTAGCGTCGCAAAAGCCTAGCAGTTTGATCGTGGATTCCTTCGCATACCTTAACGCGTAGTGCTTAGTGGTCTGAAGATAACGGAATATTCTCTTGACGGCAGCCCAATGATTTTTGGAGTAGTTCTGATTGAACTTGCTGAGGTAGTTGACGCTGTGCGCCAGGTCTGGTCGCGTTGCCTGTGTTAGGTACAAGAGTGCTTTAATGGCACTTTGGTATGGGATCTTCTCTGTGCTCACTTTACTCATCGGGTCGTCTGGTGACAAGAGAGTGTCAAACTTACATCCCAGTTCCATAGGTGTTCCCACACCCTTGCAGTCTTGCATGTTAAACCTCTTGAGAATCTCCTGGATGTAGCGCGATTGGTCTAGTGTCACAGTTCCTCGAGCTTTGTCGATCTTGATGTTGATGCCCAGGCACCTTTGCACTGGTCCTAGGTTCCTGACGGGAAAGCTGTCAGTAAGTGCTTTTTGGAGTTGCAGCACGAAAGTTGAGCTGTTGGAAAAAACTAGCAGGTCGTCAACAAATACAGCAACAATGATCAGCTGATTTCCAGCATAGTAACGGTATACGCACGAATCGTGCGGGGTCTGCTTTAAATTTATGCTTTTTAGCAGCCCATCAAGATTCGCGTTCCAAACGCGACTATCTTGCTTTAGGCCATAAAGTGCCTTTTTGAGGCGTAACACTTTACCGTCATTTCCTTGAGATTTAAAACCCGGTGGATATTCCAGGTAGATCGTCTCGTCCAAATCTTCATGCAAAAAAGCCGTCTCCACGTCAAGATGGAACACGTCTAGGTCTAGTTGAGCTGTGAGCGCAAAAAGGACTCTGAGTGAGGTGAATCTCACCACTGGGGAGTAGGTGTTCTCGAAGTCAACTGCCTTTACCTGACTATATTCCTTGGCCACCAGTCTCGCCTTGTAGCGGATGGTACTGTCCGCAGCTTTCTTTTTTTTTGAAGGCCCACTTGGATCCGACCAAGTTTTTGTCAGCTGGTAGTGAGCATGGCTCCCAAGTATTATTGCGTTCGATGGACTTAATCTTGTCGTACATAGCTTGTGTCCATTGATCTTTCTATGGTCCAGTTACGGCTAGGTCGTACGTTATAGGCTCCCCGGATTCTATCACAGATGTATAGACCACATAGTCGTCCAGGCGCTTGGATCTCCTTCTGGGTCTGATGGAGGGTCTTAGTTGTTAGCCCTGGTCGAATTTCTCATCAGAAGAATTCTCGGTTTCCTCGCCACTGTGGCTCTGTTCCATATCCATGTTTTCCTCATCCATCTGCTTGGGAGGCTCAGAATCAATGGACAGATGTACCACGTTATTTTGCTGTACCACTTCTGGTTCTTGCTAAAAAAAAAACAACGTCACGAGCTACCTGGATTTTCCTCTGCTTTGGGTCCCACAGCTTGAAGCCCTTTTGGTCGGAACAGTAACCAACAAATATGCAAGCTTGGGTTTTCTTGTCAAGTTTGCTTCTCTTTACATCGGGTATTTAGGCCTGAGCCTTACAACCGAATATCTTGAGATGTGAGAGGTTAGGTTTGGCCCCGGTCCATATCTCCTCCGGTGTTTTGCCTTTTAAGCTTGCCTTGGGTGACCTATTGTTGAGGTAAGCTGCCGTTGAGACAGCTTCCACCCAGAGTTCCTTGGGTAGGCCGGATTCGATCAGCATGCACCTGGTTTTGTCCATCAAGGTGCGGTTGATTCTCTCAGCTCTGCCGTTTTGTTGAGGATTATATGGTATGCTTTTCTGATGTTCGATGCCATTATCGTCTAAAAGCTTTTTAACGGCAGAGTTTAAATATTCAGTGCCATTATCGGACCTGAGAGTCTTAATTTTCAATTGATAATGAGTGTCCATCCGTTTGATTGAGTGTGTTAGGCACTTCGACACTTAATCTTTGTGTTTTAGGAAATATAAGTAAATTTTCCTACTGTGATCGTCTAGCAGAGTCATAAAGTATTTGGCTCCTCCCAGCGATGTACCTACTTGACAAATATCACTGTGCACAAGTTCCCAAATGCTTGACGCGCGCTTATTATTCACGTGGAAGGGTCGCCTTGCGTACTTTCTTTCGACACAGATTTCGCAAGGTGAGAGTTTGTCGTGTGCAGAAAACAACACTCCCTCTGCTGCGTGATCGTGCAGTTGTTTGAGGTACTGCTCGTTTAGGTGGCCCATGCGTCGGTGCCACACATTCAAGCTCTCGATCGTGGATGCGGCATACTGGGTGGGGACCGACACTTTCTTTGCCTTAGCTGCGCTTGGCACACCCAACTTTAACCTATACACGTCGCCTTTTCCTGACTCGCCCGTTAATATAGGTTTATCTTCACGGTTTATTACTGTGCAAGACTTGTCCTTCAACATAACTCTATGTCCACATTTAGTTGCGGCTCTGACAGAAAAGAAATTTGAGGCAGCGTCAGGGACGTACAGAGCTCTCTTTAATAGCAGCTTTGGCAATGTCTCGTCTGCCGTGTTTACGAGTATTACATCACCTTCCCCACACACAGGGATTTTTCCGTTGTTGGCAGTAGTAACGTTGGCGAGGTGTGTGTCACGCACGTTAGTCATAAGTTCAAGGTTACAACACATGTGTCTCGACGCACCTGCGTCGAGGATCCATTGGTCGGGTGCCAGTGCCTGTTGCTTTCCTATGCTTAGAAGTGTACACATTGCGTTGTCCGACTCGGATTCCATTTCTTCTCCCGAGTCCGCCGTACACGCCTGCGCTGTACCCTTCTTTTTGTGTCGGCACTCACGCACAAAATGGCCGACTTTCCCACAATTTAAGCAAGCATGGCGTTTGCCTGACTCTTCCTTTTTCTTGCCGGTAAGGCTGTGCTTACGAAAGCGCACAAACATGCCCTGCATGTAGTCCTCGCTGCCGGAGCCTTCCGGTTTTACTTCTTGGAGCAGTTTGGTTTTTACTAAGTCCTGCGTTATCTGCCTGCCGGATGCCTCCATGGCCATTATCATTGGCTGGTAGGACTCGGGCAAACCAGCAAGCAATAACGCTCCCACTAATTCATTGGGTAATTTTATGTCCGCTTCATGTAACTGCTGCGACGCAGTTACAATTTTGTTCACATATGCGCTCATATTTTCACAGTGATCGTATCTTGTCATAGTCACCTCGCGCAAAAGATTTACTCTTCTCATCAAACCATTATCATCGAAGGCGACCTTCAGATTTTTCCATACGTTCTGCACCGTATCACACTCGGTAACATGCACATATACGCTCGGGTCGACCGACAATTTAAGCTTAGCACGCGCCTTTCTTAGCTTCGTCATGTCGGCACTTATTTGTCCATTTTCTCGGGTCTCCACTGTGTCTCACAAGTCCTCGAGTTCAAAATAGGCTCTCATGCCTATTGCCCATGAACGATAGTTCTCTCTTCCCACTAGCCTCTCCACGGGCTGATACACCACTTGCACTCGCGTAGCCATTTTCAATAACCTTTACTACTTATAACTCCGTTTATCAATTCTACGCAAGATCCCTGGGCCCATAACCTGTTGCTAAATATAAAGGAAGAAAGTGGGAGTAAGACAATAAACGTTACAGAGTTATAACAGTGTAGTTTATTCGCGTATTGAGTAATCGGGCTCTCGTTTCCCGTGCTGTCCATACAGCACCGAGGCTTGTACTAAACTTGCTTACTATATGCGTTCGCCAAGCGGTGTAAGCAAAATATACACATATGTCGCATACTTCAACTACGTGTGTTCACACGTTAGCCGGTACATATTGGCAACTAAATATTCATCATTCTTTTATTTTTTTGCATTTTTCGAGTAATCCTACTATTTTGCTAGCTCCCCCAAGTTCCCCCCCCCCCCACCTCCCCTCCCGACTCCCCCTTGCTTTCCCATATAGAATGTTAATATATTCGTAAAGCCTTATATATTAACTGTTACAAGTGGTCTAATTTTCACATATAATTTTATTTGACCATAACAAAAAATTTTGTTACAATTATCTTACTTACGATGTTTATTTTGATTACATACTCTAAAATTTTTTTTTGGTGCTCTGCTCTTACATAACCTTTTCCACAATTTTGACTATAATTTTTTTAACGTTTTTTTCATGACTTTTCAAATGTCTCTGTAAGTGATAATTTCTTTTGAAACTTTTTTTGCATTTAATACACTTAAAATTTGTTTCAACGTTTTGACATTCCTCTGTGTCACGCAAATAGTTTTTCTTGTCTAATATTAATATGCTGCACAGATCACATACAAAAAATTTTTTTTTGTGAATTTTTTCGTGCGATGATAGACACTCTTGATTTGTAAATTTTGAGTTACATTTGTCACACTGATAAAATTTTGCATCCATGATGGTGTATCTGAAAATATATTACAAAAAACGGATTGTTTATGATTACATAAATCTAGGTACTAGACGGCACTGAAATTTGCTTTTTTGATAAAAGATAAAATTTGCAAGAAAGTACAAAAATAGTAATAAACTATAGAATAGTTTTTTTGTTACTCTAAAATTTCATTCCAAACAACATTTTTAATTTCAAATTTGTTTTCTGATTCAATTTGAATAAAAATTTTTTTTGGGTTTCTATATGTAGACAATGCAACATATATTTGCCCATAAGAAAATAATGGTTTTCTAAGGTATACTCCTAAGGCATCAAAACTTTGACCTTAAGAATTATTGATAGTCATAGAAAAAGCTAAGGTAAATGGAAATTGTTTTCTGTACAATATAAATGATAGCGAAGAAGAATTGTTTGTAAGCAGTGTTATTCTTGGAATAAAGACTTTACTTCTTTTTATTACCTGTGATTATTTCAGCTTCGATGTTGCATTTAAATAATTTTGAAATTCGTAATCTTGTACCATCGCAAAGTCCTTCAGATATGTTTAAGTTTCGTATCAACATCACAATAGCGTTAATTTTCAAATTCAAATCATGTGGAGGAAGATCTTCTTTAATACTATTTAAATGTTCTGTAGGGAAATTAATATAAATATTATCGTCTGATTTATCTACTCCTTGGTGAGTTGCTTTATCAATACTATAGTACGTTACTAATGTTCCTAAAATATTATTTAAAATTTTTTTGTTCAAAAAATTAGTGTATTCATTGTGAGATGTTAATATAGCTTTACTTATAAAAGAATCATCATCATTATTAAAACTTTTAGAACATACATCATTTTTTTTCCATCTCCAAGAAATTATAAAAGTTTTAATTTTGCCTTCTCCTATATCCAGTAGCAATGAAGAAAATTTTTTATCAATTGAACGTATATCATTTTTTAAATAAAAAATATTAAATAAAGGCCGAAAATTGGAAAATTTTATGGTTTCTTGAACAATAGTAATTTTGCTTCCGTTTTTTACCACTGGGAGAATTCGACGAAAGTCTCCACCTAAAAATGTTATTTGATTTCCAAAAGGTTTATTACTACTAGATGAATCTTTTTAAGTCCTATCAACGATTTCTAACGCTTTTTTCGGTATTATAGAAGCTTCATCTTAAATAATTACTTCTACATTACGTAATTTCTGTTTATTTGGCTTAAACTGGAAGAATGCACTTTCTATAGTGCTTAAGTCTAAAGGAAGTCTGGAAGTTCTGTAAGTAGTCATTCCCTTTGGGAGCAGAATAGAAGCAATACCTGTCCAAGCCATTGTAAGAATGTTTTTTTCAATTGATATAAAATAATAAATAAATGTTTTGTATAGAAAAGTTTTTCCAGATCCACCAGGACCATCGATGAAAAAAATTTTTTTTTCAAGTTTTATTATTTTTTGAAAAATTCGACGTTGATCATGACTGAGTTGTGAAAACATTTTATGGAATTTATGTTTTCAAAATGTTCTTTTATCATTGTCAGTATCGATATTTTTTTTTATCGTTTCTGTTAGTTCTGGTAAACTGAAATCTTTACAAGACATATTTTCAGGATTAAAAATTTCGTTTGATTGTAAAAGAGCTTTATTTTTATCATCTTCACAATCTTCAATAAAAATTTTTTGTATTTGTTCCAAATAATATTACCAAAAAAATTTTCAGACATAATAAACCATGCGAAAAATTTTCGTAGTTGAAAAGGCAGCATAACGTTACATGCTTCTTCAGAAATTATATCGTTTTGAAAATCGTGTTCTACTAATCCCATAGAAATAGCTGTTATTAGTCAGGGAAAATAAAAAGTGATCGTTAAAAATTCGTGGAATTAATTATGATCAATATACATTTATTACATATATAAATTTTAAGTAACAATTAATATAATTCGGGTTTTTTTCCATACTTCGTAAATCTAATTTGCAATTACGGGGGTTGGTACGCAGAGCGCGCAGAGGGCATATATAGTCATAAGAGCTTAGAAATATCAATTGACACATACAGGATAGACAGCTCATTAAAAAAAGAGAGCCTCTAGAAGAGATAATAAAGCTCACCAACAAAAAGTCAAGGGCACATCTCTCTGTCTATATAAACTTTACCACTTTTATTTGAAATTAGCAGCTTGCTCTTCATATTTCCTTAAAAGCAGGCCAGTTATCATTCCCCAGCGTAAAAAATTGATTCACGAGTATTTTCGAAAAATGCCGTAGTCTTCCGAATTCTGTAAAATATATTTCAACATATAATTTTCATACTAACAATTAATTTTATTATTTCTTAAGGCTTAAAAAAATATTAATACAAACCTTATTTTTAAAAAATTACACTTATAACTCAATAAAAGGGGGCTTGGCACGCGGAGCACGCAGGGGGGCGGAGCCCCACTAGTATATATATATATATATATATATATATATATATATATATATATATATATATATATATATATATATATATATAGTACAATTGTAAATAATCTTTTTAAGTTATACTGACTCCAAGAATCGAACTACATGTTTAGGATTGGTAGTCGAGGACTTATCGATTGTGCTATGCAGCACACCAGTCCAATCTTTGTTTTTATTATTTATGGACACAAACCGAGGAACTTCTAACTTAGGAAATTGATCTATAACTGGGCGTTTTTTATATTATGTTTAATCGAGTCCGAGACCCAAGAGCTCAGCCAGGAGAGGCAGCAAAAACATACCTATGTAGCTATACCCATGTATACGCACATATTCCTTCCCTTACTATAAGGTACCTATTGTACGCACATTTTGGTCTTTCCCTCTGCTGCTAAAAACGTGTGTATAGTTCGACTGGTCTGCCACGACGGTGCGCTCAAATCAGTGGAAAAAAAGCGACATACTCTACCATAGGCACTGGCAATCTCCCTACTAATCTCTGTTAATACAATCGTTTATGGAGAAATTTCTATCCTGTTCGCTCTATCCCGCTCTAACTGATTTCAGCCTAAACTTCAGGAAGCATAGGATCGCCGATGCTGACGTCACATACCTGTGCTACAAAATCAACGCAGATGGTTATCTACCCACTCAGGAAAGAGTTGAAGAAATGCTGAAGTACCCTACGCGGGACACTATCATGCAACTCAGGAGATCCCTAGGTATGATTAATTACTACAAACCGTGCATGGAGAAAGTAACTCACCTCCAGGCGCCACTGAATGAATATATGAAGGGAGCACTTCACTTCCACTGAATGAATATATGAAGGGAGCAAAGGCTCTTCGGAGGAAGCTTCCACGAAACTCAAGGAAACTCTGGCCTCGGCGACTCTGGTCACTTACCTCTCGCCAACGGCGCCATTGGTGCTTGTCACTGACGCATCGGATACCGCAATACGAGCTGCCTTGGAGCAATGTGTTCAGAACTCATGGAGACCCATAGGATTTTTTTCAAGAAAACTTACCGAAACGGAAAGAAAATATAGTGCCTATGATAGGGAATTACTGGCAATATTTGAAGCTATTAAACATTTTATAAACTACCTGGATTGCCGCTAGTTTACTATCAAGACCGATCACAAGCCCATCACCTATGCTTTGAGGCGAAAGCCAGAAAAAGCCTCGCCATGCCAACTGAGACAATTGGACTTCATTTCACAGTTTTTAGTTGACATAGTATACGTGTCTGGTGACAGTAACAAAGTAGCTGATGCACTTTCGAGAATCGAGACAATAAACATGGCAATGCTACTTGATGCGGAAACGAGCAGCAAAGCGCAAAGCTAGAACAACACTCTAAACCAGGTAAAATAACAGTCCTTGCCTAATCTTCAACTTTTGAAAATAGATGGCCATGAGCTTTACTGCGAGATAAACGACAACACGGTGAGGCCATACCTGCCACCAGAATTCAAGAAAATGGCGTTTGATACGGTCCACGGACTGTCACACGCCAGCATACGAGCAACAACCAAGATCCTCAAGGAGAAATGTGTATGGCCAAACATAAAAAAAGATGTAGTGATGTGGGCCAAGCAGTGTCTGGCTTGTTACCGAGCCAAAGTGCACAAGCACAATATAGTCAAACCCCAAGGAATTTAAGTCCCCGACTCACGCTTCAATCACATAAATCTGGACATCATCATTATGCCTCGAGCAGATGGATACCGCTACTGTTTGAAATTGATTGACCGCTTCTCACGATGGCCAAAGGCCATGCCACTACGGGACTGCGCTGCAGAGACGATAGCCTGGGAACTGTACAATCACTGGATTTCTCACTACGGCTCACCTCTTTTTATAACGAACGACCAAGATCCTCAGTTTGAGGCACCACTTTTCAAGGCAATCGCCAGATATTTGGGTACAAACAAAGTCAGAACCACACCGTACCACGTGGAATCGAACGGCATAGTTGAGAGATGGCACAGGGCCCTCAAGGCGTCACTCATGTGCAAACCGCACAACCCAAGGATCCATGTATTGCTCTCGGGGCTTTCGGAGCTCAGGACGGTCTACAAGGAAGATTTATGTGCATCTCTAGCCAAAATGCTGTACGGCGCAACGCTAAGAGTTTCAGGCGAAATCTTTGTGCACCAGGACCTCTCGGCGGACACACCTCAGACGTTTGTGAGGCAGCACAGAGAGCACATGAAAAGCGTAGCGCCAGTATCAGCAGTGTCTACAAATGCATGTCTACATGCACTTACGACTTCCTGAGGTGCGATCACGTCAGAGCCCGGCTTGAGCCACCCTACAGAGAATCCTACAATGTGACACGCCACATCTGACCGAGTCTATAGGATACTGATGGACGGCGAAGAAAGAAATGTGTCCATTGATCTACTAAAACCAGCACACCTGTCAAACGAGCAGCAAACAGCAGCACAGCAAGATAAGGGATCTCAGCAGCAGTCGTGCCCGAGGTGACGCGGCATTTTTCCCAAAAAAGTGGCGTTCACTCCACCGACGAACGCTCAGAAAAGGGGGTAGATGTGGCATTCTCACCATCACCAACCCATACAGACAACCTTGCCTAGTGGGAAAAAATGATTTAGCAATGTGACATAGAAGGAAACAAATCCTCAGGCCCCGCGACGTCATCTCTACAGCTTCGGAGCCAACAGAGCCTTTCCAACGGTCTACCTAGTCAGAGCAAACTCTTGCGTACAGTATTCGCTCAATCGATCCGCCTCTGAATAATACAGTCTTTTGTGTCAGTATTTGAGTGTGTTGATTATTATCAACTATCATTTAAAGAACTTCAACTACTCTACACAACCAAAGGTGTTCATATTCATTGTAAAATGAATCATATAAAATTGTGTGGAAATATACTGTTGTTTAGTGCTACCCAGTAACCACAATTTTCAAAAGTTACATCTTTAGCGTTGGAAATGTGCAACTTTGTGATGCATCGTTTTAGAGTAGGTACCTTAGAGCATATACTACTGGAGTGAGCATGCAGACAGCTAAGAGCGTGACAGGGCGACCGATTGCACGTACTACCTCTCTCTCTCTTTCTCTAGCCTAGCTATGATTGGTTAGCCCTGGCAAGTCTCTCTCTCTAACCAAGTTATGATTGGTCGGTTGAGTTCACTTGACTTGTCAGGGCCAACCAATCATAGCTAGGCTAGGGAGAGAGAGAGAGAGAGAGAGAGACAGAGAAAGAGAGAGGTAGTACCTATACACTTGGTTGCCCTGTCACGCTTTCAGCCACCTGCATGCTCACTCCAGTAGTATATGCTCTAAGGTGGGTACAAGCAGGGAGAGTGGCTGAAGACGCCATTTTCGGGGTAGCATGGGTAAGACAATCGGTAAAGAGGGAAACAAATTCACACACATATATCTCCACATTACCGATTGTATTGTATTTTCCCAGTTAGCCCTGGAAATGGTGGAACTAATCAGTGACTTTCAGACATTCAAGCCACACTCCCTTATACCCACTTTATATCGTTTATCTAGGTAGAGCAGCAGCAAACCAACTTTTAAAAATTTTGATACAGCTTTATGGCCTTTGCAAACAAATGCAATAAGAGCGAGAAGTATTGAATTGAATTGAATTGAATTTATTAATAAGACAAAAGGCTCCAGGCCTTATTTTGGCTTGGCCAATACACAGAAATAAGATAACGGTTGGTCTTGCGCGCAAGCCACAACCTACAAAGTTTTGGAGGATTCAATAATAAAAGTAATTATGAAAATAGTAATACAAAAATGAAAATAATAACCACAAAAGTAATAACAACAACTATAACAACAATAAGAATATTATGACCAGTGAAACATAGTAATAAAAATTGTCATTGAACAGTCGATACAAACTAAAATTGTTTATCAAAGAAATGGGAAAGTAAGAATGTTGAGTTTAGACTATTGTAAATTAAAAACAGATTTAGATGGATATTTATAAAGGTAAAATTTAAAATAAGGTCGCTTCGACATGGATCTCAAGTTGGTAGGTAAATTGTTCCAAATGCGTCGAATGGCGACATGAAATGCATTATCATAATAACTAGTATGAGTACCAATAACCGACAAATCATATTCAGATCGGCAGCGATTACCTCGACCTTTGGAAGGCTTACACTGCAATCCCTCTTCGAGGTATAAAGGTTTTTATGTATTTTAACATTGAAGCCAATAGACATAAGGCAAGGTATATGCGACACTTTCGAATGTGTAGAATAGATAGAGATATGTAAATTGGCGTAATATGGTTTGATTTTCTAACTCCTGAAACAAATATTAGAGCAGCATTTTTACAACATAATAGTTTAGTGCAGAAAATACCTGATATATCAAGGGTGACACCGGAACAGTATTCAAAATATGGGAAGACAAGGGATTTAACTCAAGTCAATCTCAACGAACGGGGCAGAGAATCTTGACATCTTCGGAGCCGTGCCAGTAATGCATAGCTTTTTCGGGCACACGTAAAAAAATTTTGTGTTGAAAGAGTACACGTTACTTAGGGTAGGAACTTCCAAGCAGAGATTAGTAGGGAGATTGCCAGTGCCTATGGTAGAGTGTATGTCGCTTTTTTTCCACTGATTTGAGCGCACCATCGCGGCAGACCAGTCGAACTATACGCACGTTTACAGCAGCGGAGGGGAAGACCGAAATGTGCGTACGATAGGTACCTAGTAGAAGGGGAAGGAATATGTGCGTACACATGGGTATAGCTATATACGTTTTGGCTGCCTCCTGCCTGAGCTCTCGAGTCGAGAGCCTCGGCTCTCGGCTATCGCTACAGCTCTCGCATGCACGTATATACCTATATATGTTTCCGATGCGCTGTATTCCCTCAAAAAAGATTTTGTTATAAATGTTGGACAGTTAAGTATGTTATTATGTCCGGTAATATATAACTCGTTAAATAGGTAAGTATTAAAAATGTTTGTACAGCTAAATATCGCTTAATACTGACTTTTTCTCGTTTAAAGTGACAAGTCGAATAATGATTACGTGAGTCCCGATATTTAATGTAAGTTTTCGGAACTTCTCAATAAAATTGTTATTTTTACAACTCGCATAATGTATGTTATTATGGGTACACTGAAAAAAAAATTATACATGATAAATAAATACGACGTACCGTAACGTTGGAAATTATTAATTCTTTAATAAATATTTGCTTATTAAAATTTTTTCAATTAAATAAGAGCTCTTTGCTTTTGTCTCTTAACGTTTATTTAGCAATAAATGACTTTTCTAAAATTAAAATGTCGTTCTTCGACAGATGTAACCTTTTCAATAAGAATAAGTATTTCTTAAAATATTCAGAAAAGTATTAGTTCCGCTTTAAAGTAGTTATATTTTAACTCAATTACCAATAGAGAAAAAAACTTCAACTCAAACCTTGGAGCTTCATTATAAACGTATGTCACTTTGTGCACCCGTGAGACCAATGTGCTAGAAGTCGAGGCAGCTAAGTACTACGCCATGACTCTCTACTTTAATCACTCCCGAGTTCAAATCTCCGGCGAGGTAAATCTTTTTTTTTACATTTAGTTTTTTTTCCCCTTTTATTTCGATATTACTTAGTGTAAAATTTTTTTAATAATTCCGTTTTATTTTCATGTTTACACTGCGTGACAAATACTCTTAGTTTATTCATTCGTTGAGGGATTTTTCTTAATTTAAAGTACTTTTTTATAACAATATCATGCTAATAACGAGGCACATGTTTATTAACATTTTATCCTCGTTCAGATGGCTATACAACTATTATATAATTAGTCAATAAAATTTCCCATTTATGAATTAGCATAAAAACTTTAGCTTTTAAAAAAATACCTTTTATACTTCGTTACTCCAACGTCAGCCAAGTTTTACTTTCACTTGAGCTTTGGAGCTTTGTTATGAACATATGTTACATTTAATCACTACGTGGTCAGAATTTCGGTAAACTAGTTGGTTACGCCGCTAAGCGAATTTTTTGCCTCGACAATCTTGGGGTTCAATTTCCACTCAAGGCATAACAACTTTTTTTTTCTTTTGAAATTTTTTTATCATTCAAGTATGTAATTTTTTTGACTATAGTATTTATTTACGTTTTATATATACGATCCATAATAAATACTTACTTGTTCATCACATCTTTCATCAACATACAAATTTGCGGTAACCACGCTAGTATTTAACACAATTACAAATTTCGCACACATATGTAGAGCTGTAGGATGACTTCTGAGTTTGAAATATTTCAGGAATAAAATGAGAAAATCGGAAAAACTACTTATAAAGCAGCTAAATCTTTTATTTAAAATCTTAAAACAGCGTTGGTTCGTTGCCAATGTATTTATTATTTTGGCCAATAGTATCTACGATTTTCAGTGGGACCATCGTTCTTGAGGTTTTAAAAGCGCAGTATGGCCACTGGCGAGGTGTTCCACGATTTTTACTTCTAACATATATTTAGAAAGAAAAAAAACTTTTTACTTTCATAAGTAGTACTCTGGTGCGTGGTAAATAGGTAAATAAATAAATTTATTTTTGTTATTTGTACATAGGTTTGAAGTAAGAAAAAAAAAACACAACGCACCGAGCAAGTTGTTTTGAGAAGAAAAAAGTCCCATCAAATACGAATATCTTCTATATAAAAATAATATAATAAGCATAACTTTATTAAACAACGCTTAAAAACAGTACCTCCTAGGTGGTGTGGAAAACTGTTAAAAAAAAAAAAAAATTTTCAAAACTATTCTTTTGCCAAAATATTGTTTTCAACCACTATGCTTACAATAATCTTTATAAGCGGGTAAACTTACATACAATTAACAAAAAAGTTTAATCTTTTAGTTCCAAGTGACAGTTAAACACAGAAAAAAATTAATACGGTCAATAATGTTTTGATGCATAACTTTCACTGTAATTTGGTACTTAACATTGTTTATATTATACCTCTTTTTACTAAAATAAATCTTATATTTAACATTTGCATATTTCTATGTTGATGAAAGATGTGATGAACAAGTAAGTATTTATTATGGATCGTATATATAAAACGTAAATAAATACTATAGTCAAAAAAATTACATACTTGAATGATAAAAAAATTTCGAAAGAAAAAAAAAGTTGTTATGCCTTGAGTGGAAATTGAACCCCAAGATTGTCGAGGTAAAAAATTCGCTCAGCGGCGTAACCAACTAGTTTACCGAAATTCTGACCACGTAGTGATTAAATGTAACATATGTTCATAACAAAGCTCCAAAGCTCAAGTGAAAGTAAAACTTGGCTGACGTTGGAGTATCGAAGTATAAAAGGTATTTTTTTAAAAGCTAAAGTTTTTATGCTAATTCATAAATGGGAAATTTTATTGACTAATTATATAATAGTTGTATAGCCATCTGAACGAGGATAAAATGTTAATAAACATGTGCCTCGTTATTAGCATTATATTGTTATAAAAAAGTACTTTAAATTAAAAAAAATCCCTCAACGAATGAATAAACTAAGAGTATTTGTCACGCAGTGTAAACATGAAAATAAAACGGAATTATTGAAAAAATTGTACACTAAGTAATATCGAAATAAAAGGGGAAAAAAAACTAAATGTAAAAAAAAAGATTTACCTCGCCGGAGATTTGAACTCGGGAGTGATTAAAGTAGAGAGTCATGGCGTAGTACTTAGCTGCTTCGACTTCTAGCACATTGGTCTCACGGGTGCACAAAGTGACATACGTTTATAATGAAGCTCCAAGGTTTGAGTTGAAGTTTTTTTCTCTATTGGTAATTGAGTTAAAATATAACTACTTTAAAGCGGAACTAATACTTTTCTGAATATTTTAAGAAATACTTATTCTTATTGAAAAGGTTACATCTGTCGAAGAACGACATTTTAATTTTAGAAAAGTCATTTATTGCTAAATAAACGTTAAGAGACAAAAGCAAAGAGCTCTTATTTAATTGAAAAAATTTTAATAAGCAAATATTTATTAAAGAATTAATAATTTCCAACGTTACGGTACGTCGTATTTATTTATCATGTATAATTTTTTTTTCAGTGTACCTATAATAACATACATTATGCGAGTTGTAAAAATAATAATTTTATTGAGAAGTTCCGAGAACTTACATTAAATATCGGGACTCACGTAATCATTATTCGACTTGTCACTTTAAACGAGAAAAAGTCAGTATTAAGCGATATTTAGCTGTACAAACATTTTTAATACTCACCTATTTAACGAGTTATATATTACCGGACATAATAACATACTTAACTGTCCAACATTTATAACAAAATCTTTTGAGGGAATACAGCGCATCGGAAACATATATAGGTATATACGTGCATGCGAGAGCTGTAGCGATATGTATATACATATGGCTGTTTATATGTATCAACGTCTCAACTCTGTCCGAACAGAAATCTTGTTGTGGCGAACGAGAGGCCCTCTAGAGGATACCTAAATAGCCTATGGAGGACCTACTGAGGAAAAGTAACGCGGCGTACAGTTGGTCCTCTTTAGGTATCCTAAAGAACTGTGTACCTAACCAAACTTGAAGAGTCTCTAGAGTCAAAATATATGTATAAATTGAACGTGAGAGAGTGAGATAGAATTATAACGAAATACACTATTATACCTACAGATGTTTTATTATAAAATAAAAAATAGATTGGTGTAAGAAATTGTATACTTGTTTGAATGACTTTTACGTGCTGTACAATAATTTAAGAAATCACGACTACTTTAACGCCACAGTTACAATTATTGTTCAACAGAAATGTGCAGAGTGATGAAAAATGTAAACTTTTGGCTTTATACTCAAGCCTATCGTGTAAGTATAATTTTGAGATATTGCATCTCAAAAGTACTGACATTGCTTATACTTTGAATACCTAATATATACTTATATGTTAAATAAATACATTAAGTGTTAAAAGTTTAAGCAATTTCAGTACTTTTGAGACACAAAATATCTCATTTAATCAATAATTTACGTATATATTGGTTAGATTGTTCTCCATTTATTAAACGATTGCCATCATAATTCGTTTACTGAATCTAGCAGCTCTCTTACTCTGACAGATTAACTCTATTTCTGTCCCTCGCTTTTATTGAATTCACACATATATTTATTGACTGGAAAAATACCCTAAGTTTGGTTATCTACACAATTATTTAGGATACCTAAAGAGGACCAACTGTACGCCGCGTTACTTTGCCTCAGTAGGTCCACTGTAGGATACCTATATAGGTCCTCACGAACTAAGGAGGTATCCTCAATAAATTTCCGTTCGGGTGCGTTGCGATAATCAAAGTATATACATCTACATATCATACATGTATAAACATGTATGATGCTTTACATACATGCGTACATTTGTATGAGTAACATTAAAGATATACTATGCTACGTATTATAGTTGTATGTAGTTTGATTATCGCAACGGAGAGTCAAGACGTTGATATGTATAAACAGCCATATGTATATACATATACATATAGTTGAAGCCAGGAGCTCGAGAGGTTGCACTCAAATAGTCCAACCCGTTGGGCTCGTACAGTACCCCCTCCACGGATTCATAGAGTTCAACACTGCCTTGAGCTGTATGAGTACAACGTTTTAAGCTAGATGGCGCCTGGTTAGTTGAGCTATACAAGTTCGGTACCTACTTGGAAGTTCCTACCAGAAGTAACGTGTACTCTTTCGACACAAAATTTTTTTGCGTGCAGTTTCAACTGCAAAGGGCATCCAGAAAAGTGTATTATCAAGAATGACTGCAAGAAGTTTGATAGATGCACATAATTCGATAGGTTTACCATTAAAAGAGGGTGCATTATTAACTGTACTATTGACACTAACCATATGAGCACGAGAAGCGATCCAAATAGCTTTGGTTTTAGGAATATTAATATCAAAATAATTATCGCCTGACCCATCAAAGATGTTACAAAGATGAGAGTTGACTAATGAAACAACCTTAGGGACATCGAATACCGAACCAGAATACATCAGCACAAAATCGTCAGCATATAAATGACGTTGGCAATGCAATAAAACCGAGGGCAGATTAGAAATAAGGAGATAAGAGCAAGGAATAAGAAAATAACAGAATTAAGACGAATAGCAAAACCCGTCAAGAATGTGATTCGAAGGATAAGACTAGGGCTTAGCCAGGTAAGCTTTAGGCAGGGTAAGATACGAAATTATTATTACTTGGTATAAAAGTCATTCGTCAAAATATAACACATATGGTTGAAGTCATTTTTCCACTTTTTTTACAAACAAATAATTTTTCTCCACTTCAATTATAACCTAAAAATATGCATAATACACATTTCTAACTAACAGCTGTACTTTTTACTACAATACTTTCTCCATCTCTTCTTAAGATAGTATTGCTTTTATTGCATTGCACACTCCTATTAATGTTGCGTCTGAACGCATCCTAAGAATCTGATTTGTACACAAAATAAAGTTGATAACTCAAAAATAACGTTTATTTTACTTAATAAAAATAAAAATTATTATTTCGGAATTGATTATTACTCTAAACTTGGTTTCAAATAATTTTTATATAAAGTTTTTTTTCTAATAATACGGAAGGTATGCATGACAATCGTATGACAATCTGTTAAGTCATTTAAATTCTATATTTCTTTATCTTCAGACCAGTCGGACGTCACTGACAGTGTTTGTATCAGAAACTTGTCTGAAACTCGTGAGGTACATTACTAAGTATCTTACCGGTCAGAAACTTGGTATGTTACTCAAGGTTTTTTACCTACTCACTACTGGCCACACTCCCTTGTACTAACTTCGCCTACAGAGTCATCGGTCAGCAGAAAATTTCATTAATAGTAGTTGGGTAGTAGTAGTAATGTAGTATCCCGATTGGAAATCTATCAGGATGGTATATGGCATAACCATTAAAAAAGCGCGGTTTTGTTTAAAAGTTATCAACTAATATGGAATAGAAAGAGACATAAAAATGTTCATAGCAATAAAATTATGTTGTTGTAAAGTAATATCAATAGTACTTGAAAAAGTAATTTTAAGTATATTACCAGGTTTTATCACACGAAATATAATGGTCAAGCCGAATTTATCACAGTCCATAAGATCGAAAGAGAGGTCAGTCCTGCTCGTTCCTCTCTCTTGCTCTCACAGGATCAAGTGGCGTTTTGTCTTTTGTCGTACTATTCGTTTCCATAAGATATTAGCTTTATAGAGAAATTTATTTTTTTTAGATTACTTTTTTTTTTTTTTTTTTTTTTTTTTTTTTTTTTTTTTTTCACTTATTAAACACTTTATTTTACTGTTATAAAAAGTTTCATATTGTATAAAGCCTTATCTTCAAGTACAACTTGAAAAACAACGGTTTTACATGGTTATGTCATACCATTCTGAATTCTTACTTAGGGTGCTTTCAGATGCAACATCAATAGGAGTGTACAATGCAATAAAAGCAATACTATCTATAGAAGAGGGGGAAAAAGTATTGCTACTGCAGCCGAGAGTAATTTAACAGTGTGCCCTGTTCTTATGGGGCGTCAATACTTTTCTGTCATACATTTGTATGCGCGAGTGCGAGAGAGAGGGCGAAAGATGCGTCATCTCTTTCGCACCTGTGCATTCAAATGGATTGCAGAAAAGTATTGACGCCCCATATGAACAGGGTACACTGTTAAATTGCTCTCGGCTGCAGTAGCAATACTTTTTCCCATCTTCTCTAGATAGTATTGCTTCTAAGCTTCTATTGCATTGCACTCTTTATTGATATTGCGTCTGAACGCACCCTTTTACTACCACACTATTGGAATTTTCATCCACAAGATTGCATGAGCGCTCATCGAGATATAAGAATATAGGGCGTTAAACCCTCACAACCCTGTACCTACTATTTGTGTCCAATACTGCAAAAATTCTTTGCATGTCTCTAACCCCTGTGATTGGAAAGAAACACACAGAGAATCTTTGCACCGGTCTCTCTTGCACCAATGAAAACATCGACAAACAGGGTTATGTGGATTTAGTGGTCTCTATTATTAGGTTTGTTAATTTATCCACCTCAGAGCACTCCGAGCGCTCCGAGGCCTCCGAGCGATCTATAAATGAACATAAGTTCTTTGTCAGAGTACTTGGAGGCCTCCGAGATATCTTTATACTTTATAGGTATACTCACTATAACTGCTCAGTATTTACAAACATCAGTTATAAGCGGTGAGTATACCTATATAGCATAAAGATATCTCGGAGGCCTCTAAGTGCTCCGACAAAGAACTTGTGTTCATTTATAGATCGCTCGGAGGCCTTAGAGCGCTACAAGGTGGATAAATGAACAAACCTATTATATCTCTATCTAAGCACTCTGCGCCAGATACAGTACTGTGTGGGTTGAGGGACAGTGTGGCAGATGCAGGAGATTCTCCTGATTGACTCTGCCAGTCTGCCATTATCAGGACAAACACGCACACAATCATAATAAACTAATCACCGACTCAGAATCTCATGTCTGTGAGCTTAATACGTAAGTTGAGTGACATACACCGATATGTATGAGTAATGTGAGTGATATAAATAGATATACAGATTATGTGCTAGAGTCCTGAACATAGCGACCCATCGTAGCGTCAAAGATACTTACCTGGCGTATCAACTAAATTGTCAGTAACAAATATATAATACAGAAAGGTATGAGCACGTTTACATTTTATTTCACGAGATACCCACGCAAGGCATAGTAGTTTTTTTTTTACCTTAGGTATTTTTTTCTCATATTTTTGGGCAGTAATAGAACTAAAATTTTTTAATATATTTTCTTCTAACGGCAATAACCCCAAGAAAGACAGTGAAGCGAATTGTAAAAATATCAAATTTTTAATCAGTAGTAAAGTAGTTCATCAACAAAATCAGAGAATATGTTTAAAATAAAGGTTATAAGTTATTAGGATTATTTACAAAATTTTGATTTTTAATAAAGATCTCATAGCATTATTAAACTATGCTTTCTTTTTTTTTTTTTTGCTATTAGCACTCGCATAACCTTAATATTTCATAAGATCTTAAAGAATACATCCATGTTTCGCTCTATACAGTCGTCAGCATTCTCACATATCGTTCTATACAGGATGAAAACGTTACGCATAGACATTTTTTGATGAATAACGTCACACTAAATTTTTCAACACAAAATAACTTATAGTTACGAAAATTTTAAAAACTCGTTTGTTACAAAATTTCGGAATTCAATAATTTTTTATAAAAACTATGTTATTATAATGTTTTTCATCTCAAATATTGATAATATAATGTGGATCCAAACATTCTATACAGTTCATGGTTCTTAGCTATGGTATTAATGAAATATGGTTTTGTGACAATGAAGATTTAGTATTTATTATATAAAATTATTTTATAGAATACTATTTATTATTATCATGATTTCTTTTACCGTAACGGTGAATTTGGTTAATGTGACTTTCAACTATAATCTCTGTAAGAAAAAACCTTAAAGGTACTCGCAAACAATGTGCTTATAAAAAAAAAAAAAAAAAAAAAAAATTGAACAAAAAGTGTTGATCATAATATGGTCTGGGAATTATGCATAAAATAGTGTAGACTGATTGAGCAAAAAAATCTACGGAAATTTTTTTCCATTTATTTTGAACTGCATCAAAAATTTGAGGGTAAACGCTATAAGCGACCAAATTAAATGTTCAATAATTGTATAAACAAAAAATTTACTTTGAATTGCAATTTTTTTTTAATCTAGACACATCAAGATACAAACATTTGCTAGAATCTTTATTTTTTTAAAATGAACCACATAGTGTGTGGAAAAAATATTTTTTCAGCAAATAATAAAAATTCTATTGTTAATAATCAATAGAATAAACCATTTTTAAAACATTTATCCCATTAGTCCAGATAAGTCAACCTTGTAAAGAAAAAAAATTAATTTATCTGTTTGTTTACAAAGATCTTGAGTGTTGTTGCCGAACTTTAAAACCAATATAAATATGCATGAAAAATTCACTTTGCAACTATAATACAACTGCACAGATCCTGACGGCGCATAGAAACTCGTGCTTATTTGACAAATTTGTTAGTCATCTTTTTGTATAACGCAGGTATGCCTGATTTATTACGCGACTAGATTGTACGAAGCAGTACAAAGTCGCTACATGAAATCATCATAATCATTTGCATCGTATGCCGCCAAATCACCGTATTCGCTATCGCCCTCGACCTTCAACTTGGCTTTACCTTTACCCTTGCTTTTTTTAACTTTTTCTTTCTCCATTTTGAGTTTTTCATTGTGTAAACTTTCTACTGTGGTTTTCACTTTTCTAAGAGAAGTGATGCTGACTGAAAACAGAAACAAAAATCCACGCTGATTTACCAAGTATGTTTAAGCAATGCAAAAAATGTGGAAATATCTACTTACGTGTTATACAAACATTCTTTATTAGCTCTTCAGCAAATGAAGGAAATTCTGCATGCTTATTAAGCTGATTGAATTTCGAGATCAGTGCATCATGGAGTTCCTTGAATTCATCAGCAGTAGTGGGAACCATAGCATCGATTCCAGATAATCCCTCTGTTACACCTTTAAGAAAAAAGTAACTTTAACACCGAAATGCCGTATTCAGAATTGCAAATAATTCTTTTTTTTTCTCGTACAAGTATATGGTTTAAAAGTTAGAAGTTATCATTCGAGCTGTACAGCAACAGAAAAAATGAAATATAAATTTTGTTTCCTTTCAAAATTAAAATAATAGATATTGTAATTTATACAAATTGAATACACTGATCATTCTTTAGGAATTTGTTTTTTCTTGTTTTTTTGAAAGACCCTATATCATTATGAAATTGTAAGATTATCAATTAAAATTCACGTGCGTCAAGGATATTTGAAAACTAAATGTAACACAATGGCTTGTTTTTAGAAAATAGTACTTTTATTGACATACAGTTATATTATCAGTAATTTTTAACGCTTTATTAATAAAATTAGTCATGTCACGACATAACACTTATACGTATTAGAAGTCTCAGAACTAAATGAAAATTTATATGCCGAGTGTATTGTTTGAAGTATATCAGTACGGTGTTTGTTGAACGTGCCGTTCTGCTCCCAATTGTTTCCATGATTTCTTGAGGTTTTGTGCATAAGCACACGATCAGTAAGAGCTAATTTAGGAGTGAGAATAAAAAACTATAAAGTCAGGTGTTAGTTTGAGCAACGTTTCGTTGGTCTTAACGCCAACCTCATCAGGCTCAGTCTATATCGTTAAGACGATCGTTACAGACTGTATAATCGTTAACGATATAGATCGTCTTAACGATATAGACTGAGCCTGATGAGGTTGGCGTTAAGACCAACGAAACGTTGCTCAAACTAACACCTGACTTTGGAGTTTTTTATTCTCACTCCTAAATTAGCTCTTACTGATCGTGTGCTTATGCACAAAACCTCAAGAAATCATGAAGTATATCAGTATATACGGTCTTGGCCATTAACCTAGAAAACTCTGAGATCACTCGGAGCACCTTAATTCAATAAATCTAAAGAATTTACAGTTCGTACGTTTTTTACCAGCAACCTCGCCAGTGGACGTTTATGCACGTAAAATTTAAGACATTATCTTTTTAATCTCCTAGGGCATGTAACAAACTGTACATTTCTAAGAAAATAAGCGGCTTGACGTATGCACAAATACATGTATACATATACGTACAAAATACAAACTACTATTACAATAATTTTAACTGTTGTAAAAAAAAGCTTAAGGTAGTACTGTCGTATATTGACTGACTTACAAGATTTTTATAAAATTGAACATATTAGGTTATAAGTACCCAAAAAAGATCTAATTAAATTTTAGTAGATCTAGGGTACATAGGGGAAATTTTACTACTCATCAGTTTGACACGTATTCTTATAGAAAACGGCGATTTATTTATCATTTTAAAAACTGACCTACAAGATGTTTGTAAAGGTTTACAGAGAAGACGCTAAAACATAAATTACATGTTGATCACCTCAAAACATTTATTTGGTGACTGTAAGATTTTAAATTAGCGATTGAATGAATAAAATCAAGTTAAGCACGGGTAATACATCTATACGTACAATACATATAGATATACTAACGCATTGCCATTGAGATGAAATTCTCAGTTGTTTGAGGGTATCAACAGTACTATCGTAAGTTTCACGCAAAATTACATTTTATTTGGGCCATTGTGTATTGTTAAAAATTGAAATAGAAAATTTAAAGTGAAATAAACGAATTTTAGTAAGAGGATTTAAAACGAAACATTTTTGTAAAGCACAAAATAAAAAAACATCACAAAAATGGTCGTTGCAAACAATCAACATAGTTTAAAGTGCTTGATTATGCATTTTTTATTTTTCAGGCTAAGTTGTTCCCTAGTATTACACTAACTTTATATGTTTGAATTTAAAAATTTAAATCTTAAGGAATGTGAAACATTAAATTTTCACTAATGTGCAATAAATTTGAAGTTAAATGTGTTAATTCGTGTTTTTATTCCACGAAATTTGGAAGAAAATAATTTTTTTTTTTTTCTTTTTTTTTTTTCAAAAAAGTAAATAAGTAATCAGCTGCTACCGCTTATAGTTTTTCTCTTTTTTGGGCGTACGAGGACTAAAATCTACAAGATTCAACAAACCGAAAGTCTCCATTGCAAGTCGAAGATCCGCTTCTTCTTGGAGTTTTTGACGCCGCAGCATTTCGGCTCGTCGCTCTTCCGGTGTCATGGCATCTTCCTTCTCTTTTGCTTTCCTCTCGGCTTCTTCACGTGCTTTCCTCTAGAATTAATAAATGTAAATAATTACTTCAGTAAGCTTTGCATTTTAAACATATAAGACATACTTTTTCAATTAATTTATACCTCTTTTTCTTCAATTTTTTCTTGTAGAGTTTTTTTAGGTTTAGGTTTAGTTTTAGGAGCTTCTGGTGGCTTTTCCACATCTTTCTTTTCCTCATTTATATCTTCCCAACTATCCTGTATTGATGAAAAACAAAAAAATAGTACTCATTAAAATTTAAAAACAATATGATACGTAAAGAGTGCACAAAGTTGGTGATTGACTAATATTGATTGCTTGACGATTACTTAAGTACCATAATGACCCCGTGCACTTATTGCGAACACACAAAGTGAGTTTTTCGTAATATTGTGTGAAAAATAGGTTGATATACTATTATGAAAAAAAGTGTTAAAAATTTTTCAGTACCATTTCTAATTTTATAATAAAACTCTAGACAAGTGTGAAACTGTTAGTAACAAACGTGAAACGAGGAAAAAATTGAAATCGAATATATAACTTGCATGAAAATAAAACAGTTCAAAAACCAAGCGTATTTAGTGGGGGGGGGGCTGTGAGGGCGCGGTTTGGGGGAGCGACAAAAATCTGGGGGATTGTGAGGGCACTGTGGGGGGTTCTGTGAAATGCCCCGCACGAACAACTATATACTGTATACACACACATACTTGTGGGGATTCACCCTCCTGCGCGCCAATCTTCTAATTTTTGAATATCAGTTAAATCAGAAAATATATAATATATCGTTTTAAGTATAGACGGCCAAAGCAGTCAGTTTTTTGCACTGAAAACTCACGTCTCTTAGCTGTAGTAGGCCCTCCATAAGGCAGGTGGCGCTAGCTTCGATGCGGCAGTTACCAATTTTACGTGAATAATGAGGAAAACACAGTGAAACAATAATATTCTGTTAGAAAAATAACGAAAACAATAGTTGTAAGCTTCAATACACAAATTTCGAATAATAATCTTTAATTTTAACTGAAGCTTTTATTCCTAATTAAACACTTTATACATGGCTAATAATTTCTATGCCAAGAGTCTTGTCAATGGCTACATGGCTAAGGGAGTTGGGGCGCAATTCACTTAACGATGAAAATGTTTAAAAAAAAAATGTTGTAAAGAAACATTGCATGAATGTTATCACCGAATTAGATCACAATCGCGTCTACAGATTTCGAGAAAAAAATTTATGAAGTTTTCTTTTTTCATCGTCTTTAACATGGACTTAAATGTAAGTTGTCAAAAAATAGTGGAAAAATACCTATTACGCTTGACGTAGCGATGAGAATGTTTTGAAAAACGGATATGTTATTTATGACAATTTCATTGATACTCTTGCAAAGTTTCAACAACATCGCGTTTACAGTTATGGGGATATTTGCACAAACGTAAACAAATGTGTTTACAGCTCGTATGATACATTCATGCGGGAGACAAGAACGACACAATGAACACACTGTGTGCCGTCAGCTCGATTTTTTACGTGGCACGGTGGCTTTCACAAAATCATTTCAAGAAGCCATTCTACTTGAAAATATGATCTAAAATTTGGGATAGGCCTAAATGGGACTTATAAATTTCAATATAACTATACATTTAAATAAATTTTTGTTACAACAAAACCTCTCAAAATTAGAAAAGCAATTGTATTTTGAAAGGGAAGCCCAATAGACCAACAATAATTGCACGTATAGAAAATATGTATTAACGTGCAAAAATTTATGTTACACAGATTCATACAACCGTAATTATTCTAAAAATAATAAGCCGTATCTCAAAAGCAAAGCTACATCTAATATATCCTACTGTAAATTGATTTATTTTCTATTCTCTGTAACGTACTATGAGAATAATGGCCACGTGACAAAACCTATATTCTTATTAATTTTGAGATTGGTAGAAATAAGTTAAGTGCGGGTAAATTTTAATATTAAATTATCACTGATCATAGAAAACGGATTGAATGAGAAATTACACTTTTACAGTGGAAAATAGCTATATGTTTATTGTTTTTATCTCAATCACATACAGTGGATTATTTTACTCTTATGGTAGTTAAAATTTAAAAAAATTTTATTAGTCGGAAACGATGATTTCAACAAATATTGATAATATATATATAATATTATTCCAAATGCCTAAAAAGTAATTTTGAATAAAAGGGATTTTTGTTCCACTTAACTGGGCAAGAGAACGTTTTTCCAGAAAAGTATGGTAAGCATTTAAGTTTTTTTCTGCATTACACGATCAACAATTCGTACATGCATTATAATTACATATGTCATAGCAAACATGGAAGTACTTAGAATGCGCGAATCAAGTGTAACATGAGTAGTATATTAAAGTATAGGTGCTCTATGCACGCGCGTACTTAAATGCGTAATTATAAGAAAATTTTTTTACTATTTGAATATCGGATTTTCAAAGACCTATTTAAATTAGGTGAACTCTAATTTTCTTAGTTTCTGTTATACCAAGTTTAATAACATTTGAGTAAGAAGTTTCACTTCTGTCGGGTATCCTGAGACCCACACCTGATATTTTTTATATTATACTTAGTATTTGGAAAAAAGTGACTCTTATTTTTTACTTTAAAATTTTACGCAATGCACGTACCTCTTTATCAAAATCATTAAGCCATGTGCTATGCTTTATATTATATCTATCCAATTAATAATTATATCTATCTTAAAAAACCAACAAAAATCATCCTTTTTTAAATAATTTTGATTTTACAATTCTTAATTTATTAATAACATTTTATTTTTAGTCCATAATTTGTTACTCAAGAAATTAGATGAAATGAAATGTTTTTTTTCTTTCAATTAAAACGATTTTTTATCCTTATTAAAACAAAGCAAAATGCTATAAAACTAATATATTTATGGAACGGTATACTTACAAAAAAAATAATAATAATAAAAGACTGTCCTCCGGAATAGCATGCAAGAGAGCAAAAGTACGCTACGCAGTCTGAACCACGTAGCTATTGACGAGACTCTTGGCATGATAATTATTAGGCATATATTAAGTATTTAACCAGGAATTAGAGCTTGAGTTAAAATTGGAGATTATTATTTGAAATTCATGTATTTACGTTAACATCTATTATTTTCGTTATTTTTTGAGCATAATATTATTATTTTACCGTGTATTCCTCATTATTCATGTACCATTGGTAATACCATTGGTAGGAAGAGTGGAAGTGGCCTCTTTTACGAGACAGACGATGCTCAGACTTCTGTCCCTCTGCGCCTGCTCTGCTATGCAATTGTTGTACGTAACCAATAACTCAATAAAGACCAATTAACCTTATACTAAAGTCTCTCGTTACTTTCCAGTATCAAGATCCTCATCTCCGGAGACGAGCCCCATAATGGTGACTTCGACGTTGGCATGGTATGCCGATAACACGCACATCCAGAGGTAAATGTGGCTACAGTTTGGAGGCCTGCATCTGATCACGCTGTCGCCGTACCGTCTAAATGCACGTGGCCCCATCTCTCCTGGGACTCAAGCCACGCCTCACCGACATCACGGCCCTGCCTGCTTGTTGACAGCGCTACTGGCTGCGCCACGGCACCGCTACCTCTATCGCCTGCAAGTGACATTCTTCTGCGAGCCTGCGTTCTTGGCCAGCCTTTCCACGTGGGCTGTCGCCCGCCTCGTCATATGTACCAGCAACAAGTTACAGCACGACAAAGAGATCTCAGCCTCACCATCACGCGTCAAGCGCCGAGGTAATCAACGCCAGCCCGATAAACAACGCCACCAGAGGAACTCACCTCGCTGAAGAACAGAACGTTCCTTTGCAACGAAATTTGCAACGTTTAACTTTGACTTTAAAGTAGTATGAGTACAGACTAAAATAGTTAAATATAATAAATAATACTAAGAAACTAGTATTTATACTGACAAAATGGCCTTAAATAAGATTCCGTAGTTTAACGCACGGATCTGAACCAATGAAAAGTATAAAAATAGGTCTTGTCAATGTGAACTTTACTTTCAACCTCCAAATTTTTTATATATCAGAGATTGCAATAAAATATTGAAGGTATTAAAATTTGAGACCTTAAAAACATTGCAATTGATCGTAATGATCCAAAAAATAATGCCAAAAATGGCAAAAAAAAAAATACACAATCGGTACAAAAACGGCAATGGCTAATGTTGTAAGTCGATTAGACCTATAAAAATTTATTCACATAAAAAGTAGTGCAGTCCTTCATGTTTGGACAAATATTTGAAATGTACCCGAAGCTGCAATTTACTTTTATTGTCAAACAAAATAATGAAAATGACCAGCTCATCGGCTACAATAGCTATTACAGCACTTCTATACGAATCACAATTAACATTCGACCTCTAACTTTTTTTTATATGCTACAAGGAAGTTGTAATACGTACATGACTATGATTTTCAACATTTCCAGAGCTGCAATTATTTTTTAGGGGGCAAAATCTAGCTGTAAATGGCCCCAACGACAGAAATCGTATTGAAAGCTGGCGATGGATAAATTTTACTATCGTATATACTTAAAACTGTTTTTTTACGTCATAGATAAAACAGTCTTTTATGTTTGTAAACATATCTGAGCATATAAGTAGCTGCAAACTAATTTTATTTATGAATGTAGGTAAAAAATGTTCTGTTTTACAGGCAAAATATCAATTGAAGAACTCCTTATGAAACAAGTTTTCAGATTGGACCTTTGATTTTTTCATACATCATGGATTGAAATAAAAAGTGAAACGTATTAAAATTTCGAACCTTACACACATTAAAATTTTTATATATTTTCTATTAGCTAGAAAAATACGTTTAGTCGGGTCCACCACTTACAATAAAAAAATTAATTAATAGTCGTATACTCCGATTGTTGATCCATATTTTGTAGCGCCCACAAACTGCACACTTAGGCAACGTTACCTACACACTCATACACTACACAAGTTAACACCTTTTTTCCAAAAAAAGATTTGTTGGCTGGAATCAGTACAATTGTAAGTACAAGATTTGCGAATATCTCTACTTCAAGTATACAACTGCAAGTATGAAGTTCGTGGATACTTGAGAAAGTTTTAGATATTTTCTATTAGCCAAAAGAATTTGTTTAGTCAAGTTTGGACCACTTACATTAACGACATTAATAAGTTCTCGTATACTTTAAGTGCTTACCTTTCCCTTAATATCAGTTTTCTCAGCCGGAATCAGTACAATTCCAAGTGCAAGGTCACCAAAACGATTTCTTTGATCATATCGAAAATATATTAGTTTTTTACGTACTCACCAACCTTATACTTACAATTTAACTGATTCCGGACAACAAAATTAATACTGGGAGAATCATTTATTCTGGGAGTACACATTTATTAAGAGCTTAAGAAGCGCTTACTTGCCTCTCTATTTAATAATAAAATCTTAATTACTAACACAAGCGCCTATCACCCGATGACCCAGGGTGCTTACTGGCTGCTCTGTTAAATAATGAAATGTCAAGCAATAATACAAGCGCCTATCACACGATGACCTGGGGCGCTTACGGGTCGCTTTATAAAACGATATATAAAGCTTTATAACGTATATTACTAACTAGTAGCACAAGCGCCTATCACCCAATGATCCGGGGCGCTTACTGTCCTTTCTATTAAATAATAAAATGTTAAGTAAACCCAAATAGCACTCTGGGTTATCAGACGATCGGCATTTGCGTTATTATTAAACTTTTTATAATTTACTAGAAAAGCCAATAAGCGCCCCAGGTCATTGGGTGATAGGCGCTTGTGCTATTAATTAATAGTATATTGTTTACTAAAGCGACCAGTAAGCGCCCCAGGTCATGGTGTGATAAGCACCCCGGGTCATCATGTGATAGGCCCTTGTGTTATTATTTTACATTTTATTGTTTAATAGAGAGGCCAGTAAGCGCCCCGGGTTATCAGGTGATAGGTGCTTGTGCTATTAATTAATAATATATTGTTTATTAATTCTTTATTAGAGTGGCCAGTAAGCGCTCCGGGTCATCGGGTGATAGGCGCTTGTGTTATTAATATTACAATTTTTAATTTTTTCGCGTGGTGGGTACCGTTTTTGGCAATGCCCCTTCACTGCTGTCTGCTTGGCGGAACTTTCTCCCTCGATCGTATAGCTGTATATACGATCTAGAGAAAAAATTCCGATGTTGAATCCGCTTAAGGCTGCAGTCACATGGAGTGCAATAGAGCGTGCAGGATAGAATTGTCCCCATAAGCTAATGTGTTAAATCAATCCTGCTACTGCGGACCTATTGCACAGCAGGATAGATGTAACGCATTGGCGTATGGGGACAATTCTGTCCTGCACGCTTAATTTCGCTCCATGTGACTGCAGCCTAACCCAACACTGCCGGAACGGCGTGTGTGAGGCTGGTCCGGTACGACGATTTTCTAATGCTTCGGTGGCTCCATCTAATGCCCTACTACAGTACCAATTTTTTTATGGCATTAGTATATCCTTATTCATAAGTTTGAGGATACTTACATGAAGGTCTCGTCGACTGTATACGATCACAAGTCGAAGTTTTCCAGAACATTGTTAAAATGAGGAATAAAGCCAAAATATCTCTATTTGAAAAGTTGGCAAAAATTATATGAGAAAATATTTTCCGTATTGAGAATGTGAATTTCAGGTTATCCAGAGAAGTTCCAGCAAAAGATTTGCTGCTTTACAAGGTTAGTTTATAAAACATATACTTGATTCTACAAGAGATACGGTTAAAGTCCACGAATCGTGTAACCGTCGTATAAAAAATCGTTTTACCAGTACTTACAATCTTTCCACTCCAAAATTATACGATGCGTTTTACATTTATTTGGATGTTACACTATACAACACAAAAAAGTTTGGTTATGATTTAGAATGTCAATAATTCGAATTTGGAAATGATGGGATAATTTACTTTTTTTTTAAATAATTCCTTTAGACAGTGACGTGTCACATTACTTTGTACAGTACAAATATTTGTTTGCCAGCCATTTGTAACTAAGATAAATTTTTGTTACATTGCCTCAAACAGTGTTTAGTCGGAAAAAATCTGTATTATGATTGATAAAACCGCACCCAAAAAAAAAAAAATAACACATAAAATAATATTTGTTTACTCTAGTTATTATTATATATCTCCCATATTACAAATAATACATAAAAAAACTCACAGTCACTTATTGAATGTGACCAGAACCAATTTCCCAGGTATTCAATCACATAATATTTATAAGATATAAGGACTATAAGTTGAAGAAAACAGTGTTTGTATGACGAATTCATTGACAGAAATGTACTCATCTTACATGTATGAGTTCAAATATCTGATGCAGTGATAGCAATAAAAAAAAAATTTTGACACAAGCTCTTTGAAAACTGAACAACACGAAAGTACACTACTCCTGCTGTAACTTGTGGAAGAGCTTGTAACAAAGTGGATTCTTTGTCATTTTACAAATTTGTTAACTATGATTGATTTTTTTTATTGATAATTCAAGAAGTTATAGACAAAAGTTACAGCTTCTAAATTATGCTTTGTTACACTGGAATTGTTCTAAAGAAAATGGCTTACACCAATCGATAGAATGCGAAATATTACATTATAAATGACTGTTTTTCGGATTTCAACGAGCGTGAATGTTCCAGAATATCCGCCCAGATCCTTTTTTCATTCAAAAACAATGATGGAACGACATGCTAGCGTGACAGCGCTGGCTCTCACCACTCCTCTCTTCGCCGCCAAGCAAGTGACGAGGCTGACGAGCTTCACTGGCGGACGAAGAAGGAGCAGGAAAGAGAATGAGAGTGCGTGTTAACAGGCTGCATAATCAACTCGGTTAAGCTGTGAATTAGAAATTTGATGTGCAACTTGGCTTTATTTGTAATTTTGTGTATTAAATGACGCTGATTACGGAAAAAATAATAAAACATTTTAAAAATTAATGGTTCAATGTGAAAATCGAGTTTTAAGTTTCTCGCGATCATATTTCGTTAACGGTAGCAGATACGATAAAAGTAAAAATACCATATGATGTTTTTCTTATCATTCAACATGCACAAAATTAAGAGAAAAATTTTGTAAAGCATTTTTTGCACTTGGCTTTACAAGAATAAGTGAGAAGGAGTGATGCGTCAGCCACGAGCAGCGAGCGGCGGGGCGGCGCAGCCAGGCTACAGTATAGCCATGCTCCCCTCCATGCTCTGGCATCTCATGCACGGTGATGTGTAAATGTGTATACGCCTATACGGAGAGCGGTGTGGAGAGAGTCAGGAGGAAAGAGAAGCAGAAAAGCATACGCTGGATCAGATTTTCGGTTTTCAGTTGGGAACGCACGATAATTTTTTTCAAGTCCGACAAAAAATTTTGACAAAAAAAATTAAAGTCTCCGAGAAATAAATTTTTTTAAACGTTTTGCAGGTTTTTCTATATATTAGGCATAGTCTTTAGTAAAGGTTTTTTTTTTTTTTTTTGGTAACGAAATTAGCCGAATTTGATGGTTTTCGTGGCCTCACTGCTGAGAAGAATCAGCTGATTTTTGATATCAAAACGTCAGCTGATTATGCGACCGTGCGAAAAAATATGAGTCCCACAAGCGTGAAAAAATGCAAGTCCCGAAAAAAATATTTTTCCCCATTATTTAAATTATAAACTCTAGGACATTTTCAGTATGATGAGATAAGGTAAAACTTCTTGGAGACTTTTTTTCGTCAAAATTTTTTGTCGGACTTGAAAAAAATGATCGTGCTCAGTTTCCCAACTAAAAACCAAAAATCCGATCCAGCGTATGCTCATCTGCTTCCCTTCCTTTAGACTCTCTCCACACCGCTATCCAAAAAGCTACCTCAATACTAAAAAAATTGTATTAGAACGTAGTTTCCCAATGTATTGATAAATTCAATTGTATTATTAAATTAGGTAAGGATATTTCGCCCTCTCTCAAAAAAACTAACACTGATTACAAAATATGTTGTCAAGTCTGTAACAAAAACTATGTTGGGCAAACACGTAGAGCATTAAAAATGAGAATTAATGAACACATAAGAGATACGCGACAAAAAAATGAAAGATCGGCTTTAGGAGAACATGTGAAAACAACAAATCATACTATTGATTTTAATAATGTTCAAATTCTAGATACAGAAGTTAATTTATATAAAAGACTTTTTTCTGAGATGATACACATACAACTTACTAACAATACATTAAACAGAATAATGGATACCCAAAATTTTAAAAACTGCTATGAAACATTTCTGGAAAAATCTAAAATAAAATTCCACTGATGTTTCACATGTTCTCCTTATGGCAAATATACACGTGTCAACCCCTGTCTATATGTCACACAATAACATATAACCCCCTCTTCTTAATACTTTTGTAATAATTACATGTATCGAGTTTAAGCCTTGTAAGCTGCTTGCAAAATTTACATTATTGTAAAGACTAGCGGACTGTACACTTCAATGTACAGGCTTGTAGACGCTTCACATATTAGTGAATAGAAATTATTTGTGTAAGTTTTGGTTCCCGTTCTGTTATATCACGATACAGCGGTCATCGTATTATTTTAACCTTTGTTTTATTTGTTTAATTCAGTGCACCAAAAGAAGGCCATGGTATATCCGAAATGTCCGAAACCTCGTTGTGTTTTCAAATAAAGTATCTTTGGATAGCAAGACTACCAGAGCTGTTTTATTAAAAAATACATTGTGACATGAATTTTTTTTTTTCCTTATTTTTTACTAAAAACCTCAGATAGTAAACTACCACAACGGTTTTGTAAGAAATACTTTCATACAGTATTCGTTTCATCACTTTATGTAATTGAAAAAAAAGTTTCCCATACGGCAGTTTCAGAATGAAAAAACTTTTTGTTTTTAAAATTTATTTGTTTAATTTTTATTCATCATCGAGGTGCCCCGTAAGCATCCTGGGTCATCGGGTGATAGTCGCTTGCGTTATTATTTAAGCATTAATTATTTATTAGAGTGGCTAGTAAGCGCCCCGGGTCATCGGGTAATAGTCGCTTGCGTTATTATTTAACATTTTATTACTTATTAGAGTGGCCAGTAAGCGCCCCGAGTCATTGGGTGATAGGCACTTGTGTTATTATTTAACATTTTAATTATTTATTAATGTGACCAGTAAGCACCCCCGGTAATCGAGTGATAGTCGATTGCGTGATTATTCAAGATTTAATGATTTATTAGAGAGCCCAGTGAGCACCCTGGGTCATATGGTGATATGTGCTTGTGTTATAAATTTAAAAGATTTGGGAGCCCTGTTGGGCTATACGTAAAACATCGTATCAGTAGGAAATTTTCCGCCCTCCACGCTGCTATTTTATTTTTAATGTATCTGCTACCGTTTACGAGATATGAGCGCGAGAAACTTCAGACCCTCCGGAGGATGAGTTTTTTTTTCGTTTTTCAAAATTTTTTATCGATTAGGCGTATACTCTGAAAAAATTTTTTTTCCTATTCCAAAACTTTCAAAAGCCTCACAACAGAAGTATATACAGCTTGTCTTGGACCACTAAAAACGGATTAAATAAAATTTATATACATACTACACATTAACATCTTACAACTTTTTTTATTTTCATTAGCCGGAATCATTACCTTTATTTGTTATAAGTTTTGAAGTATGCTGAAAAATAGAAAATCGAGTTGAAAATATTCTGAACTTCCCGCAAAAATTATTGTAGACATCCCGAAACCACAAAAAACAGCTTGAAAAAAAATAATTTTAACACTTAACGTAAAGATCTGTTTGTTAAATCATATTACTTTGCCGGAATCATAATCATAACCACCTTGTGTACAAGGTCTGCAAGTACCTCAATAATTTGGAAAGATTTTTTATAAGCCGAAAAAATTTGTTAATCTCATCCTGGATTACTTGAAATTACATAAAAAATATGTATTTGTATACTCCGAGTATGTATTATTTCTTGTATACAAGTTTAGTTGATCGGAAATATAATATGCGAACAAGATTCGCAAGTGCATAAAAATTTTTGAAGAATTTTTCGATGAGCCCTAACCCTAAGCCCTAAATTTCTAAATTTTTGTTTATGTATTTGTAAAGAATAAATTTGACACATCAATGTGACATAAGTTTTGGGTGGTTGCAGTACATATTTCCGATATGATAATCGACATAGCGTTTTGTTAATCTCTAAAGATAAACAAGTTATACTGTGTCAGCAGAACACTACTTGTTTGATTTTATGGATATAATAATAAAACCACTCATAGATACAAGAAAAAAATACTACGGGAAAATTTTTCAAAAGATTATTAAAGTTATCTTTACATTTTTCCATAGAATTTTTTTTTTATTCAGATTTACAGAGAATTTAGAATGACGTGTACTAAAAAACTGTACAAAGATGTTCAGTACTTATGGAACCGCGAGCAAAATTCTCTAAAAGAGGAAGTAAGGAAAAGGCTGAATATTGGAAAAGAAAAAGACTCTCTCAATAGGAATCCAGAGGACACAAATGGATACAGTTCAACCGAGACTATTTATGGTGATTGTGACTTCATGAATATAAAGACCAACATAAGTTCAGTTAATCATGAGGCAGTAAACGAAGTATTAAATGTCAAAGATGGATCTGCATCGGCGAAAAGTATAGATTTTCATATGAAAAATACCTGTTCAGGTAATAAACCAATGAATAAGTCAAAAAATTTGAATACTATAAATGAGACTATCCAAGACAACAGAACTACAATCGTATAGATATGTAAATTGAAAATGGGAGAGGTTTTCATTAATAATAAGCACCACGTTATAAAGCAGATAAAAACAGATGGGAACTGCTTATTCAGATGCTTTTCTTATCATTTGCATGGAGATGAAAGTATTGGCTACAAAAATATTCGAAAAGAAGTTGTTGACTATGCACTTATGAATTGGGAAACTAAAAAAGTAACTATTTTTGCTCCTAGTGAAGAAGAAAGATACAAGAACAAAAAGGACTACGAAAAAATCGTGAGCCGTGATACAAAATTTGGAACTGCTTACGAAGTAGCTGTTTTCTCCAAATTGTACAAAGTATTTATAGAGACGTATCGAAAGATTGATACAAGTATAGTTTTTTTAGGTAGATTTGATCCAGAATCTGACCAAAAAAATTCCTTATTGAAATTACTATTTAGTGGATAGCACCGCTCTGGTCGTTGGAAAGTTCTTGAAGAAAACTTACAAATTAAGAGAAATAGTGTAAATAAACCTGTGAAAGATAGCATCTCACGACCTATTAAGGATGATAAAATTGTTTTCCATAATCAAACAACTGTCAATTCTCAAAGTGATAACAAAACTAATGACAATGATGTTAATAGCCAAACTTTTGATTTTCATGCTAGTTCTATGCCTCACTTAAATGATATTCAATCTCATACAAGTCACATGTGTTTTGACCAGGTGAGAGACAGTGTACTACCAAATAAGACCAAAACGGTCATCAAGACTAGTCATGAGGTAACAGATGTCGAGCATGATAAATGTTTTGATTTACAAAAACTTACGCCCACTGTTGTTAATAATGATGAACCGGATAGAAACTCTACAATCGAGCCAGAAATTGATAATAGAAGCGACGACTCCTTTGATGTTCCTTGGAATTCGTGGCCAAATATGAAATGTTATGGGGGGAAAAAAGCAATAAATAATAAAGGTTGGTTGATTTTTATGAGCTTATATTAAATTTCTGTCATTCTATCAACAGCGTCATCAGTTAGAATTGTAGCAAGCACAGAGTAGTCACAAAAAAAAAGATACAAGAAAACTATATACAAAAAACATGTATTTAATCGTTTTCTTCTGCTATTGTAGAATTTCGTACTTATTGATACGAGTACTTTTACAATTATCTATAAATATAGTTTTGCTTTTTATAAATTATAATGAAACGTATTGTAAAAAAAAGTAGTTTTCGTCACAAATGTGCACCTTGTCGGATGCATGTGAGTGGCGAATCCTATATTTCTTCCTGAGGGAGTACTAAGGTTACAAAAATGCCTGAAGTAGGAAAATCGATGTTTTTTTTCTTATTAGTATTGAAAACTTAAAAACTGCAAATTGAAGTACGTACGTAAAGGTGACTTCAAGTTAAGTAACGAGTTATTACTACCTTATTTTATTTATTTTTCCTACCTTGATCATTTTTGCAACCCTGCTCCTCCCTTGGTAGGAAAAATATTGTCCACCACACACGCGCCATCACTGCACCGCTCCAGGGCTATCGTTATGTCCGCAAAAACGCCCCGGAGACTATGACACTTGTATGACGAAAACTAATATTAGTTAAGTTTAAAGAAGATATAATTTCTTGAGTAAAAATGAAAGATATCACAGGAACGTCTGGAAATACTAAAAATATATGTAGGGGATGAGGGGGCTTGTTGTAACAGGTGTAAGTAGTAATACGCTATTTTTGTTAAATATATAAATTTTTTATCGAATTTTTTCGTATTAATCTTCTTTCTATACATCGTAGAATAACCTAGTCATAGTCAGCATTCTGCAAGGCAACGCAGTGAGCAGACGTGTGCACGTGCTTTATTTTGGTTAGGTAACGTAAAATTTTCACTTTAATAAATTTTGCTTTTTACGACTATGTCTTATTAATTTACAAAATGAAACTTATACATAGCTTCAAAATATATTTGATTTTAATATTCTGTCCTAAAATTTGAGTCAAGTGATACTATTTCGGAAATTTTTTACTAAATGTAGAAAATCATGCGTTGGGGCACGTTGTAACAGTATTTTGGAGAAAGTTGTAACATGTTACAACTAACCCCAGTTTTGCCTCCACAGTACTTGCATTTATTTTTTATGATTTTATTCCATGTTCTTGTTCTAGGATGAAAAATTATAAAAGAAAGACTGACAGGGCAAGCCAAGGAGACGAGATGTATCAGTTAACTGCAACCAAAGTGTCAGAGACTGGTTGCAGTGTTAGACAAGCAAGCCGAGATTTTGATCTTTGCCATGTATTGCTAGCTAGGTATATCAAGAAAAAAGAAAATAACAAATCTCATAAAGTTGGATATCTTCAGCCTAGGCTAGTTTTTAATTCTGAAGAAGAGAGTAAAATGTCGACCTACATTCTCAAGTGCGCTGAAATATACTTTGGGCTGCTTCCTCTTGATGTAAGAAAATTAGCTCACCAATGCGCTGTGCAAATAAAAGAAAAAAATATCCTTAAGTCTTGGCATAAAAACAATATGGCTAGCCATGATTGGTTTCAAAGTTTTATGAGCAGACATCCTCAGTTGTCTCTGAGAACACCAGAAGCAACGTCATTATGTCGAGTAACATCTTTTAACAGAACAAATATGAATGCTTTCTTTGATCAATATCGAGGGTTTCTTGAGAAATATAAATTCACCGCTTCTCGTATATGGAACGTGGATGAGACTAGTGTGACAACTGTGCAAAAACCAAAGAAGATCGTTGCTGCGTGTGGACAAAAACATGTAGGAGCTGTCACCTCAGCTGAAAGAGGGACTCTTGTTGCACTTTGTTGTGCTATCAATGCATCTGGTATATTCATTCCCTCAATGTTTATTTTCCCCAGAGTTAGATACTCAAAATTTTTTGTTCGTGGAGAACCCCCAGATTGCATTGGAGCTGCGAATTCGCTGGGTTGGATGACTGACAAAGAGTTTATTGAATTTTTAGATAATTTAATTTAATACAACATTCTTTTATTGCTCGACAATCGTAGCTCACATATTCACTACGAGGTCGTAGAAAAAACCAAAACCAATAACATCGTCATGTTATCTTTCCCACCTCATTGTTCGCATGGATTGCAGCCTCTAGATGTTGAGGTTTAAGGTCCTTTCAAGAACTATTTGAATAGAGAACTGGCAGCCTGGATGACTAGTCATCCAGGAAAAACAATGACCATCTATGACATTCCTGGTATGATAAGAGACTTATTGCCACTTTCCTTAAACCCTTCGAATATAATGAGTGGGTTTAAAGCTTCTGGCATATGGCCTTTAAATACTAATACTTTTCAAGATAGTGATTTTTCGCCATAATATGTTACTGATCGTCCAAATCCCATTGAAGAAGCTAACAATGATACAGGTGATTCAACATTGGATCCCGATAATCTAAGATTAGAATGCACTCTCAAACCTAGTTTATGTACTCCTGAAATCAGATGTCAGATAGACAAGCCGACTCCAAGTGGTTCAGGTTTGCAAGATGATTTTTCACCTTCAAGGGTGAGACCTTTTCCAAAAGCACCACCACGGAAAGAAACGAAGCAAATCAGGCACAAAAGAAAATCTACAGTTTTAACAGATACACCAGAAAAAGAAATTCTAAGAAAAGAACGTGAGGAAAGATTGGCAAAAAAAAACAGAAAAAAAATGAGTCAACATTAAAAAAAAGGGAGAAAGGTAAAGTTAAGGTCAAATCAACAAAAAAAAGATGAGATAGAAAAAGTCAAAAAAGTACTTTTAAGTCCCGATTTAAAACCAAAAACTAACAAGTGGTATTGTATTGTTTGTGATAATGCCTATATATAGCAAGTCTCGTGAAGACTGGGTAGAATCTATTTTATGTAAAAAGGGGGCACATGTTAAATGTGTTGTGGGTGTTGTGTCATACCTATGTATTAATTGTTATTCTGAAGAAGACTGAATTTAGTCAGTAACAGCGCATTGAGTCATTATTTAAGTCCTTTAATGCTATAAGTTTATAAAATAATAACTAACGAAGCTTTAATTTATATCGAAATTGTCTATTTGATTGTTTCAACTTACCCCACAGCTGTTACAACTAAACCCCATGGCAGTGAAAGTTGTACCAACTGTTTTTTTCGGAAAAATATCTTGTGTGATGTACTTATTGAAAATTTTGATCTTGTTTTTTTCCATATAATAGTAGAACAGTTAAGCTATCGATCAGCACTTTTTAGATGAAAAAATATAAAACAGATGATTAGTAGTATTGTTTTTGGTAAAAATTGTTACAACATGCCCCCTCCTCCCCTCAATTAGAAAGCCACGCTTTTGTTCACTATATACTAGTTGAATATAGATTTTATATGAATAATTGATGGAAGCAAGAGTCACCAAAATAGTTAATTTCTGATTTTAAAAAATATCTATGTATAAAAAAACATTGTTCACTTTATTAGTTATTAACAAATGGAGGCATCTATTTTTTTTTTTTTTTTTTAGGTGATGAACTCGATTTCAGTGATTCAAATTCTAACGGAAGTAGTGATTCAGACGCATCAAGTACATCAAATTGTCATGAAAGTGATTTTAAAAAGAGTACGGTCAAAACTAAAAAACAGCTAAATGATGAAAAAATTAACAATGACAATTTAAATCGTGAATCGAATGATGAGTATGTTTCTAAGGATAGCGACAAAAATTCCGAGTGTAATGGACAAGACAATTTTCCAAGTAATTCTGATGGTGAAAGTGATAATAAAGATTTTAATAACTTTTAATGTTGCATACTTTGGAAATAACTTAGGTATAAATTTGTAGTCGGTCATCTTGATGAAATTTTCACTACCGTTAATATTTTAAGTACAGCGAAAGATTAACAAAAAAACACAACACTACAAACGCTCGAATTTTCAAGCGAAAAAGTGGATCAGAAAGATATCAACTGAAGCATAGTTTTAAGTATGGTTAACCAATTAATATGCTGAATAATTTAGTTAGAAACACGGACTTGAAATTTGCTTGGGATGGACACATGCAAAACTTGTCACGCTTACCGGTTCTCCAAAAAATGTCATCCGAAGATAGGTGTAATAACCAATTAAGCTTAGAGTCTCGAGATCTGTCTGACGTAACACAGTATTGGGTTTCCAAAAAAAAATAGGAGGATAAAATCTTGAGATATTTAGGCTTGCCTATAACTGTTGCTATGTACACGAAAGAGGACTTAGAAATTGCTAGTCAAGAAAAACGGGTAGTTTTATGTATGGATGCTACGGGATTTATTTGTCGAGTCCCCACAGGTTTGGGAAGTAAAAATTTGTTGTATTATTCTGCTGCTGTAAAATTAGATTACGAAATATTAGAAATTATGCGAATGATCGCTACTGCACAAGACATCACTTCCATTGGCCATTGTTTGCAACAGTATAAGTTTTTTGCAATGGATGAAAATAGATGGCCATTCATATCGGCGGTTGTAATTGATAAGTCTTGGGCCTTCATCCACTCTATTACTTTGGAATGAAATTTGATGCCTATTGAAACTTATCTAGATAAACTGTATGATTATTGCAAGGATCCAAATAATACAAGCTTGAATGATTTAGTTATAATAAAATTATGTTATGCTCATTTTTAACATATTATATCCAAAAGAATTAAAAGCACTTATCCACAATTGAAGGGTCAAACGACATTTTATTGGAGTGTTTTTTCGCACTTTGTACCCGCAGAACGTCAGAAAACTTTGATGAGTTATTCAAACACATATCTGCCATACTACTAACTGAAAATAAAAATAAATCTAATGAGAGCATTACAGCACTAGGAAATATGATAGCAAAAAACAAAACGGACAGTGATATTGAAGGCTAGTTGAAATAATACGAAAAAAGCGAGGAAAGTAAAGATTGGTATGATAACAATACTAATATGGCTAATGAAAGAGATCCAAAGTATCAAAAATCCCATTTTTACAAAAGATACAATAGGATAGTTTCTATTTTTAAAGTGTCGCTTGAAGACGATGATGCTGAAAAAATGTGAATGTTGTGAAAAATAAGTATCATCTTCCTGAATTTCTGCATGATATTCTAAGATTGTGGGTACCCTACTTCCCATTTGGGTCGGCTGTCGATCTAGATGCTTTTGCTCCAAATTTATCAGGTCTCACGAACGCGTATATAGAGAGTACGAACAAGACAAACAAAGATAATGTTATTAAAGACACCAAAAATACATCTATAGGGGACGTTTTTCGATTACTAGAAAGTCATAGAAATGATGTTTTAAGTCAAATTTATGTGAAAATTGATTTGAAAAATAGCAAGAATTCTAGTAAACCGAAATATCCTGAAACTATTCCAAATCCATCAATAACTGAACAGTGGGGAAAATGAAAAAAAGATCAAAAATCTAAAAAGGGCCACAACAACGCAACTTAAACTCAAAAGATGTGTAAAGAAATTTGCGAAATTAATGATAAAAATAAAGCTGAACTAGAAGAAGGGGAGAACCAAGAAAAAAATATTATTAAAGATGAATGAGCAAGTAATAAAAAAAAACGAAAACTTAACTCAAAACAAATTATTCAATTCTATTTGCAATAAAACTATTAAAAACTCAAGAATTAAGAAAAATAAAGAATAAATGTTTCATGATTCAATAACTGCAACACTAAACAATTCTGAAAATTTCATCCTAGTATTAGAGTGTGACGATAAAAAGGAGATAAACATATGTAGTAACGAGCGTGTTGAATCTAAAATGAAGAGTAGAAAGCCAAAATTTGTTTCTATTATAGGTGATTTCACTGAGAGTAATAGAAGAATAAAAAACAAAACAAACAATAAATTATGTTACATGAAAGACCCCTTGAAGGATATTTTAATTATGGTATACTTCTTTGCATGTCACTGGGGAGTAATAAAATTGGATTAAAAAAATTGCACTATATTGTTATTAGATCCATACGGTGAGAGCTGCAGCGACGAAGGAAGAGTAATAAAGGAATTAAAAGATTATTTCAAGATTTGTGAGCCAGGCTCTACGTTTCATGATTTGCATTAAATTAAACGGACAGTTATAAAAGATGATAACAGACCAATGCAACCCCTTAATGATGGACGTAGTTGCGGAGTGTATTGTTGCTATTGTGTAGAATAATTTGAATATAAATGAGTATACAAGGAGAGAGCTCTGATGCTATGGTAGTATGCATATCTGTATACTACCGGAGTACAGTACGTCACATACCACAGTAGCGCCCGTGGAACGCAACGGTAGTATCAAGAGTCTGCTACGGTAGTACAAAGACCTATATACAACTGTAGATCATGAAATGCACTACTAAAGCTTCTGCTTTACACTACAGTAGAACGCTTGAGGCGCTGCAAAAGTATCGAATCTCACGTACTAAGTTAGCTCAGGACTCATACCAAATTGATATGGCTCACGAGCAAACGTAGTATACGTCGTCTGTACTACGCCACTATCCGCTCCGTGCATCAGGTTGGAGGGGATAAAAAAAACGACTGCAGCGCTGTAGGTGAGCAAAGTTGGCGAACCCGTACCCCCATGAATCGTACAGTAAGCTTTGTGTTATATGAGAAAAGATATTATTTCATTTAAAGTAATTAGTTGAGAAATCGAAGGCGGAAAAAAATGTTATTTAGCCAAACCGGGTCTATAATACGGATAAATAATTTTGCTAGGCACTTCAAATCGCCCGAAATTTTGAATAATGGGTTATTAAATATCATCTGTCATATAGTACACAACACACATACTTATCTGTAATGTTGTATACGTGAGAGCAAGAACTCCAAGCAGGCGACATAGGCTGCCGCTAGCTGTATAATCTGAATCAGTGTTTACGTTTACAAAGTAACGAAATGCGTACAAGACAGTGCTGCGTTGTTAATTGCAACAAGAAAGAAAAGCAGGGGGTGGTGCTGTATAAATTCCTAAGTAGACCCCATGAAACAAAACAGAAGGAGCTGTGGATTAGGGCAGTAAAGACAAAAGTTCGTACCTAACCTACGGAATTTTTTAAATTGTTATTATTGCTAATTTTTTAGCTTTTTTCAGCGTTTCATTATTAAAAACTATGTTGCAACTTATACTTTTAAAGCCTGTTTGGATAATCATATCCATTATTTAGGGTGCTGATGTTTACGCGATAGCAGTATGTACGTCTTATTCAATGAATAATACTTTCTCCTATAAGCGACAGTGTTACGATTTAATCATACGGGGGTACGGTATTGCGCGATTCTGACACCGAGGGCGGCGCTGCGTGTCATGCACGGAGCGAATAACATTAATAGTAGGTTTGCAAGTAATTTTTATAAGAGTTTTTTATGGCAAAAGACCTCCGGTATGCTAAGATTATCCAAAAGAAGAAGCATTGTAAGATCGTACATTTTCACTTTTTTACACAAATATGTTAAAACTGATTGAAAAGTCCTTTGTTGTCTAGTCTTATTTCTATTACCATAAAAAACTCTTATAAACCCCATACAAAAATGATAATTACGCTAATTAAAGTAACTAAGATTTTTCGTTTGCATACTTTTAAATCTCAAGAATTTTGTACGATACATTAACATAAACATTTCGATGAAATAGTGGCGATAGGTATCGGTATAAAAATATGTAACAGTGTTTAAAGTCGACATGCTGTGTTATTGTAACAAACTTACCAAATATCTTCATCCAAGATAAGATTCGTGATGAATAGTTTACTCAAGGAAAAAAAAACAATGATACAAGTCCATTACTTTTAGTATAGGTTAATTTTGCTAACAAAAAACATTTTCTAATACGTTCTACTGAATAAACCTCATCAGCATGGGCATTGTTTTAATGATCCTGAAGTTATAACAATAACTTGCAAACCTACTATTAACGGTATAGTGGCGTAGTACAGACGACGTATACTACGTTTGCTCGTGAGCCATACCAATTTGGTATGAGTCCCGAGCTAACTTAGTACGTGAGATTCGATACTTTTGCAGCGCCTCAAGCGTTCTACTGTAGTGTAAAGCAGAAGCTTTAGTAGTGCGTTTCATGATCTACAGTTGTATATAAGTCTTTATACTACCGTAGCAGACTCTCGATACTACCGTTGCGTTCCACGGTTACTACTGTAGTATGTGACGCACTGTACTCTGGTGGTATACAGATATGCATACAACAATAGCATCAGAGCTCTCTTCGTGTAGAGATTATATCGCTGAGCAATTACTAATAAGATCAGAGAGTATATAGCCCCTAAGTTCTTGCTGTTTTCGAAGTTAAGATCTTACCGTTCGCTATACCATTTGCGAAAGAAAATGGCATAAACAGTGTGCATTAAGTTCGTTAGTAAATACAGATACGGAAGAAAAAAAAGATTTCGAATATACTATTACAGAGATAACAACAAAATTAACACCATATGTCTGTTAACTTTGCAAAAGATACAAGAATTTATAGTTAAAAGTAGTAAATTAATATATTAATCAAAAAATAAAAGATTAAGAGTTAAAAAAAAAATATGTACAGAATTAAGTTAATACATTATACTCGTCACTATAATAACAAATTTTTTACTTATTTGTTTTTTTTAAATAACTATCACATTTGAACCCTATAAATAATTTTTTTCATTATACTGCATGATCTTGAGAATCATTACTTTTGCTATGTTATACTAATTCTAACAAAAACTTCCAATTCATACGTAGGAGTATACAATTTTCATTAACAATTTCATATAAAACGTGCCCTCAGAAGTCCCTAGTCTTACGAAAAGATAGAAATAATCAAAGGTCTACTCTGAAAACTTGTTTAATAAGGAGTTCTTTGATAGATGTTTTGTCTGTAAAACAGAACGTTTTTTACCTACATTCATTAATAAAATTAGTTTGCAGCTACTTATATGCTCAGATATTTTTACAAACATGAAAAACTGTTTTACTTGTGACGTAAAAAAATAGTTTTAAGTATATACAATACTAAAATTTATCCATCGCCAGCTTTCAATACGATTTCTGTCGTTGTGGCCATTTACGGCTAGATTTTGCCCCCTAAAAAATAATTGCAGCTCTGGAAATGTTCGAAATCATAGTAATGTACGTATCACAACTTCCTTGTAGCATATAAAAAAAAGTTAGAGGTCAAATAATAATTGTGATTCGTGTTGACAGAGATGAGTAGAGAAATCGCTAACGCCAATGCTACGATGCGAGACGACTTTTTGGCACTGATCGGAGCGCCCCATCGCGGCCAGCCGTCCAACCGGGCGCACATCTTACTACTCGTAACGAGCAGCGTGCACCTACGAGAAGAGGGGTGGATTCGCGTGGCAATGACCATATAGGCACACATTTTAGAGAGACGTGGAAGAGGTATACCGAATGTGTGTCTACGAGGAGAGGAGTAGAAATGTTGACTATAGCTATATATCTGATTGCATAGCCAAAGCGAGCGACGACACGAGTTTTTCTCTTTTGACTGCAACCGAGTATATCTTATATATATATAAGACAATTATCTTATTATTATTATTCGTTAAAGATTTTCAAGAATAAAAACTCAATTTGTTGCTCTGTAACAAGAGATGAAAAGTTTTATTTCCTATATTACAATTCTATGTACAATATTTACAATCTTACCTGTAACAAGAGAAACGACAATTAAAGTTTATTCCTTCTGTTACTTTTATACCTTTACACTATCTTTATAAACTTTTTATTAATCTTAATTTGTTTGTGAAAATTTTATACACGTGTTTTCATATCTCCTGTTCTTTCTATCTCTCTTTATCAGTATATCTAAACTGTAACTAAATGTTACCATATTAAAACTAAACTATTACTATGCGTGAAGCGCGGCAGATTTGAATGAAGGAAATATATTTCCTTTACATCTCCCCCCTCCGACGTGAAAATCCTCAATGTGTTTAATCTAATATCATTATATCTAATCGACAGTTTCTTCATCCGTTGTGTCCCCTTCTTTTGTGACAGGAATTAACTTGGTTACGTGAAATAGAGTTGATTCAGCTTTTCTCTTTCCTGTATTAATTTTGAATATAGAGTTTGAAATTTTATCTATTATTTCAAATGGGCCGATATATAATTCATCTAATTTCATCCTGTTTAGTTTGTTGCCATTTTCTATGTATACTTTATCTCCGATTTTAAATTCATGATTTTTCCTGTTTTTATCAAATAAATGTTTATTGTAATTGTGAGATTTAATAGTATTTTCATGTGCCAATTTTCTATCTTTGATCCAATCATCTTTATCAATTTTTTTCTTCAGTTCTTCTGGTAAAGCAGATACATTAGTGCCATCTAGCAAATACTTCGGTGAGAATCCTGTGACTGTGTGCTCTGTTTCATTATATTTATCAACACACTCTCTGGCGACTGTCGTCCAGGCTTTTTTTTTTTTTAGATCATTTATTATACATCTAATTTTGTTTACTAATGTCTGATTCAGTCTTTCGTTTAAACCATTGGAAAAAGGTGTATTTACTGATGTAAAAATCAGTCTTATTTTATGGTTTTCTAGAAACTCTTTAAATTCTTTAGAATTAATCCCGGGATACTGGTCCGTGAGGATTGTTCCGATTCCGTCTGTTTCCAATACTCCTTTGACTAATTTAACAAAATCACATGCACTTTGTGTTTTTGAAGTAACAATAAACGCATACCTTGTAAAATGGTCCACTAATAAATGGAGATATTTTTTTGTAGATCTGGATCCACCAAACCCTCCAATGGTGTCGATAGAAACAATCTCAAAAGGTTTTGATGCTGGGCCTAGGTGCGATAGTAGTCCATATTTCCCTTGACCTCTTGACTTATTTTTTTTACAAATTTCACAATTTTTACAAATATTTTTTATGTTTTTTGTCAAGTTTTTCGATGTGTATAAAGGGCTAATTTTTTTTTGCATCTGTCGAATGCCTATATGACACCACGTTTCATGTACATCTTTGATTAATCTTTTACTCAACTCTTCTGATAAAATTATTTTCTCTTTGTTTTTTGCTTTTTTATAAAATATATCACTTTTTTTTATCAGTCTTTTGTTGTTGTCTTTTATTGTTATATTGTTTCGTTGATCCGTTTTAATGTCTTCTATTTTTAATAAGTTTATTATTCTTAAATCCTCTTCTTTATTTTCTTCTGGCTCTAATACTGGATTTCTGCTCAAGCAGTCTGCTTCTATATTTTTATTTCCTGGTATATATTTTATTTCGAAGTTGTATTGTGACAGGTAATAAGTTAAGTCTCCTAATTCTTCATCTGTCCTATTTTTTATATTCATTTTCTCCAGAGGTTTGTGATCCGAATATACAATAAATTGTTTTCCTATAAGCCAGTGTTGCCAATACTTTACAGCTTCTTTTATAGCAAAGCATTCTAGATATATTGCTTTCTTTTTTTTTTGAACTTCGTTTAATTTTTTTGAGAAGTATGCTACTGGTTTCTCTTTTCCATTTGGTTGTCTCTGTTTTAATACTGCACCAATACCTTCTAATGATGCATCAGTATAAATGTTTATTGGCAAGTTGTTGTCAAATATTTCTAATACTGGTTGGGAGCATAGAAGATTTCTTATTCTATTAAATGAATTTTGACATTTTTCAGTCCAAACAAACTTTTCGTTTTTCCTGAGTAGTTTATGTAATGGATCTAAAATTATTGCACTATTTGGTATGTATTCATGATAAAAGTTTATTTTTCCTAGAAACTGTCTTATATTTTTCTGAGTTTTCGGAGTAGGAAAATTTCTGATTGAAACTAAATTATCTTTAAGTGGGCTAACCGAATTGTTTTGTATTATATGACCTAGATATTTTACCGAATCAGAGGCGAACGTGCACTTTTTGAATTTCAATCTAAATCCTTCTTCTATTATTGCTTTAAACACTTTTTCTATATGACTTATATGATCTTCAAAAGTTGAAGAGTATATTAGTATATCATCTATATAGTTTACTGAAAATTCTGTAAGTTTGTGTTTTCTTAAAATACTGCTTAAAATTCTTTGGAAAATCGCTGGTGAAGTCTTTAGTCCAAATGGTAGGCATGTCCATTGAAAGTGTCCTTCTTGAGTGACAAATCCGGTTTTATTTCTGTCTTCAATGCGTAGGGGAATCGACCAAAAAGCTGAATTTATATCCAACGTCGTAAAATACTTACAATTTCTGGTTTTTATAATTAAATCATCTATTAAAGGAAATGGTTGAGCTTGCGGTACTATGATTTTATTTAAATCCCTAAAATCTATGCATAGTCTGGACCGTTTATTTTCGTCTTTTTTAAACGCTAACGTTACAGGGGCTGCAAAAGGGCTATATGATTCTTCTATTAAATTTTTATCTAATAATTTGGATACTTGTTGTTCTATTTCTTTTCTGTCATCAGCTGTGCATCTGTATGGTCTCTTACAACAATATTTATCGACTAGTAAATCTATATGTGCTTCATAGTCTTTGACTGTTCCGATATCGTACTTATCTTTTGCGAATACTGTCTTGTAATCTTCAATTAATTTTTCTATCTTATATCTCTTTGCATTATCTAAATGGTCTATCTTTATTTCAAATTCATCTTTTTGTATGTATTCATTAAAATTAACTGAATATACAGTTATTTTATTCTCTATATATTTTTTTTCTTTATCTTTCATTTCACATTTTTGTGAAATTTTTAAATGTTCATTGTGAACTAAGTTGAATTTTTTTATCATGTCTAATCCAATGATAAAATCTTCAAAGTCATCTCTCTCAACTACATGTATATCTGTATCTTTTTCAATATCAAAAATTTTTATTTTAACAGTTATCATACCTTTTGTTTTTTTCACACCATTAGCCGTCTTTAAATATATTTTATTAATATTAGTTTCATTCATAATTTGAACAAATTTTGCATTTATTAGTGAGACCTGAGACCCTGTGTCATAAGTCCCTTCTAAATTCAATTTATTTTCTATTAAAACTTTAACTTTAACTAATGGTGTGACTTCTAGTTTTTTTCTTCTGTGTTCAATTGTACTTCCATAGTTGAATTATTACCAATGACTTTGGATTTATTGCTTCTGTATGAATCACTATCCTTCGTCTTGAACCAGCATGACTCTTCAGGATGATATCTGATACCTTTATTCAAGTTTTCACATGTTTTGCATGGCTTTTTTTCTTCATTTTTTTTATTGTTTTCTGTCTTTCCAACTTTTTTTTTTGAAAAGCTTTTTTTACTTACTAGGCTTTCATATTTTCTGATTTCATTAAATAGATCTGCTGATACTTTGATTTCATCTTTGTCTATCTTGTTCATGATAAAGTCTGGTAATCCAGTTGCTATTAGAGCAACTAACGTCTTCACATCGATATTTTCATTCATGTCCAGTAAAAGTTTTTCTTTTTTTAAAGCATAATCAATTAACGATCCTTCTTTGTATCTAAAAGCAAGGGCATACGTTACCGTGCTCCAACCCTTATTAGCAAACACCTCCAGAAAGTTTTTTTTCCATTCAGTCCAGGTCGATTCGATTGTGAGTCTTGTGATCATAGAACTGTACCAATCCAGGCAACTCTTTTCTAAAAACAGTCTTAATACTTCTATTTTTGTTTCATCTTTACTTATATTAAATCTTGTACACTCTTTTTCAAAATTTTCCATCCATTGTTTTGCATTCGGATTTTTACTGTTAAATTTTTCAATTATAAATTTTGTTGAAATATCTTTTAAATTTTGCTCATTACCTTTTTTTTGTGTGGTTTCCACTAATTTTTCTAATATTTCAGTCAAATTATCATTTTTTTTCTGTTCTTCTACTTCTTCTAAATACATATCCATTAATTGTACATTACCATCATCATCCATATAAACTGGTTCCAAATCCGGTGATAAAGTAATCCAGATTTTCATCGTTTGACGTCTCTTTTTTAAGCTGTTTTTTACTTTGTTGAAGTTATCTGTCTTCATTAATTCCTTATGAGTGCCTATGTATATAGTATCCTCTGGTAGAATGTATTTTTTACCCTCTTCTGTTGTAATTGAGGTTATGATCATGGTATTTGACTTCGAATCTTTTGGTGATGCCACCAGTGAGAATTCAAACTGTAATCTTTTGGCCATTATTACTAGAATTGTCGTTTTATAAGACAATTATCTTATTATTATTATTCGTTAAAGATTTTCAAGAATAAAAACTCAATTTGTTGCTCTGTAACAAGAGATGAAAAGTTTTATTTCCTATATTACAATTCTATGTACAATATTTACAATCTTACCTGTAACAAGAGAAACGACAATTAAAGTTTATTCCTTCTGTTACTTTTATACCTTTACACTATCTTTATAAACTTTTTATTAATCTTAATTTGTTTGTGAAAATTTTATACACGTGTTTTTATATCTCCTGTTCTTTCTATCTCTCTTTATCAGTATATCTAAACTGTAACTAAATGTTACCATATTAAAACTAAACTATTACTATGCGTGAAGCGCGGCAGATTTGAATGAAGGAAATATATTTCCTTTACATATATATTGAACTGACTTTTGCTCCCGCTCTTTTTTCTTTTTTCCCTACTTTTAATACTCATTTTAAACTCCACAATTATTTTGAAAAAAATTTCAGCTATTTTTTTAAGGATGGCAGTTCAGTTATAATCCCTAGTTTATTATTTTCCTTATAATTGTTATGAACTATAGGACAAGTTGCGGAGGTTATCAATGAACATAAGTGGCTTTCAGGTACTTAACCACCGAAGTTTCGGTAGCTAAGTTAATTGACGCTTATGCCGCTGCTCAAATTGTTTTGCTATCACGGGATCGATTCCAACTTTCTTCAAATTTTTTTTAATGCAGTTCATCGTTCTGGTTGAATTTCTTTTATTTACGTTTTATTTAAATTTATAAATAATAATGCCAACTTTTTTTTTTTTTTTTTGATACGTTGAAATAAATATATTTTTTATACTAAATCTATTCAATTATTTAGTAAGTTGATACTTCTCGTTGGCAAGGCCATTTCGCAATTTCAAAATAAAAAAATGAATTTCGTAAGATGTAAGTATAATTCATACATTTTAAAACTCACAAGAGATTATAAAAGTTTAATGTAAGAGTTAATAATCAGTAATCAAAAAAAATTTTTGCTGGTTTTTATAGCATAACGAATTTTTTAAAATATATTATTGATTTGTTAATAAAAAAAAGAAACTATAACTTATCAGGGTGATGCAGAATAATGAAAATTTGTTTTTGGGCCTCCGGATTCGTTCTCTTCTTTGTTAATTGCATGTTTTATTTTTATTAAAATTTAAACCTGCAGTAATTGCACTAGATGAGCGTTGATGTGATTTTTTACATTTTACAACAAAAGACGCAAATCAAAATGTTTAGGATGTTTTCTATAAGTTTTTTTGTGCCATCAGACTTTTTCTCTCTAAATATATTAGATGTTTATAATTTCTTGTGAGTTTGAAAATGTATGAATTATACTTACATCTTACGAAATTTATTTTGTTATTATGAAATTGCGAAATGGCCTTGCCAACGAGAAGTATCAACTTACTAAATAATTGAATAGATTTAGTATAAAAAATATATTTATTGCAACGTATCAAAAAAAAAGTTGGCAAAATTATTTATAAATTTAAATAAAACGTAAATAAAAGAAATTTAACCAGAACGCTGAACTGCATTAAAAAAAAATCTGAAGAAAGTTGGAATCGATCCCGTGATAGCAAAACAATTTGAGCAGCGGCATAAGGTTCAATTAACTTAGCTACCGAAACTTCGGTGGTTAAGTACCTGAAAGCCACTTATGTTCATTGATAACCTCCGCAACTTGTCCTATACTTCATAACAATTATGAGGAAAATAATAAACTAGGGATTATACCTGAACTGCCATCCTTAAAAAAATAGCTAAAATTTTTTTCAAAATAATTGTGAAGTTTAAAATGATTATTAGAAGTAGGGAAAAAAGAAAAAGAGCGGGAGCAAAAGTCAGTTCAATATATATAAGATATACTCGGTTGCAGTCAAAAGAGAAAAACTCGTGTCGTCGCTTGCTTTGGCTGTGCGATAAGATATATGGCTATAGTGAACATTTCTACTCCTCTCCTCGTAGACACACATTCGGTATACCCTTTCCACATCTCTCCAAAATGTGCGCCTATATGGTCATTTCCACGCGAATCCACCTCTCTTCTCGTAGGCGCACGCTGCTCGATACGAGTAGTAAGATGTGAGCCCGGTTCGACGGCTGGCCGCGACGGGACACTCCGATCAGTGCCAAAAAGCCGTCTCGCATCGTAGCATTGGCGTTAGCAATCTCTCTACTCATCTGGTGTAGAAGTGCTTTAATAGCTATTGTAGCCGATGAGCGGGCCATTTTCATTATTTTGTTTGACAATAAAAGTAAATTGCAGCTTCGGGTACATTTTTAATATTTGTACAAACATGAAGGACTGCACTACTTTTTATGTGAATAAATTTTTATAGGTCTAATCGACTTACAACATTAGCCATTGCCGTTTTTGTACCGATTGTGTATTTTTTTTTTTGCCATTTTTGGCATTATTTTTTGGATCATTACGATCAATTGCAATGTTTTTAAGGTCTCAAATTTTAATACCTTCAATATTTTATTGCAATCTCTGATATATAAAAAATTTGGAGGTTGAAAGTAATGTTCACATTGACACGACCTATTTTTATACTTTTCATTGGTTCAGATCCGTGCGTTACACTACGGAATCTAATTTAAGGCCATTTTATCAGTATAAATACTAGTTTCTGAGTATTATATATTATATTTTACTATTTTAGTCTGTACTCATACTACTTTTAACTCAAAGTTAAACGTTGCAAATTTCGTTCCAAAGGAACGTTCTGTTCTTCAGCCAGATAGGAACTCGGCAACCGTCGAGGAGTGATTCCCAGGTTTACCTTCAGGTATTTGCCTCGCGTAACAACGACGATGTGCGCCAGTGCTCATCTGTTTTTTTGAAAGACGTACATATGCACATGTACATACAAGCACTGCACGAGAATTCCTAAGCGGGCCAACAATTCGTAGAAGCCTCCTAACTTCCCTAGTAACGGTAAGTGTGGGCGTGTGCGTAGGTATGCATGCTTTTAGCTTTTCAGCTTGCATTCAATAAGACTACGTTTTGATGCAAGTGATAGCCTGTTTAAGAATTCGTAGACATTTTGATTTTTAACATTAATTTTTATTTTAACTTGAAGTTTTAACTTTTAAGCGCTTAACTACTGTTTTAATAGCTGATTGTTATTATTGTCATTTCTTCACGGAATCAGTGTATCGCAATCTGATTCGTTCCGAGTCAACCGAGCGTGAAACTCATTAGCAAGAAATTAAATCTGTTTTGTAAGACTTCTGCGAGAGTCAGTTAGTTATTATTTTGTAAGCCTACATGCACCAAAATGTCACAGCAGGAGGGAATAGACCGCTTGCAGGCAGCTTTGGCAGCCAGCCAGGCTACAGTTGCGTAACTCCAGGTAAGTATACAAGCTAATGCGAACCCAACTGAAAATCAGAACCAACAACAGATAAATGCTATTTATTGTCAGCCTAAAATTGCGAATTTTTGTAGGGATAATCCGATCACCTGGTTCGTTTAGGCAGAAGTTACACTGTGAAATGTGGGAATTACCACCTCGGCTACCAAAGCTGACTGCATGGCTGAAAAGCTGGATCTTCAGGCCATTCAAGATTTGATTCAAATCGTACCGCACCCCACCGATTTGTACGAACAACTATAAGCTAGGCTGATATCGACAGTTGGAAGCTTTGCGGAGGAGCACTTGCGCCAGTTCATAAAAGGCCAGATTCCCCAAGGCGGTACACCATCGTTTATTCTAAATAGGTTGCATGAGTTAGGTATTAATTGTCCAGACGCGATTTTTCCCACCGTTTTTCTAGACCAACTCCCTCCTTGTCGTGCGGCCCTACGTGTGTCAGATATCACGGACCTGTCCAAGTTGGCCGTCATGGCCAACAGGTACGTGGAGGCCATGGAACCAACTCACACTCTTGTTGCTGCCATCTCAACTAAAGCCGTTTCCAGCGAAACGCAGCAGCTTAAAGTCGCTCGTTCAAGCGAAAAGTTGAAACAGCTCAAAACTAACTCCTATAACCGCAATCGCTCACCGAACCGTAGCAATACTTCCAACCGTGGTCAATCACGTGACAGCTCCCAGGTTGGTGACGAGCATCCAGATGGGATATGATGCCTTTATAGAAAGTTCAGCACCCTAGCTCGTTATTGCTTTAAGCCCTGCGCATGGAAGCCACCGGCGGAAAACTAACGACTCCCAGCCATATCAAGGCTGCGGACAGGACTCACACTTCTCGTCGTCTCCATGTCCACGATTTCGCTTCAGGTCACATAATTCTGATTGACACAGGTGCTGAAGTCTCGCTTATTCCGGGAGACCCCAAAAAATCTTACAGTCCCTCAAACCTACAGCTGATTGCAGCAAACGGATCGCCCATCAAAATCCTCGGTGAAGTAGAACTCACTCTTGACCTTTGGCTCAAAAATCCCGTGAAGTGGAAGATTTGCGTGGCCGACATTCCGTATCCAATCATCAGAGTGGATCTCCTGGAAGTTAATGGATTTTCAGTTGAATTCAAAAACAATAGACTGTCAGACCCAACGTCTGGTACCTGTGCTTAAGGCTTCATGAAAAAAAAACGTACGCATTCACGGTCCATGTAGTCACGTGATCCGACGTAAATAAAATCTTGAGCAACTTCTCTAAGGTGATTGGATCACAACCTTCGAAGACTCGAGGCACAAAAGATGTTCTTCATTACATCCCCACCAAAGGTTTCCCTCGAACGGAACGTCTTCGTCGGTTAACTCCGAAGAAATACGAGACTGTCCAGCAAGAACTTAGTAGATTGCTTAAAGAGGGCCACATTCGACACTCAAGCAGTCTCTGGGCCAGCCCATTGCATCTAACTCCAAAGAAATATCGTTCCTGGCACATCTGTGGTGACTACCGTGGCCTGAACAGTATCACCGAACCGGACAGATATTCTCTGCCTTATCTACTTACATGATTTTTCGGTCGCCCGCGCGCCAAAACTCATTTCTTTAAGCTAGACCTCTTCAAGGCTTACCATCGAATTCCGGTGGCTCTTGAAGACATCCCGAAAACAGCTATCATTACTCTGATTGAACTTTTTGAATACCTGGTAATGCTTTTTGGCCTGCGAAATGCCAGTCAAACATTTCAACGATATATCAACCAAGCCTTAAGCGGTTGTGATTTCGCGTTTGCGTACATAAACCAAGTTCTGGTTTTTTTCTCTAGCGAAGAGGAACATCGTAAGCATCTAAAGATAGTCTTAGAGCGCCTTTAACACTTCGGTCTCCACTTAAATTCCCCCAAGTAGAATTTTTAGATTTCGAACTTAAATTTCTCGGTTATACGGTCAACAAACATGGTTTGCACGCAACTGACGAAAAAATCAGCGCCGTGACCAACTTCTCGAAGCCCAAGACTGTCGCTTAACTCCGTCGTTTTTTAGGGCTGGTAATACTTATCGGCGCTGCCTCTGGTACGCAGCATCTGTCTAGGCACCTGACAATAAGCTGACTCATGGTACTGTAAAGAACGATAAACCTGAAATTGTATGACTTGACTTGTATGAAATTGACTTCGAAATTAGATACGGCGTTTGAACAAACAAAAACAGATTTGGCAAATGCCGCCCTCATTAGCCACCTTTCTCCTGAATCCCTAATCCGGTTAGTTACTGACGCGTCTGATCTGTACATGGGTGCTGTCTTGGATCAGCTTATCAACGATTTGTGGAAGCCGTTTTTTCTCAAAAAAAATTTTCCCCAGCACAAATCAGCTATTGCCCATACGATCCGCTAGCTCACAGCTATCTTTGAAGCAGTCAAATATTTTAACTATTTTCTCGAGGGTTGAAATTTCATCTTTACACCGACCATAAACCCCTAACTTTCGATTTCGCCAAAAAGCCGAGAAAGTCTCACCACGCGTGGCTCACCAACTATCTTACATCTCTCAATATTTCACCAACATTACGCATATCGCTGGTACCTCCAACACAGTCACAGACACTGTCCCACGTCGACTTAATCTGTCTTTCAGTAGACTTAACCATTCTCGAATCAGCCGAAGCTAAAAAAGCTGATCCCAAACCCGAAAAACTCCTGGAAGAACTTCAGAAGCATTCGCTGGAACTTAAAAGCATAGAACGGGGCCAAGATTATTATCGCCTTTACTGCGATATCTCTGGCAATATACTCCAGCCATATATTCCACAATCTCTCCGTGAACGAGTTTTCGATCTATTCCACAAACCTGCGCACCCCAGCGGCAAGGTTACAAACGCGATAATCAAGCAGCGCTACGTAAGGTCGGACATGCATAAATTCATCAGTGCTAAATGCAAAACGTGTGTAGATTGTCAGGCTGCCAAAGTCACGCGCCATGTTAAGAAAAACCCCAGCGACTTCGTAGCCCCTGATGCACGATTCAAACATGTCCACCTAGACATCGTAAGTCCGCTCCCTAACAGCGACGGGTATACCTATCTTTTAATAATCATTGATAGATTTTCACGCTGACCCGAGGCCATCCCATTAAAAGACATGTCGGCCACAACTGTCTCAAGAGTGTTATTTGACCACTGGATCACGCAATTCGGCCCCCTATAGTTTCTCACAACAAACTAGGGTTCCCAATTTGAGTCACAAATCTTCCAAGCGCTCCTCTCGCTGATAGTCACCAAACGCAACCTTACGGCAGCGTACCACCCGGATGCGAATGGTTTAATCGAACGCTAGCATAGAGACATGAAAGCCGCTCTCATGTGTCATAAGCAATAGCAGAGATAAGACTCGTTTACTGTTCACGGTTCTACTAGGCTTGAGAACGCATGTGCGTCTAAATTTCGGGGCATCGTCCGCGGAATTCTTACATGGTACAACCCTGCGTGTGCTCGGAGTTTTGCTTTGAAGAAGACTTCGCCCCAAATCTGAAAGAGTTCTTAGAGGAATATCGCGAACACATGCGCAGCATCAAACCAGTTCCGGTCGGGTATAGTTGTAAACCGCGAGCGTTTTTCTTTAAAGATCTGCGTACCTGTTCCCATCTATTTTTAAAAGTTATGGCAAAAAAATTTCTAAAAGACCGTACTCAGGGCTCCACAAGGTATTAGAAAGCGTCTCCAACCTTAATTATAAGATAGAAGTAAATAGATCCCCCGCACATGTCTACGGAACTACTTAAGCCTATTCATTTCATTCCGGAAGACCAAAATCCACCAGCCGTTCCTGGAACCTTACCGATTTCCATTCTTTGCAAAGATCCTCCTCGAATGATTCTTAAGACCTACCCAAAAAAGAAGGTGGCCTCGGCCATCAACAATAAGAGATAAAGCGTAATTAGAATTGTATTTATTTTTCTTTCTGTTATTATTGTATCAAATCTGTGCATGCGTGTAACCAAATCAATGTTATTGTGTTAAAAAAATTTTCAGCAAGTAACAAGATGTCAAGACTGATTAACCAAATAGATTATATTTACTGCAAGCAGCGCATCGTTTTGGTAATTATGTTTGTATCAAGTTATTCGCATAATTGGGGGGGAGTCCTGTAGGGTACTTCTCCACCGATAGGTAGGAAGAGTGGGAGTAGACTCTCTTACGAGACAGATTATGATCGGATTTCAGTCCCTCTGCGCCTGCTCTGCTATGCAGTTATTATACTTAACCAGTGACTCAATAAAGACCAATTAACCTTATATTAAAGCCTCTTGTTACTTTCCAGTATCAAGATCCTAATCTCCGGCGACGATACCCCATACCGCATCGGAGCTAACGCCACCTGCTTTATGGGGGGCCTACTACAGCTGGTAGAACGTGAGTTTTTAGCATCAATTAACTGGCCGCTTTGGCCTTTTAAACATAAAGGGATATATTCTATATTCTCTGGTCAAAAACTCCATTTTTTCAGGTTGCCTTTGAAAATTGAATAAATACAAAAATCATGGACTTTTACATACAAATGTTAAACTTTCACATACAAAAGTTTTACAATTAGAAGACAAATTATGTGGAAATTTCAATTTACTCACACCAACAAAAATTGATATAAAAGAAATAGTACCATAAAAAAAATTGTTCTTTGTACTCAAATGTTTAATTTAAAGTATGATAAATTAAGGTGGCTTTAGTGGCCTCAATGTTAAAATTATAAATAACCCAACCGAGGTTAATAAAATTGAATTATATTCTTTGAATTCCCATCTTTCTATTCGTATAAAAAAAAATTAAGGTTGACGATGAAAATTGTAAGAAATCATGCTTACAAAATCGCAGTTTTAAGACGGGTTGGATAGGAAATGCAAGCTTACGCGATATACAACCTACTGCTGCACTTATATAAATAACCCGTAAGGTGTAAATAACAAACTATCTTGTATATATTTTTACGCAGTTTTCGATGACATGAGAAAAGTGTCTTGTTATCGAACAAAATCTTTAAATAATCGGAGACTAAGTATACAGTTGCAAGTGCAAGTCAGCTCTCAGCTGTCTGCAATCTGCAGAGTACATATATATAGGTATAACTACTCTTGAACTTAGGAGCGTACCGTAACAGTTCATCAATTAGGGCACCATAAAACTTTTTTGTTTTTTTATATTAACTCACTTAAGTAACAGATAAAATGTAGAATATGGTTTACAACAGTCTCTACGATAATTTTATACCATATTTTAAAGAAAATAATGATTAATTTTTAGTCTCCCCATTTGATACGGCACTAGGCGCTGGAGCCACCTTAAATAAGGATAAAATCACGATCTTTTAAATTATATGTGATTAAAAAGATAAAATTTTCTTTCTTAATAGCCCTAGAGGTTCAGGAAAAACATTTCTTAAAAAAAAACATTTATTTATTATTTTATTTTTCTTGGAAAAAAAAATTTATCCATGGCATAGATTGGTACAGTAACAATATTACTTTAAAAAGAATCAGTCGTATAACATTTCGTTTATCTTTATACTCAAACAATATAAAAAGTTTGTACGTGGAATTTAAATCTGAAAAAAATACAGAGAAGTAGATTTGATCATATGGGACGAGGCCATCTATGATCCCAAAAAAAGCCTTAGAAATAGTTGAAAGAACATTACGTGATTTATGTAATACTAAAATCCATATTGGTAACAAATTAATTGTTTCAGGAGGAAATTTTATACAGAATCTTTCAGTTTAAAAAAAAGTAGTAGAAGCATGATTGTACGAAAAAGTATTGAACCGTCATATCTTTTAACATTGTTTCGTATTCTAAAATGTAATATCAATATTCGTTCAATTGACTGAACATTTTCTAATTCGTCATCATTATCTTTAATTTTATACAGAAAACAAATTTTTCCGCCCTCGGGTGGTTTTGGGAGGCTGGTACTTCCTCGGGCAAAAAAGCAGTTTTCCGATACTCGTTCGAAACGTCTTCTTTACGAACCTCGTTACGGACCTCGCCTTCGGCTCGGGCCGCAAACCTCTCGGTTCGCAAACAAAGACTTTTTAAACTCGTAGGAAAACTACTATTTTTAGTCTTGGCGTTTTTCACGACTATAAAAGAATCTCAAGGTTAAAATTTTTATAATTTTTCTTACCATGGGTCTAAAGTGCAACTGTCGCTTTGCGTTCTCGGGTCACACTTTGCGCCCTTGTAATTATTTTGGGCCCACGGGCAGAAAAGTTTTTTGCGCCTTCCGGGCTCAAAGTACTTTTCTGCCCTAAGGCCCAAAGTGATTTACTGGGCGCAAAGTGTGCCTACGGGCACAAAATTCCACTTTGTGCCCTCGGTAAGAAAAACATTGTACGCGACTCGGGCACCAACCTACAACAAGCGCGCCTTTTGGGCGCTCATGTTTCTACTTTGTGCCCTAGTGACGTAATGTACTATTGGGCGATATTTGAGAAAACCCCTATTTTCTCATGGTTAGTTATATGTCGCGTTATCAAGATGCAGAAATAAAAACGGACTGTATATTCAAATAGAAAGAGATAAAAATTTGGAAATAAAAAATATTGTTTGAAAATAAATTGTCGACGTTGACTAATCTGAAGTAGATAAAAAAATTTTTCCGTCCTCGGGTGGTTTTGGGAGGCCAGTACTTCCTCGGGCGAAAAAGCAGTTTTCCGGAACTCGTTCAAAAAGTCTCCTTTACGAACCTCGTTACGTCCCTCGCCTTCGGCTCGGGCCGCAAACCTCTCGGTTCGCAAACAGAGACTTTTCAAACTCGTAGGAAAACTACCATGATTTTTATACATTAACAAAAGGATAAAATTGTACATTATACCATTGCACAGTTCATTTAAATAATAAATAACCGTATAACTTTAATAATATTATTATTTAAATATTGTTTCATGACATAATGAGGTAAATTTTTGTAACTATTTCTTACTATTTACGTTTATTAAAAAACAAAATTATACTGTATTATTATACGTAAATATCATTTTTACGTAAACTTATTAGTTTTTTAAATATCTTTAATCGAGAAAAGATTTCTATTAAATGACCAATTTATTTAAAAAAATTAAATTTGTAACAGTAAAACTTTAAATGAGAGCATGAATACATATGCATTGATGATAGGTAGATTTATTTTTTAAATATTATTAAGTTCTTATGGCACATAAATTTTTATTATTCATTTTTATTTCTACCCGTACACCATTCAATTTGGTTTTTACGGGCACCCTTTACCGCCGTAGTGTGGAGGGTGTTGATCCTAAGTCCCGAGCCCCCAGTCTCATACTATGCTGTAACCGTTTCCTCCCCCTTTTTTTTCCGCCCTTTGTCCCCGTGCTTTTACCCCCAGGTACACACCCATTCGAGACGCCCACACGGAGAGGCAAATCTTGGGCTTTACGCTCGAAGTTTTTCGTGCTAAAAACCAACGACAACCTTTTTTGGCTACGTAGACCGGCAGTTACGCGCCAAAATCGAGCGTTCCGTGCGTTTATCGCACAACACTTCAGCATGGACAAATCGCAAGGCGACCATGGTCTCCAAGACCACGGCCACTCTTGCGTTTGGCATCAAGGAGCGGGAAGGCATATATTGTGTGTATATTCTATGTTTTATAATGATCCCATACTGGATTTCTGAAGCTGATTTTCAATAAAACATCGATTGAAATAGTTATTGTCCTTATTATAATTAAAGTTAAAAAATTACATTTATTTTTTTCCACGAGCACTTTCGCTAAAGTAACCTGTGTATAATATTGAAGACTGAATCAGTATTAATGAGCTGCAAAGGTAACCTTTATTATTTAATGAGTCGTAGTGAAGTAACAATCATTTAAAAAATTCGTTCACTCGCTGCATATTGGTTTAGTCAATTGGAATGTCATTTTAACTCTAAGCACAGGAACTATCGATATCAACTGGCAGATACTTCACATTAGTAGGTTGGTTACATTCCATGTTCCGTACACACTTAATTATTCGAACCATAAATTTTGATTTTGACACTTACATCCTTTTTTCATTCCAGTGGAAGTTCTGCGGTAATAGTGTAATTTAAAAGTGGTGCTAGGGCATGGATGCAGCCTCAATGAGGTAATGTATTACTGTTGCCAAGCTCTTAAGGGACTTCAGTGTAATTTTAGCGGTAAATCGACGGTAATTGTGCGCAATTAGAGCATTAGTTTAGTGGTACTTCTAGGAAAATTTGTGCTATTTAGAAAATTCGTAAGTATTACTTATGCAGCATATGTGCGGTATTTCAGTGCTATTTCAGCAGTACTATGCTGCACTTAGGAAGTACTTGTGCATCCCATGTGCAGCACTTGAGCAGTATTTGTGTACTGCTTGGCCTTTGACCAAGTAAATAAAAAATATCTTAAAAAGTAGCAAAATAATGATTCATAAGAGTATCAAAACAGGGCTCGAAACAGGTATCAAATCAGGTCTTGAAGCGGATCTCAAAACAAGTCTCAAAATAAATCTTAAATCATATCTTAAAACGTGTTTAAAAAAAAATATTAAAACAGATCCAAAACGTGTCTCAAAACAGGTCTCAAAATAAGTCTCGAAACGGGTTTCAAAACAGATCTCAAAAAAAGTTCCAAAAGAGGTATCGAAACAAGTCTCACAACGAGACTCAAATCGGGTTCAAAACAGGTTTCAAAACGAATTCCAAAACAGGTCGTAAAACGAGTCTCAAAACAGGTCCCAAATCGAGTCTCCAAATAAGTTATTCAAAGGTTTTCAAAACTGGTCTCAAAACGAGACTCAAAACAGGCTTTATAAAGGATGTCGAAATAAATCTCAAAACGGGTCTCCAATCAGGTCTTAAAATGAGTCTCAAAACAGGTTTTAAAAACGATCTCGAACAAATTTCAAAACAAGTCTTAAAAAAGTCTCAAGATGATTCTCGAAACGGGTTTCAAAACGAGTTTTAAAACAGATCTCAAAACGGATCTCAGAACAGGTCTCGAAGCAAGCGTTAAGTCGGGTTTTAAATCTGGCCTCAAAACAAGTCCCAAAACAGGTCTTAACACGAGTTTCAAAACAGGGCTCAAAACGGATCTTAAAACAGGCGTCAGAACGAGTCTTACACAGGTCTCAAAATAAATTATCTAACGGTTCTTAAAACAGGTCTCATAACATATCTTAAAACGGGCCTCAAAACAAGTCTTAAAATAAGTCTCAAAACAGATCTCAAAACAAATCCCAAAACAGGTCTTAAAACAAGTCTTAAAACAAGTTTCAAACGAGTCTTAAAACGGATCTTGAAATAAGTTATTCAATAGTTCCTAAAAACAGGTCTCAAAACAGATCTCAAAACGGGCTTCAAAACAGGTTTCAAAACGATTCTCAAAACGGCTCTCATAACAATTTTCGAAGCAAGCCTGAAAATGTGTGGCACAAGCAATGGTTGAGTGCTGCTAAAGTACCGTCAAAGTATCATCGAAGTACTGCACAAGTATTGCGCAAGTGCTGCATATGGTCTGCATAAGTACTTCCTAAGTGCAGCATAGTACTGCTGAAATGGTACTGAAATACCACACATGTGTCGTAGAAGTAATACTTACGAACTGCCTAAATAGCGCAAATGTCCTTAGAAGTACCACTTGAATAATGCTCCAATTGCGCAGATTTACTGTTGATACACCGCTTAAACTACACTCAAGTCCCTTAAAAGTTAGGCAACAGTAATACGTTACCTTATTAACGCTACATCAATGACCTAGCACTACTTTAAAATTACACTATTTCCGTCAAACTGCCACTGAATTTCTATAAAATATTGTAGAAGTGGGACTTAATTACTGCTAAAGTGACGCTCAAGTACTACTCAACTTATGACTTAGTCTAGCACAAGTAATAATTAAGAGTCGCTCCTTCGTTCAAGTCCCACATAAGTCCTGTAAAAATGCTGTTTCCGAATTGTTTGAGTGCTCAACAAGTACTTGCCATAGTTTAACCGTAACTCGTTTGAATATCCGTAGTGCTTGTCAAGTTAACGTTTATGCACAATTTATCATAATAATGGACTCTGTTGTGTAACACTGTTACTGTGAAGTATCTGACAATCGATATCGATAGTCCCTGCGCTTAGAGTTAAAATGACATTCCAATTGAGTTAAGCAATATGCAGCGAGTGAATGACTTTTTAAAATGATCGTTACTTCAATACGCCTCACTAAATCATAACGGTTAATATTACCCGATCGTTTTTTTTATATCAAATTTGTGGTTTATTCCTTTTCAGTAAAGTGTATAATAATTTTATACAAAGTCGAAAAAATACTATTTATTTAACGAAAGAAAATACTAAAAATTGCAATTCCGGGTAAGTTTCAAAATTTTTTAACCCTTGTAACGATAAACAGTTCCTTTTTACACCTCTTGGTCACAACAAAATTGGTGAATTCGTGAAACATAACATAAACTATAGCCTAAATCACAGAATTATTATTGATTTATTTGTGACAGCACGAAAATTCCAATGTTAGGGGTAGTTTTGTATTATTTCAATCCTTGCACAGCTTCGTATTTATTTCATGATGAATTGCACGACAATGGTAGTAATAAATTCGATTGCAATCATCTTACAAACAATTAATGACGATCTGAGTAGAAGTATAATAGTGCGAAAAAAAAACATATGCATGAATATCAATTGTGGGGATAGTTTTTGATTAATTCAACCCCCGTGTATCCTAGCAGTAGTGTTATCGCACTTTTTGTTACAAAGAATAGGTCAATTAGTTATTAGAAGTAATATATTGCAAACTTTAAGAAACATACATCACTTGACCTTAAAAACACGTAAATTAACTCTTGTAGGGGTTGCTTTGTTAAATTATTCACCTTTTACACCATAATATCACGCAATCATTTTTTATTATACAGAGTTTGCGGTTCATTCCTTCTCAGTAAAGTCTATTATAGTTATTTACTAAGTCCGAAAAATATTATTTATTTGACACAAATATCACTCAAAATTGCAATTTTGGGGTAAGTTTCAAAAATTTTCAACCCTTTGAAACGCTAAGCGGTACTTTTTCCAGCACTTGCTTACAATATAACTGGTAAATTCATGAAATATAAAATAAATTGTAGACCAAATTACAGAGTGATTATTAATTTATTTTTTACAGTACGAAAATTCAAATTTTAGGGGTAGTTTTGTACTATTTCAACCTCAATGAGACCTATAACAACCCGTTTTAATGTAATTTGTTAAAATCTTGCTACCTTATGTAAAAATTTTTATATTTAATTATAGCTAAGTCTTTATTAAATAAGTTAGACGAAACTATGTGTCATTTCTACCTTTTTTGGAATATTTAAGGGTAGTTTCAACCCCCTCCACACCTTTTTTTCGGGTCAGGACCATTTTTCTGGTATTTCTCGTGCATTCACCTATAATTTACAAAAAAAATCATGTCGATCGGTCCACAGTAGCCAGCGCTTTTTTTTTATGTACAAAAAAGTCCGTTTCGCCGCAATGTGCGGCGTAGTCTGTTGACAGTCACATGATACTAATTCTTTTAGGATAGATTTAATAATACAATTATCGACAAGCCGTGCGCGGAGACCTCGATTACGAGCCATCTGTTGAGGCTCTAAAGACCTCGATTTACACACGCGACTCACAACTCGTGCTGCGAACTCGTGCGAGTGTGTGTACGTCGAGATCTTTGCAGAGCCACATTAGATGGCTCATAAATTCGTTTCCCGCGTACGATGTGTCAAAAAGTTGTATACACTACTCGTGCGAGAGGTTAGGTGATTAGGCGACAATCGCCTTCCTCACGCAGTAGTATATTAAACGTATTGGGAATTGAAGAAAAAAAAAACTAGCCCGGTACAGCCCTATTTTAAGGATGGTATGGAAATGTGTTAACAAATTATGTAGATAAAATAATTATGAAGGAAGTGGTTGAAAATGTCTGAAGGGGGCTAGAACAAATATTTTGTTGCTCAGACTATGCAATTCATGAATTATAATCCCTTGTATAGGCTTTGAGGTGGGAGGCAAAAGGTTATTTTAGGTGTCATGTGACAAACTTGACCTTGAATTATGAATAGCTTTTTTTTTACTCACGACATTGACATTAAATAAAGCAAAAGAGGAAAGATTATAGTAATATCGAATAAAATATCTAAAATCGTTATCGTTTTAATAGTTGATTTAATTTATCATCATACAGACACAGAGCAGGTAAACATATTTTTCGACGTCAACAACAATTAAAATTTTTATCATTCAAAAATCTTTGAACAAACTTTGAACAAAACAATTGCCTACGTTAATATTTTAGAATACTACTGTTTCAAATCAGTAACAAAAACTTGGGTGAATCGAGAAAGAGTTTGAAATAATTCAACAATAGGTCGACTTAACATAGTGTCTTTTAACTTGGAGCATTTTTTATTTAAACTAATTTTAAATCGCATTAATAAAGCAGAATGTTTTGAAATGTTAAGAACAGTCAACGAAATACTTTATAGTACATTCAAAGATGCTGCTATTGTTTAAATTTAGTGGAACGATTTTCAAATTTAAAATATTCTTGAAACAGCATGTGTAATGTCGGTAGACTAAAATTACTAATAAAATTTTTTTCCTCGCTCATTCCTTAGGAATTTTCTATGTTATTTTGAAAGTATTTTGAGCAAGGACCAACGTGCATCTGAAAAGAGGTGAATCACTTTCGAGGATTGCTCGTAGCTGGAGTACTATGACCAAACATGACTCACGAACATGCACGCTCGCCTATGCTGACCGGAAACGAAAATCAAACGGAATACTTCTTAAAGCAGAAAAATAAAATAACTTTAAAGAACGAATAGATGCGAAATTTAGCTAGGAACAGCTGTGCCAGTAGATAAGAATAATTTAGAATTGAAACAAGTATATTGAGATAAAATATATATACATAGTTAATTTAAGTAATAAAACAGACACGGCCAGGCCGAATTCAGAGACTTACAATAGGCAACAGTAATATGAGTTAAGGTGTTATCTACGGTAAATATAGCAGAGCAACATTATTAACTTTTCATTCGTTTTGCAGATGCACGATTTGCCGAGCTACCCCTTTACACTATCGAGTTTTTATACCATCCGCAATAGCCTAATTTTTGTGATTCTGACAAATGTTGCTACTCGTTTAATATGTAAAGGAAAACGGGTAAGTCGAGCCAATAATCAACAATAGCTCTTTCCCTTCTTTCTGACTCAGATATGTCGAGAGAAAGAGTCTGCAAGGCCGCTCCATTATAAGTAACGGAATTTTCCCTTGGACCACGAACTGACGTCCCCTCCAACTAACGAGTAGGCAAAGAGAAATATATGAATTGATCACGCTACTAACATTTTGAAATACATTCGTAACTAACAATAAATTGAAACGACCGACAAGCTTAGTTAAGTTAGCAATCATTGGGTCGCAAAAAATACCTGATTACAGTTACTTAATATATAAGTGTTTTTTAACCACAACCACCGCTGTTGGTAATTAATCTTCCATGATTATCAATTCTTTTGATTAATGGATGCGGCAAACCTAGCAACTATTATAGTTATTACTGTCTTAAAATTACTGCTACTAAACCTATTGTTAATACCACAACGCACCAGACGATTATTTAATTAACACTTACACGAAATATTAAGCGATATTCACCGCTCTTGTTGCAACAAATTCGGCTGAACAAACAAACTGTGCTTAGCATTAGTAAATTTTAGTAATATTTATATTAAGTTATATGGAAAATCTGTAAGACTTGGATGTCAAAGAGAAAGGAAGGGCACGAGTGAGTGAATCACCTTCCCCTCTCTTGACGCATGTAGGAGAGCACGCCGGATGTGGGAAGTACCAATTTTTGAGTGGCTAAACTGGAGCATCTCTAACCTATTGGATCTTTGGCTATTGTCTTTTTCCCGGCAGGCTTTCCTGCGTCGTTTTCGAGCCGGCACGTGGACGAAGTCCGCTACTCCTTATGAAAAGAGCCTGGGGGCCAGAAACAGGCACTTAATTTTTACCCCTCGAACGGTTGACTGAGTAGTTAATAGACTGAATAGTTCCTGCTATCATACGGTCCTCCACGAGTGCGGTTTAAACTTTATTATCGGACACCTCGCGCTGTTTTTCCGCATGTACGATCCTAATACTTAAAATAAAAGTAAGTTGTTTTCAAGTATTAAAATAGTTAACTTTTTTTTTCTCCTTTTTTTTTTGTCACGTGTGTAGCCTCAGAATCTGCATTATTACCTACTACGGTATCGAGAAGTTCTAAACCACGGGAATAAATAATCGAGTGTTCTTGCATAAAATCTAGGGCAATTACCTCTACTTGTGACGGTATTGGTGGCTCTTCGACTGGTCGTGAATTTAACTACAGATTAACCCTTGCTAACCTCTAGAGCAACTACTTTTACTCGTTACGGTACTGGTCACCTCCAGATCGCGAACGGGATCACCATTTGAAAGTCGCTCCGGGTAACATTGATAACCTAAAAGCGCGTTGCGAACAAATGCATCAGGATACTGCACAATAACCAATTCGATTCAATACAACTTGATTTCTTTTACACAGTCGAATCCCTGTCGCAAATACCCCATATCGTTTAAATTAACCATTTTCTCGCCACGTCCCACCTACGCGACCAGTGCGAGTCCCGAGTTATTAAGCGCAAGCTTAGACTCGAATAAATCGTCGCGCCGATGTAACACATGTAACGTTATACTGCCAAGCTAATTGAGAAATTTGTTTGCGTGGTTCTTAATGTGTTAAGATATTTGATATAAAGAATAATTCATAAAAAAAATTAAAACAATTTTTATTGAAGATTTTGAAAAAAAAAAAAAAGGAAATAATGCTTGTTTACAGCTAAATTTAATTTTTTTATTTAAAGAGAACTAAAAAAAATTCTTAAAAAAGCATTTTACTGACAAAACATTTTTCAAATTATTATTAAATACTAGAAAAGTTAAAATACAATCCTTTTAAGTGTCACACAAATGGAAAATAACTGATGTGTGTTCCGATATTTTTGGTTAAGATATTAATATTTCAAGAAGTAACGTTACGCTTACTTCTCATAATAAATATCCTTACTTTTTTAATTATAAAATTCTTAATCGTGTAAAAGGAGAAATGAGAACATATTACAGCATAGATCATGCTTCTTATAAAGGTGATAATAAATCTGATAATAATATTTATATAAATTTCTAATTGATTTCTAAACAATCTTTGTGAAGGCTCAACTCCGCATAAAATTTATTCAAATATTGGAACAATTGTTACGACGACATGAAATAATGCAATTAACTTATTCAGAATCAAAGATAAAATAAACTAGCGCACCATAGCACACCCTAAAGGTGGCGTGGAAATGAGTTAACAAATTATATAGATAAAATCATTTCTATGAGAGTAGTAGGAAGTGACTTAAGAGGGCCAGAACAAATATTGGAGCGTTCCTTAGACAATGTAATTGGAAATTGTAAGGAGGCTGAGGTCGGTTTCTTTAAAAATGTAAGTGTTAAGGATTCGAGAAAATTCTCGAAGGCTCTTGCCAACCCGGCGTTGTACAGTTGTCTGCTGACTACTGTACGAGTGAGAGAGAGAGTATGTATGCGTGTGTGCGTGCGACTATTCCGGCCCTTTGTGTAGCGCCGAGCCGCTAGTCCACGTCTGTCCGCTCAAGTAGTCGCAACGCTTATAGTTCAACCGCTTATAGTTAAAACGCTAATATTTAGACCGCTTATAGTTAAAACGCTAATAGTTAAACCGCTTATAGTTAAAACGCTAATAGTTACACCGCTTTTAGTTAAACCGCTTATAGTTAAAACGCTAATAGTTACACCACTTATAGTTAAACCGCTTATAGTTAAAACGCTAATAGTTAAACCGCTTATAGTTAAAACGCTTAAAGTGAATTTGACTTTGTAAAGTACCCGTGCGATGGGACTCCGCATTAACTTTTCATTTCTTTATTAAATTCATTATTAATGTTTTCCTCTTTTCTTTATTATAATATAGTTCTTTAATAGTTAAAAGTGTAGTGTTTTGTTATTACGAGAAGTTCCTTCTATGTGCTGCGCACCTGCAACTTCCATCTTCCTCTCTCCTTTCGCTACAAGTCCGGCTACATTTTAAATTATACAGTCCACTTAATTGACACACAAGTCAATCCGCAACAGTAAGGAAAGCTGAAAGAGGGAGTGCAAAAAGTAGTTTAACTAAAAATGACATGATAACCCACATATTTTCAACTCGAGATGCAGCTGAAGGGTTGCTGAAAGTAGATGTTTAAAATAGTGAGGAAAGCCTTACCTTGTTAGAGAGTTACATAATAGTGAGCAGGGGCTAAGATGGAGTAAAACGGGACGAAGGCGGGGCTTAACAAAAATTAACCTGTTAAAATAAAGGTATATACCGGTAGAATTTTTAGCTTATCAAAAGGGGGGGGGAAGCTAAACAAAGATTCAACCCAATAAAAATGAGGTAAAAACTAATCGAATTTTACCTTATTCAGAGGTGGGCCGAAGGGGTGACAGAGGTTGCGAGGAATGACCCTTCAAAATCATTGCATAACATGGGAAGATATATACTAGTCACGCTCCACCCATCTAGGGGCTTTGCACGCTAAACCCAACAAATATTTGTAATTCCATATTTTACCAGGTAAAAAACCAGTGGACAGTGGGTTCTTGGGTACTCAAGTATTAAGTTATATTTCTATAAAATTATAGGGCAAACAATGTAATTTTGAGTATCAAAATATCTTTTGTGAAACAATATTGTGTACGAAGGTGGTGCAATTATCGTGGAAACGAGTATACCTACGTAGATTGAGTGTGATTTTAATGAATATGTAATAAGTTAACAATAACAAAAGATATATTACGGCATAATACAATAAAAATAATACATAGGATGGCCAATCCAAGACTGTGCACTTTCATCGAATCTTCCGGTGATTTTAAAACAACATTCTAATGCCTACGCTGATGACATCTGTAACGTCACGCTCACATCTATCACGTACGATCCCACACTTATTTTTCGTCCATATTTATTACCCAAAATATAATTGTATATAGATAATTAGGAAAAATCATTCTGTGGTATACTTTTCTTTAATAGGGTAGTATCACATGCCAGTGAATGTCCCTTAAAGACGTTCATCACACGTAGGTTTTTTTGTCAGATATTATTCAAACGTCAAACGTATACTGGAATAACATAAAAAATATCCACAAACATTGCAGCTCGTTTGACTGTACCATTATTTTACACATGATACATTAAAAAAAATAGATATTTCACATGTTAACATATGAAAAAATTACATCAAATGTCATTTACATGATTTGTAGGAATCTCCTAATTTTTTGGGTACAAACGATTACTTGTAGAAAGACCTATTGAATTTTTAAATAGACCTACAAATAAAATTTTAAATAAAGTTAGAACGAGGGGATGAAGTGTGCGTGAATGCATGTATGTGAGTATATCTACATAAGAAAAAGAATTGATAACTTTACTGTATCCATTAGCGTTCCTGTCATTTCTCTGAACTTTTCTCTACAAACTATGTGAAGAACATCCTTAAGTCAAAAAACCACTTCAATCACGACTGCAAAAATTTTAAAAGAATAAAATACAATAAAAATTAATTATTGTATTTATACAGAGCAAAGTTTTTTTTTGTAATTTACAAAAATTTTGAAAAAATGTGGAACAATTGTAAGAAAAATTATTTATTTACTGTTAAACTAACAAATTGAATACGTAGGAATAAATATTCATTATTGAATTGGAAGGGTGCTTTGCTAAAATATACTAATTGCCTAGTTTTTTTTTTAAAACATTTTTTTTTAAATTGTTTTATTGAGTAAATTGTTTATTTTTCAAATTCATAACTAAACCGAATAAATTAATGTACATTAAATAAAAATTTTTTATGAAAAATAAGTTACAAACTGTAAGATAACATGAAGTAATTGGGTATCCTATGTGTTGGGCCTGCTTATAGCAGAGTAGGTAAGGGCCGAGGTCAGAAAGTAAGAGGTCGGGGGTTCTAATCTCTTTGAAAACTTTTTTTTTTTTTTTTTTTTTTTTTTTTTTTCTTTTAATTGGCTAAAAAAAAGAAATAAAATTCCAAAAATAAAAAATGTGTGGCTTGGTTACGTGGTGTAGAGGAAACCGGAAGTACGTCACGAGGGGTGAGGCAGAGGGGGAAAATCAAGCAAAATCCACTTTCATCGCACTTTTTCTTAAGGTCAAAATCTGAAATCATTGATTTACCCTCGCGCATAACGCGCCTATAGAAGTATAACTTCAAAAATTTATTTACATAGGATGGTAGTTTTCGTCGGATAAGTGCCATCGTCTCTGGGGCTATTTTACGGACCTGCGAAGCAGGACCTGAAGGACGTTATGTAGCCACGGAGCGATAGCGCTTATGTAGCGAATCTTACTTTTCTTACCGAAGGCATACCAGCTTCTCAAAAACACCGGAGGTAGGAAAAATGTATTCGTACAATATTAGACTTATGCTGACGCTATACAAATGAAAAGCTTATTTCTGCAGACTTATATGTATACGTGTATATATATGTATATATTTATATTCCAAACATTATAAGCCATTGTATGTAAGATAAAAATTAAGTATTTCAAGATATAAATACACACGCACACGCGCATGTGTTGCAAAACTATTATTACATATTGGAGAAGGAAAAAACAAGTCACTGCAACTGCCAAATAAATGGTAAACAACTAATGTTTTTTCCGATATTTTTGGTAAAGATATTAACTATTTAATAAATAACGTTCTACTTTTTTTTTTATAACGAAAATTGCTTCAATACAATATCGAAGTAAAAATCATTAGTAAAGAAAAAATTGAAAATAGAGTTTTTATACCAAAAATTAACTTTGATTACAGAACATTTATTATAATCACCTTTTATTTTATATTAACAACTATGTCCTTTAATCATAGCGTTACCCAAGACTATACATAAATCCTAAGGTCAAAGTTTTAATAATATTGGACAATATTTGAAAAAACCATTGTTTTTGCAGAGTCAGTTATAAGTCACGCTATCAAGATGTAAATGTTAATATTATTTTAAAAATTAAATATTAATATTATTTTTACGTATACTATGAAGAATTATGAAACATCATCAATTTAAAAAAAATATCTTCACATTACTAATTTATTTCAAAAAATGATTTTTGTAATATTAATCCATTCAATTGGAACACGAATACATATGTATTGAATAATATGTTTATTAAGTTTTAAAAGTAATGTGACGTTTTATTGCATATAAATTTGACATATTTTAATAACGAACAAAATACTATTTCCATTTTTTCGTCATAAAGAAAGCTACACGCGAGGTCCACAGTTAAAATATACTACAAGATTATTCGTTGTTTTTTGATTGAGTACGAAAATATCACGTCATTTTTTTATAAATATTCAATAACGCATCTAATACACTTATTGAGAATTTAAGAAAAAAAACAGGGCTACCTCATAGGCGGTGTGAAAATGTCCTAACAAATTATGTAGATAGAATAATTATAAACAGAGTAGTGGAAAGGGTTAAGTGTTATATATATATATATATATATAACAGAATAAGAATAGAAAATTTATTTTTCAACACAAGTCGTCATATATGTGTATATATATATATATATATATATATATATATATATATATATATATGAGTGATTCTCTGTCAAATCGTGCGCAAAAATAAAAGATCTTCCTAAAACTTGAAGAATATATTCTAAACAACGTTACAAATGCTGATGAATTTTTTCAGATTTTTTAGAAGTCACCACAGTGAGCTATGGACCCCTTAACTATCAATTTTCGGCGTTTTTTAAGATTCAGTGTAATTTTGAGCTCGATGTTCCTCTTGAAAGATCAATTTTTAGTAAAAATATGCTATTTAAACAAAAATCTGAAATTCCCTGAATTTTCTTAAAAAGATAGTTTAAAGGCCCAAAAGTAGATTTCATAACCTCAAAATCGAAAACTAAACTTTGAAAATTGAAAAAGAAGGCATGCGATCCAAGCTTTCAGCCTCAAAAAATTTATGATGTCAGCTCAGTGTGCTAGGAATATGCTCCCACAAATCCGATTATGGTAGTTTTATGGTGTAGCCAAAAAAAGTAAAGATAGACGGAGTTATTGCCGAAAATTCACGTAAATTGCAGTATTTCGGTATATTAACAACAGTTGCGCCATCTACAGCTACGTTGTGTTTTATTTTTATCAATTACATACAAAATAATTCATTAACTATGCAATGTTGAATTGAAAAAAAATTAATTGTCACGTATACGTACACGTTACGATGGCTGGAAACACTCTAAAATTAACCTCGAAATTTATTTTACTTCTAAAGTATGAATCACAAAATTTGATGACGTATTTTCTTTGTTATGACAGAAGTAATAGAATAAAGCTTATTCCATAGGTTAAAAGAACACTCAAATTATTTTAGCAATCACGTACAGTTATTTCTAATTATATACCGGTATGAGACTTTGTTGATGGGAATACGTTTTGTTTCTTAAATTTTATTTGTTGTTTCCTTCAAAGCATAGTTTTATATGTAAGTACACTTTTTTTAAGAGATGTAGGTATAGTTCACCTTAGCAGAGTGTATTGCCATCCCTTTTCAGGCATCCCACTTTTGGAATAGGCTCTTTATCACAGTAATGTATTACTTTTTCGAGGTTAACAGAGCCTTTAAGTTTTCTTATTTACAAATGTCTCTGTAGCATGTTAAATTTATTGAACAGCAAGAAAGTATAGTCTTATAGTGAATTTCTTATACTCTATTGAATAAACTATTTCTTTTGACCTCTGAAATGGAGGAAAATGAAAAAAATGTCAAAAAACTTAGGTTACATCATGCATGTGAAAATAGATTTAGAAAGCTCTTTGAAACAGAAAGGTCTTGTTCTACAAAAAACCTGAGAAATATTTCCCTAGAAATGACAAAAAGTCTTAATGAAAAATACTCTTTTTCGCCTCCTCTAACAACGAGTAATACAGTGTGCTACAATTGCCGACTTTGCGTATATGATAAATGTAAATCTGGAAAGTCATCAGAAAGTGAGAATGTATAATACTTTATTTACCTGAGACTCCTACCTGAAAATCATAATATTTGTCTCGCAAAATTTAAGTTCTAGTGAAAGTGAGGTTTACAACGAAGATATTTCCAGTATTGTAGACGATTTAATTGATGACGAAGTGTCGACCGCAGAAGTTTCAGTGAGTGACTTGAAACACCTTACTGACTTGCTTAATAATTTAAAAATTAAATTCCACGATTGCAATACAACAAAACACGAAAAGTTACAAATTTTAACAAGTCTACCTGCAAGTTAGACCTGATCTGACACACAAATTCCTTTTAAAGTATCAAAGAATATGTTTTTATAAAGCAGATAGTTGCAAAATGCAAAAGGAATAATGTCTACTCTTGGAGTAAAAAAGGTATAAAGAAAATAAAACCATAATGCAATAACAGTGCAATGATTAAAATATTCATTTTACAATTCTTGAAAATTGGTGTAGTTTATTGATAGTCTTATTTATTTCTATACGACACTGATTTCAGGTAAATCTTTATCACCAACAACTGAGAATTTAATAGTAAGTTTTTATGCGAGCGAAGATAATACGTACATGTTACCTGGAAAATAAGATCATGTGACTGTAAAAAATGAGAATGGTGAGGCACAAAGCACACAACAACGTTTACTTCTATGCAATTTAAATGAACTGTATGCATTATTCTGTGAAGACTACCCTAATGAACCTGTTGCTTTTTCTACGTTTGCAAAACTAAGGCCTAAATATTGTTTGCTTGCTGGGAGCAGTGGTACTCATTCTGTGTGTGTTTGTGCGAAACATCAAAACGTGACTTTGTTAGTAGAAGGTAATGTATAAGTTATATTTTTTATCCACCCAACAAACACAAAATGCACAGAACTTACTATTTATAAGTTTTTGGAATTAACTTATATTTGTACACTAAAGTTTATTTAAAAAAAAGTATTAATTTTCAGGTTGTAACTTATCGCAACTTAGGAGTTAAGGGTCAACTTAGGGTTAGGAGGATCTGTTTAAAGGTCTGCAGCGAAGGCAAGTTTAAGATTGCTAACGGACAAACAAATTTAAACTCCTTTAACTGTGTATGATTGGTTGAAAAGTTATGGTAATTATAAGACCGTTCACTTTGCATACTCGGAGAAGACTGATTACAATAAAAATGTAAAAAAGTTCACTGTTCGTTTTAGAAACAGTAGTCAAATTAAAGATCTGCAGCAACAACACTGTATGATACCTATTGTCAATGAAAATATTATAAGATGTAAGGTTTTTTTGAGTAGTGACAAGTACTCGCAAACAAAAATGAAATAAATATTAAATATTAATGTTTCAAACAACATTTCCAGTTGTTTGTAAATAGTCTATTAAATAACAGTTTATCTACAAGATATAAATTATGTGTCATCGTATTAATTTGGTTAAAACATAGAAAATACGTTATCAAATTTTGTGATTCATACTTTAAAAGTAAAATAAATTTCGAGGGTAATTTTATAGTGTTTCCAGCCATCGTAACGCGTACGTATACGTGACAATTAATTTTTTTTCAATTCAACATTGCATAGTTAATGAATTATTTTGTATGTAATTGATAAAAATAAAACACTACGTAGCTGTAGATGGCGCAACTGTTGTTAAAATACCGAAATACTGCAATTTACGTGAATTTTCGGCAATAACTCCGTCTATCTTTACTTTTTTGGCTACACCATAAAACTACCATAATCGGATTTGTGGGAGCATATTCCTAGCACACTAAGCTGACATAAATTTTTTGAGGCTGAAAGCTTGGATAGCATGCCCTCTTTTTTAAATTTCAAAGTTTAGTTTTCGATTTTAAGGTTATGAAATCTACTTTTGGGCCTTCAAACTATCTTTTCCTGAAAATTCAGGAAATTTTAGATATTTGCATGTTTTGCATATTTTTACTAAAAATTGATCTTTCAAGAGGAATATCGAGCTCAAAATTACACTAAATCTTAAGAAACGCCGAAAATTGATAGTTAAGGGGTCCATAGCTCGCTGTGGTGACTTCTAAAAAATCTAAAAAAATTCATCGGCATTTGTAACGTTGTTTGGAATACATTCCTTAAGTTTCAGAAAGATCTTTTTTTTTGCGCACGATTTGACAGAGAATCACCCATGTATATATATACCTTCCATGATAAAATTTAAAGACTCTTATATGAGTCGTACTTAACGAAAGTCGTCACCTAACAAAGCTGGGTGTGTACTTCGTGGCTTTTGGAAGACAAAGTAGTTTAACTAAAACTTCATACAAGGTGCTTTTTTTTGCGCGGTGTTTCAGTTAGTAGCTTTCCACTTCTCATCGAGTGTGGTTCTTAACTATTAATCCATGATTTCAATCTAACTAACGTTATAATTGCTCGATAAATTTATAGTTATATTGCTCGTTAAGTTCATAGCTATACTGCTTGATAAATTCATAGTTATTTTTTTAATTTATTGTGAAAGTAAATAAATAAAAAAGAAGAAGCATACCAGACTGTACAGAATATTTTATTAGTTGAAATTCAATCATATTAATAATATTAAAAGAAGCAGCACTGAAGAATCATATAAAATTAAATAAAAAAGGAAGAAAAGGTATGTGGACATTTATATTTTACAAATCCTAACACTCTCTCTTAATTTTTTTGTTTTTCCTTTGCCTAATATACAAACGAACAAATAGTTGGACTACCTGCTGTCCCGCAGCCTGTGAAGGAGCGTGAGACTGTAATCCACAATCTTTGGTTTTAAACCGACGGCAAAATTAAATGATATTAATTATCATTTAACAGAAAGTGGCTGAAGAGGGTCAAAACAAATATTGGAGCGTTGCTCATACAATGTGTTCAGAAATTGAGAGGGGGATGAGGGGGGTTACTTAAATCGTATAAGGATAGCCGAGAGGAGGGGGGTGCGGACAGTAGTTTAACTAAAGATTACATGATAATCCACATATGTTCACTTCATTTAGAGATGCAGCTGAAGGGTATCAGCAGGGAGTTGTTTAAAATAGTGAGGAAAACTTAGAGTTCGTCGGTTATAGGGTTATATAACAATGAGGAGTCTAAGGGGGATAAAGAAGGGCAGAGGAGGGGAGGTTAATAAAAATTTAATCCAATAAAAATAAGGTGAAAACCGATAGAATGTATGAAAATACCTTATAAAAAAGGGTGCTAAGAGGTGACGGGAGCTGAGGGGGCCTCTTTAAAATCGAGCAAAGTGGCTGGGGAGGGGGGGGATAAACAAAAATTAATTCTAATAAAAATAACGGAATAATGAATAGAATTTTATCTTATTTAAAGGGGGCCAAGGGAGGTGCAGACGGGATGTGTGAAATGACCTAAAAATCGATATATATCGTGATATTTATATTGACGATAGCTTATGCCTTGATCACTGGTAAAACTAATATCGGAAACTCCAACGAGATACGGACTGAAGTTTAGAATAGGCATCAAACTTTTTACCATCATGGCCAACGCTGTCAGTCGCCATGACGCTATCCCTACAACAATAAGCTAAGTGAATGTTGACAGCGCTACCCTGTGGCCAAATATTGAGTCATCGTTATGAAAAAATAACAGTTTATCGCACTGTTTAAACCCTTAAATAGACAGTTTTTTATTTTTACATGGAAACTCTATTGCATTAGTGATTTGTTAAACAATCCTTATCTAGTTCACAAGAATGTTATGATGAACCGCGACAAACGTTTACGTATGCACAGGCACAAAACCTTTTTGCTAACTGATACGTAACAAAGGTAGAAAATTATTTTTTCGTCATCCCCGACAGCTAAGTTTGTTGTTTAAGTCCGCATAGTAAAACGTAAAGCGACAAATGTACGGCTGCTGGATTTCTTTACGTCCACAGGGCGAGGCTCTTCTACCAGTTTCGTGGTCTCAAATGCTCACTGATTATCTATCTATGTATAAATATGATATCTATACCGAATATTTGTATCAATGTACATGTGGTAGCCAAGTGTTGTGTTGTAGTTGTATTTTTTTTTTGACGGCCAGACGCATGTGCGCATTGTCTTCTCATTTTTTCAGTGCCTTCTGCCAAGTAGCGTTACCCGGTTTTTTATCTTCTCTTACTTATCATTTATCGTATGATCTGCTTCTCGACTCTTGTGCACGCGTAATCAAAATTACTACAACGTGCTTTTCTTCACAAACCTTATTCTAAGTTTAGAGTTACTTGTAAGTAATGGTTAATAAATTTTTATGGCTATTGGACTACAACCTTAGAGTCTCACGCTCTATATTATAACACTGCTTCTTGACCTGAAACGAAAAGAGGCGCCGACGCAGCATTAGCAAATCTCGATCACGTTCATCACCGTTGTCCCTCTCACCTCTTGGGTTTCTGCTCTTGAAAAGGGGGGATTGGCGCGGGAGTTCTTCCGTTCTACGGGGAGAACTAATAATTAACCCACAAACAAATACCTTTCACTATTTCTTTCATTTAGAACACTTAACACTAATACACAGTCTCTCTCTTCACAATACACGACACAATGCTTCACCTCGTCTTCTGGACTGTGCCAGCGACTCCGCCTCGCACCACGCAAGCCGTGAGCGCACGTCCACCACGGCTCGTCCTGGACCAGGAGGGGCTACTGCTCGTCCTAAGCCCACACTACTATGCACACACTCACACTCCCTCCCCAATCTCTCATACTACTATACTCTCTCTCTTTCTCTCTCTTTAGCCTCACCTCCTGGTCAAACGTCTGCGAGTCCAACTCACGGGTCGTTCATCCTACGGCTTCACCCTTTATCTTCTCTCTCTCTTTCTCTCTCTTACCCTCTTCTTCTCTCAACGTCTGTAGTCCTCGACCTGGACACCTCGTCGTCCTGGGAGAACACAGCAGCTTCCAGACTCGCACGCACACTCCTCTCTCTTTTCTCAACACGCTCCGCACCTTCTCAAAAATTCTTTCAACTCACTCACTCTCTCCCTCTCTCTTTTTCTCTCTTAACTCTCGCCACGAAACCCCGCAAAATCCCCGAAGCTCTCGCTGCTCGCGCTTAAGCGTGCAGCTCGAAGCTCTACTCCAGACTGACTCACAATCTTCCACTCGAGCAATGGCCGCCACCACTGCTTCCACCACGTATCATCCCTCGCAGTCATGCTTAACATACTTAGCAGCTACTGTGTCTCGGTAGTCACGTTCGTATTTTTCTAGTCTTTTTCTGCTGGCGCTGCTGTGTCTCTGCATCTCAGCTGGTCATTCGTTGGCGTCCTCTTCTCCTCCTCTTAGCGTATATACAGCTCCCGAAAAACAAACAAATTCGGAGGAGCTTCGACTTTCTACTTTTTGTATACACGTTGCATCAGTGAGAGCATTTTGGAATATAGAGGCCATTTTGCCTCGCTACAATATGAAAAAGCACATATTCAATGCATGGACTGGAAAACCAAGAATAAAGTATCGTTTAATAAAAGTTTTTTTTAGTGTAATTTAAGGAACTATAAAAAAAATATATTCTTTTAGCATTCGCTATTGAATAATGAGTAAGTTTTTTTTGTGATTGATCGGTCAGTCAAATTATTGAGCACGTTCAATTATCTATCGTTCGTTCGTTCGCACTTAATTAGGACTTCGATGTATAGGACCAATGCCTTAAGGAACGCACGGTTCATCGAGCGATTCATTTTTCCCTGCGTTAACAAAATTAACCTATTGAACAAACTTTCCTGTACGGAATGACGAAAAATCGTATACGTTACTCGGCTGTAAGGTGGCTGACGGACGGCCACGTGATGTTTCGCTCGGCTTCGCCTTGGGCGACACGCGGCCACTTTACGGTCTCGTAACGTAATATACTATTACGACTTTTGCAAGCTTTAGCTTTTAACGGAAAAAAAATTTCATCTTAAAATAGCTTAGACCAGGATTCTTCAGTAACAGAACAAAAATTTATTTATGATGACAAATAGCTCTACTTTCTGTTATTTTTTCCTCACAATAATTTAATATTTAGCCACGGGGTAGCGTTTGTCAACTAGAACCTAACTTATTCGCTATGAATATGGCAACTCGTGCCTTTAAGAAAGTAACCACATTCGGCGTTTTGAGTTATTTCTAATATAGCTAAGAACCTAGGGTAATGACCTAATAGATCCCATCTAAAAAAAAAGCAGACAGAATTTAAATCAAAATTTTAAAAAAACTACTTCAGTAATAATTTCGGTAAGGCCGTATGGCAGTACGTGTGGTGTGACGTTGTCTTTACATAAAGGATTTTGGACTGGTTAATGTAGAAAAACACATGGAATTACAAATCGAAAAAAAAAAACTTTCTTTTTGTAATCGACAAAAAACTGCAGAATAAAGAAATGCCTTATTGACTGTTGTGATGGACGTTACCATTCTGATGATAACTCTATAACAGGGGGGCAAGTTGATTTATCTTAAATATAAAACAAGCGGTTAAATTTATGCAATAACTGCGTTCCTGAATACAAGGCATGACTGATATATAAATGAGTATATTAGGGGTATCTGTCCCAATTATGGACCCTTTAAGAAAAATTTCGAGCTCAACTTTATTTTGTGTCTAACGGTCAATAGAACTACACCTTGTGTAATAACGTATAAGTCATTTGATTCTTTTTTAACAACATCAAATTTTTTTTTTATCAAAAAGTTTTGTTATTTTTATTTTAATGATGAAACAGGAAAAAAAAATTTTGTCCGTATTACGGACCCCCTCGATGGACTTTGAACCTATCGTGGACCCCCCTATTACGGACCCTGCCCATAATGTGGACCCCCCAATTATGGACCCTGTCCATAATGTAAAAAAATATTTGTGTGTAATCAAATAAACATTTGAGAATCATTTATAAGTACTTCTCACACTTTTAACAGAATATATGACTAGGCACTTTTTGAGATAAGTTTTTAAGAATAAATTTTTATATAAAACTAATTTTGTGATAATTACTATTACTTTTTTTTATTATAATAATCTTATACTTTTTATGACTTTGTTATGGTTGTTTAGTCTTCTTGGTGCGTTTTTTAAGAGGCATTTTTTGTTGTTCTTTCTTTACTTTGAGAATGAAAACAACAGCTCGAAGTTATGAAGTTGAAGGTTATGTGTGCACTAAATACTGGCGGAATAAAGGGTCCATAATAGAGACAGAGCCGATAATCATGGCTGTATTGTGGACCCTCTAATAATGTTTATAAATATACTTTTTAGGAGTATAATTTGTTTTTTTTATTTTTCTGAAACTCTTATTGATATATTAAACAATTTTTTGAGTTCAAATAATACTCCTAAATTTAAATACAGCATTTCAAAAATATGAGTATCTTACGGTTTTCAACAAGGCATGATGAAGAAATAGTCAAAAGCGTTGTGTAACTTTTTAGTATATTATTTTAATGATATAACATTATTTAAATGCTATTATTTGTCATTATTATGGTGAATTAGAGAGAAAATAACAACTTAAAAAATAATTCATTGTGCTATTGAAACACTTGTTTAACTTATCATTAATAATGTGATAATGGGTCCACGATAGGCACAGGGTCCATAATTGGGACAGATACCCTACTGTTATTATCATACTGTGTCAAAAGTCGGTACTTTTCGGTGCAGGGTTGATAACAAAATTCTTTACATTGCACAGGGCGAAAAGAAGAAAGCCTCAGAACAAAATAATTATTGCCCTTGGCTATATTATTATTGTATGTATTCTGAACAAGCCATTATTTTATCATTGTTTGCGAATGAGGACATTTATTTTATCTCTTAGACAAAAAAGTTTGATACAAAAAAGTTATATTTATCAAAGATCCATGAGTTTTACATTAACTTTGTTACCTGAAATGTAAAACGAGTAAGTTGGATAAGGAAAAACTTGTATTTCATCGAGATCTACAACTTTCACGTTTAATTTAGCATCTGTAATGCAATACAAAAAAGTTGGATAGGGAAAAAAGACTTTTTATCCATTTTACGAGAACTTTTTGGCTCATAGAATGTGTGTGTTACATCGTAGGTCAAAATGTTTTGTATAAAAAAAAGTTATTTCAACTTCTACATTTAATTTTATAATCCAAAATGTAGAGCAAATAAGTAAAGCCACATGTCAATTCAAATGTAATATCATGTGGCTTTTCTAAAGTTATTACAGAAGTAATTACACATACGATTCTGTCACTTTTTCAGGTGGGACTGGCTTTGTTTAGTTAACTATTATTCAAGTGTAGCACTATCAACTAATTTCTTTTCAATAAAAAACTGTGAAGCTTATGTTTATGATGGTTATCGTTATCATTATGTAGAAGAAAATATCAAAGCTACACTAAAAGAGGCAAATCTCGAAAACTTCATTCCATTACACAAAAAATAGAGGAATGATTTAGTAGAATGAATAGGTATCAGCTAAACGGAGGAATAGATATAATAAGTACTAAATTACCTATCAAAATTGAAAAAGTATAAAGCAAGTGGCTCTAGCGGCACCAGCTCTAATAAAAAGCAACGAAAATCTTTTAGCACTAAAGCAAAAATTATTGCAAAACGACTGTTTAAAACACCTTTGAAGTAGTCATTGACTGTTGTGCCCTGTTTAAATCAACGACTAATGAAATACTACAAAAAACAAAGAGAAGCATTAAAAATTCAAAAACTAAAAACAAAAATAAGGGAAGCCTTCTATTGTTCTTACGCTATTGGTCGCGCTCTCTATCTATCTATATTTCTAGTTCACGCCGTCTTTTTGCTGACTTTCTACATTACAATTTTGCGTGTACCTGCATTTTCCTTTATGATGACTACAGAACTTACATTTTCAAGATCCACTTAATTTGACACTGGGTAACACTTACATTATAAGCAATCTTTCTTTCTAAATCTCTACTTAACCGACCTCTCGGCTCTCAATCCAATTAATTTTTTATAGTTCTTCACTAAATTTACGTGGATATGATGATTGGATTTCTTTCTGGTAGTTTTAATAATTTTTCTCTTACTTCCTGATTTGTACCTAAAAATTCTTATTTTTTTACTTCTTTAACCTACCAATCACTGATTTTTCCCTGTATTTCATCACACATACTCGTATGTATGTGATCTATTTTTTTTAATTCCTTCTCGTATGCCCTGCAAGTTTCATCCCAGAAACCTTTGATTTCTGCTTTTCCTACATTTCCACATCTTAACCTTGCCCATTGTTCTTTCATCTCTTTCTTTATCTGTCTGTCTTCCCAGTATTTTTTTCTATCCCAGATTTTTTTTATCCCCTTATAGTAATTGCAGCAACTTGATTTTTCAATATTTTTCCAATTCTTGTGAGTTTATTCTTCTCTTCTTATTCGTAGTCCTCTTTTTAGCGTATCTATACATGTACATATTGCCTCATTATCAAATAGGCTTTTAATCCACATTTTATTTCCAAGCTCTTCGAAGGTTACCTCCACTGATCCTAACCACTTACGTGGTACTTTATATATTGCACATTTTAGTTCTTCTTATAGGCAAATTTTTGTCCATCTCTCTTCTTCCCTTTTTGCTAGGTGATTCAAGTATTTTCCCGCCCTTTTCATTGTTTCTACCAATATACTTCTGTAGGTCTTCGTTTTTCATATATACTCAGGTGTATTTCCATTGACGCCTAGAGCCATAGCAACAAATTTTCTTTGTATTTTCTTCAACTGTTTCCATTTTTTCCCAAACCCAGGTCTCTACTCCATAGGCACCAAGCTTTTACTATAGTATCTAGTATATATACTCTCCTACTAAGCCTCCCTATGTTAGATCTTTTCCATATTCCCCATACAGTGTTTATTGATTTTCGGACTTTATTTACCGTTTTAGTTGTACGGCGACTAAACGTGTTCTTCGTTGTAAACCAAAACCCTGAATATTTGTATTCATTTACTACTTTTATTTATTCCCCCTTTGAAGTACTATTTCTCCTCTTCTAAAAGAGTGTCTCCTTTCTTGAAAACGACGATTTTTTCTTTTCTTTATATTAACCTCTGGTTTACTTCATTGTTAAACTAGCGAACCCCCGGCTTAGTCCAAGACTCACTAAATGGAACCCCGTAAAGTGGAACGTTTTCAGTAAAAATTTTTACAACTATTCCTGACACTTCTCAGAACAAAATCTTTTTTATGAAAAACATATTTATTTAGAATCCATACAGTTTATTTGGTCAATAGTGAAAAAAATGTAATTATGCTGAAAAGTACCGTGCGTTCCTTATGCCATAAAATAATCGTTGACCCTAAGGGGCTGTCGTTTTCAAGTTTTTCTCGTATAATCTACAAAAAGGGCTATTTTTAAAAGCTGTAAATATGTAAAACTCACAAAAAATATGTAATTAAAAAATTTTTCTCTTTTATCTCTCAACTTTATTACCAAAGCAACAAAGTTCCGGAGCTTCATATCTACATTTTTTATTGCCACAAAAATACAAATGCATATTCCACCAATTCAAAAATAGGAAGGTTCACTCGTACCCAACCTTTTTGACGCATAAGATCAGCTGTGTATGTAACCTGTATGACCATATATGCAGATATAACGTGACGTACTAACAGTAGCTGTTAAAGGAGAATCATTTCATTCACTAATTCACTGCTCATTCCATAAGCCATACGTGAAGATGAGACTATAGCTACGTAATTACCAAGTTTTTAGCTCTTTCCAATGAAATTTCTAATCAAATCCTGAAGTCGATTATCCAGATATTGCAGGTTATGTATCAGAACAGTACTGATTCTCATAAGACTGCACGTTAACAGTTCATTATCTCTCGTTATAGACTATTAAGGGACTTGAAATTTTAATCAAAGGTTTTTCGTACACTAATTCATCTCTGTTTAAAGTATTATCAATATATTGACGTTAATTCTTTTAGTGAGTGAACTTCCATAATAAATTATTTATTTGGCGATTTTAATGCTGCTGCTTTAATTTTTTAAGAGACTTTTGTGGGCCCTAAATACTATTTTTTGTCACGTTTGTTAAGTTCTAATATATTTGTTGGCAAGTTAGTTTGATGTCTGATGGCTCTAAAAAAAACTGGTGAGCTTCTCAAGTAAACTCTTTCTTGACTTAAGTTTTCAGCAAACGTGACTGCCTGCGACCTTCAGGGTGATCTCTGGCCTGTTATTGTAGCACTAGACTGATCGGGGAGTAAAACCACAACGCTCTAAAAAGTTGTAGATAGTTGCAGTACTTTTTCCCAACGTTGATGTCTAAGGCACCTTCTTTTTTCGTGGAACTTAGTTGTTTTGATAATCTAATATGGGAAGATTGGTTCGTGATGCTTACCTGTTGGAGACTGTACCGTTTGCTCAAGTTTATTTTTCCTTCATAGTTTCACTTTTAGGTTCGTCCAGCGTAGACTTCAGAGATGATCGGTGTTTTTTGGTTGAATGCTTAGAGTCGCAAGGATGTTTAGAGTCACCGGTCACCGGGGTTCCCAGCCTTGCGACAAACAACTTCGCTCGTGACGTCTGCGAGTGAATGACTGACTTGGTTTAATAGTGGCTAGCTTTATATTGTCTTGTAGTCGATAAATCTTTACTGGAAATGGTAATAAAAATGTATCTGTTGGCAAGGTAGTTTAACCTTAGGTGGCCCTTGAAAGAATCGATGAGATTGATGGTTTAAGTAGTGTTACGGGGTGCTGCCGATGCGGAGTAGCGAGGCGGAACCGGCAACCTCGACCGGGCCTGTGTTGCCTGGGTACCCCCGGCGACACCTCCAATCCGCTAGCCCCAGGACGCTTGGAAGAGTGGCCATAAAATCCAAAATGCTAGAGCACATTGTGCTATGGCTAGGTAAGTCTCCTAATATTTCGCCAGAGAAGTTAGAATTTAGAAAACTTTTTTTATTAGTGGTACTTACGAATCTTGATGTTTCGAGGTGGGGTTCAACGTAAGTTGCTTGTGCAGTAGAGAACAGTGTTGTCAGTAGCTGGGACACCCAGCTGCACGACTCCCAGCTCTATGCTTAATGCACTGCCGATGATAGACTGTGGTGTTCCGTACTCTGCTTGGGGATATAATAACCAGAAATACTTAAGTCTATTGCAGGTAGCTTCGATTTTACTTCCACGCCATCTAGCGTATTTTTACACAACTTTGAGTTTATTTATTGCTATTGTTAGTATTTTCTAGAAAAAACAATACTTAAACCATTTAGGAAATGTCAAGAATCAGTATGCAAAATTTTAGCAAGATCGGTTAAGTAGTTTTGACGGTTAGCGATTACAACGGTTTTAGCAACATTGCTATATATTTTAGTAAGAAACGAAATTATTCAAGTATGTGTGAGGTTTGTGGAGGGAGTGGGTACCATGATACCTATGATATAAGCCAGAATAACGGGAACAACGCGACGTCCGTTTACACATACTATGTTACACACACACACACACACACACACACACACACACACACACACACACACATTATATATATATATATATATATATATATATATATATATATATATATATATATATATATATATATATATATATATATGTGTGTGTGTGTGTGTGTGTGTGTGTGTGTGTGTGTGTATATATATACTAGAAATAATCTCCACTAACATATTCATATATATAAGTAAAATTTCTAAGTTCATCTTTCATTGTAGTTTGCTAACGAAATTAATTTCAACACTTACAATTATAAGTGAATATGCATGTGTATGGGTCTGCAAAGGTAACAAGGGTGACAGAATTTTACCTAAATTTTGAGGGGGGGGCGATGGGGGTTTGATTGGGGTTTGTGTGGAATGTCTCACACAAACAACTTATAATACAGTAGTGTATATACATATATATACTAGTGGGGCTTTGTCCCCACACGCTTCACGCATCAACCCTCTACTAATGCATTACAATACTTCACATATTCTTCGAGGTAGGAGGCGAAAGGTCTTAAACAAAAAAAATTTTTTTTCAATTAAAAAACATAAATTGCATAAGTAACTATAACAATAATAACAAAAATATTACAAATACCTTTCTCATAAGTTACGTATGGTTGTAATAAAAAAATTATCTTTAGTTGGTCTGAGGTAAACAATAAAGAACGCCGTACGGATGAATTCGGACATTGGACGAGAACGAAAGGAGTTCGTTTCCACTCTTTTTTTTCTATGATTCCTCTTTTTCTTTTGCCTCTAGTTAAAAGCGCCAAGTATAAGTTTAACGCTCGTAGCAAAACCAGAGGCGCTTACGGCACTTTTTCTTGCTAATAATTTATTAAATAAAATGTAGATGAAAATGTAATACTTACCAAGTCTTGTTTTACATGGGAAAACAAAAGCTACCAAGATTATTTACAAGTTTATTACTTATTGCTATAAAGGTATACTTGGTATAGATTTGTTAATTAAGAATGTTCACTGTTTAATACTATGTTTGTAAATGTATAATTATATTAACTTATTAACATTCAAACGCCAGCCGTTGCCTATTTTGACCGATGTGTACTGAAACCGGTGGGCCACCTACTAGCAACAGAGGGGTACTGATGGAAGCGCTGAGCTGCCCCAGCTGTTACAACGCGACTTTCTTGATTTCTTTCAGCTTCACTTTCATTGAAATTAATGCAGTGCTCCAGCAGTGTAATGCATAAATATATGAAGATAATAAACAAATTTTTCTCAGTAAAAATTTTACTAACTAGTCCGTTGTAGCAAAAAACGCTAATTTCTTGTATCTTAGCTTCACAGTAAGCTAGAGCATTCATTTTTTTTTTTTTATAAATTCGTGAGATTTTTTTTCATAATTTCGTAAAGAGAAATGCCATAATGTTTGTTGCGAAAAAAGTATGTGAAATTCACTGAGATATATGCAATTTTTTATGTTGCAAAATACAATTTTTGATAGCAAAACGTCAGAATACACAAAAATCATTTTTTTTTATTTGTTATCTTTACTAACATTAAATACAATGTTTTTACCAAAGCGAAATGTCGATAAACCGACCATGACGTTTGTAGTAACACTTGAAAATTTCACTTTTAAAAATTAACTAACAGAAAATTAACAATTATTTGGCAATTTTAAAAATAGTTATTTGTTGTGCAACTCTATATCTATATTTTCTTACGGTTATGTTCAAATTAACATGATGGTTTTTTCAACATCGATCGAAAGTTTTTCAAAGTAAAAAATTTTTTTGCGCTCTTTCTTGCTATTAACGTGTTATTAACTATAAATAATGGATTTGCAAGAGTGTCTGTTTCAGCCAAATAAGAAAAAGAAAGGAGCAGGCATCAAAAAAGGAAAATGGCTAGAGTAATTCAAAAATATTTTATGGGCACAAGGCATACCAAACTCAGGGTATCATATTTTTATCTTGGTTTTTTTTTTTTTTTTTTTTCCATTGTATTAGAGAAAAAAAATTGATACTTTAAAAATAAAGATTTTCATTCTTCCAATGAAATGGGCAATATAAAGTAGAGTTAGCATTTTTTTTTTTTCGAAGGTATTTCCATTAAACGCCAGCCGTAGCCCGTGTTTTGACCCATGCACACTACAACCGCTTATGTTGTGAAATTTCTAATTTTTTTTAGCTTTCCTCTCAAAGAAATTAATAAATTGCTACGGCAGTGTGATGCAGAAGTACATTAAGATGACACACAAATTTTTTCGCAATAAAAAATTTACTTATCATTCCGTTATTGCAAAAAATACGAATTTTTGTATCTCGCTTTCGCAGTAAGCTAAGGCATTTATTTTTTTCTATTAATTTATATTTTTTTATAAAATATAATATGACGTTTGTTGGGAAACAAATTATGCAAAATTGACTGAGATATTTGCAATTGTTTAAGTTACAAAATAAAATTTTTTATAGCAAAACGTCAGAATATACAAAAATCATTTTTTTTTATCTGTTATCTTTACTAACATTAAATACAATGTCCTTACCAAAGTGAAATGTCGATAAACTGATCGTTAAGTTGAAACTGAACTTTTGATTTGAATAAAACTATTTTTTCCGTGTTCCTGGGGAAATTCTGTAGGGAAGTGACCAACTCTTTCTCCACTGGAAAACATGGGATTGAAAAATCTTTCGGGCCATGGACTATGAGTTTTTTTCTCTCTGTTTTTAGAATTTCCTTATCCTCTTCTCTTCTTGATGCATCCCATTTTTTTAGTGCCACCCATACATGCTTTTTTCGTATTTTGATTCCTTCATCTTATTTTACTGATCATTCTCTTTCTGATTTTAAAATCAATTTGAGTTTTTTGGCTATATCTGAAATTTGTTTTGTATTAATGTTTCATTATTCTTGTAAGTTAGTGCCCACTAAGTCTACTTCTATTTTTCTGTTCTCTTTTTCATCATTATACTCAATACTCTTGCTTTCATCCCATTTTAATGTCATTCTAATATATGTTTCATCCTTTATGTCAGTCCATTTTTTTCCTACTTCATTTACACCTCATGTACTCGTTTCTACTAGGAGGTGATCCAATTCAGTTCTCAAAGTTTATTTATTTATCTATTTATTACTCACCACATAATATACATGGATATAATAATGAATTTACAGCTTTTTAAGATTTCGTTTTTCAACTAATCAATAATGGTATGTTAATATAAACTAAAACTCAATACATTCCTGTAAGGAGGCATTGAGTATGCCTTACACTAGAGTGGTAATCTTAAATCTAATTAAAAAAAATCTTATGTCTCACACACGAAAAGGAAGTTAGAAGGGAGACAATGCAGTTATCATGTCGCACGGGAGTGCGACGAGGTAAGGTTAAGAAAACAGACGAAGTCTCGGAGACCACGCTACCATTTATATTAGATTTGGATACTTGAATATTTGTATATTGAAATATCAAAAAATAAGTATTTTTTTCCAGTGTGCCCGATTTATTTTGGTTTAATTTAGTCTCTTCAATCCTACTCTACAGTTTTATCAAAAAATATAGGTTAGGAAGTCGTTATGACAACGAAAACGAGGCAAAATACTCAAACGTATTTCCAAAATTTCTCCTGGCTTAGCCTTTATGAAAAGTGGTCTTATCATTAAGGGAGTTGTGTCGCTCTCGCGGGGAGGTGAAGGAGAGCACGTGTACGTGGATAAAGCGCCGTGACAAAGTCTGCTGTACTAACCTATCCCAAAAACGTTCGCTCTCTCGATTACAGAAAATGCATTTGTGTTCAACTCGCTAGTACTCGTTAATGTTCAAATAATATAATTTTAAAAAGTTACAGAATGTTCTTTAAGGTGTGTAGTTTCTTATGGTATTAATTAAATAGCCTAAATATTTTTTATATGGAAAAATAAGGAGTAAACGGCATGGTCAATCTGATCTTTTTTTGATAAAAGTGTGCTATGAATTTTCGAAATCAAAGGTTTTAATGATATAGCATTAAAGTACAAAGTCCCATTAAGGCCTATACCAAGTTTTGGATCATAATTTTGAGCAGAACGGTTTCTAGAAGTGATTTTGTGAAAAAATATTATGCCACGTAAGAAGTTCAGCTGATGGCAGGCAGTGTACTTAGTGTGTCCTTATCTCCCGCATGAATACAGCATACGAGCTGAAAACAAATTTGTTTACGTTTGTGCAAACATCTCTATAACTGCAGACGCAATTTTGTTGAAACTTGCATGTGTATCAATGATGATGTCATAAATAACATATTAGTTTTTCAAAACATTCTTATCACTACGTCAAGCGTAATAGATATTTTTATAAAACTTTTTTGACAACTTACATTTGAGCCCATGTTAAAGACGATGAGAAAAAAAAACTTCATGAATTTTTTCTCGAAATCTGTGTAAGCGATTGTGTTCAAATTTGGTGACAAAATTCATACAATGTTTCTTAACAACATGTATTTTTTTTTTTTTTTTTGAAACGTTTTTATCATTAAATGAATTGCGCCTTAACTCTCTTAAGCTACAAGCCAAATTTTTTATGTGCATCATTGAGATAGGCGTGTTCTTAAAATCAAGCAGAGCTGCTAACAGTGTGATATCAGCTACAGGTACTTCCTAATTTCACAATAAATAACACGCAGCGTTAGGACTTCTCAGTGGCTTAGATGATAGAGCGCTTGCTTCCCACCTGGAGGGCTAGGGTTCAAAACTCCGCTCCGTCACTTCCTCCCGGGTAACTAGTTGATGTTTTTTATATGACCTAATCACTTGGATATCATATGAGAAGGCAACTAATGCAATGCCATCTATCGTGGCATGCAGATAATAGTAAAGAACAACGATGCCTCAGAAAAGGGGGGGGGTCGATGACTCCCTCATAGTAAAATTATCCTATGTACAATCATTAATACGAAAAATAAAGTGTATGCTGTAAATCGAAGTCGCCTATGTCCAGCCAATGAAAATAAATTCTCGGACAGGCGTGATCAGCTAGTTTGCGCGTTGAGTGCCACTGCCAATGTATCAAGCATCTGTTCGTACCGAACTTTACATGATCCTACACACTGGCGGTGATGCTCAAACACACAAAATCAGTAGTCAGACCTGTCTAAGAATATATTTCCGTTGGATATACGTATATGTACATATTATGTACCTAATCATTTTTAACAAAAACAACAGACAAGACGTGGCGTTGCTAAGGTAGAATACCTACTCGGCGTAAAATTTTAAATATGAATAAAAATTTAAATGTTTAGAATACAGCACTATTTTATTATCTTAACCCTGAATTTTGGGCACCTTAAACGTGAGCATCTTAATGTCAGTATCAGAATTAAGATTCGTAATGAATAAACTAACTACCAGCAGTAAGTTGTATTACTTTTTTATTACTTTAGCTATTTACAATAAATTGTGTAACACAGCTGTAATGAGGGATGTATGGTGTAAAGCTTAATCCAGAGGGAGCCACGACACGCCAATCCTGATTCACGCATGTATTGTACATCTGTGTGAGTGTACATACCACGTATGTACTATTTATTGGTTACCGTATCGGTAACTTCATCATCGTGTTCATCGACAGTGTTGACACACGTTTCCACAGTTCTATTCACAGATTTACAATACATTCATACATCAGGACTGGCGAGTCTTGGCGCCCTCTGGATAGAGCTTTACACCATACATCTCTCATAGTATAATCTGTCATAATGGATGTTTTAATAAGCTAGATGAATAAAGTAAAACCAATAGAATGTAATATTTAATTTGTCTGTTAATACTTTTTCTAAATAAGTTCAAGAGTCCAAACTAGAAAACACAGCCGTACCATCAGCAAAGGAAGTGACTCCCTCAATCTGTATGAGTAATGAGTTTATGTATACAAGAAATAACGCTGGACCAAGTATAGGACCCTGTGAGACACCAATAATAATGGTTTAATAATGGTTTTATAATGACTAGTATTATCAACAATTGTTTTGGTAAGTCTACTACGTAGATCATTTTTAGAGAGTTTCAGCGTTATTCCCCGTACTCCATAGTTCTCAAGTTTACTCAAAAGCAGCTCATTATCAACGCAATCAAAAGCTTTACATACATCCAGTAGGGCTACTGTAATTGGTTTTGATAAGTCAAGTTTTGTATTTATGTAATCATTTAGTGAGGCACACAAGCATCGGTACAGCCTTTATTTTTCTGGAAATCATATTGTTTACCCGATATAAGTTTATTAGAAATAAAAAAACTGTACAGCTTATTATAAATTAATTTTTTTTAAATTTTCGCAAAATTTAAGATCAAAGATATTGGCCTGTAATTGGCAGCTTCATACCCATCACCTCTTTCAAAAATGGGAATAACATCTGCTCTTTTTATATATCTCGGCCGATAACCTCTTTCAATACATTTATTAAATGTGTAACTGAGTGGTGATCAAGACCAACTCTCTTTTATTAATACAGTCATCTACGACATCCTGTAATTTCTTAAGCATAAGTTCTATTTCAGTGTTATTATTTACCCAAACTAAGCCAGCTTTTTTATTTCTTATTTTCAACCATCTGATAGTTAGCCCGTTATTCTATTTATATACCTGATATCCACTTTAATATTTCTTTGTATTTTTCTGTAAAGTCGTTATCAAACCATAAGTTAAGTCTTTAAGTTTTCCTGTGTTCTTCATAATACTTATTTTATTTTCTAGTGTTCCTAGTTCAACTACTAGTCTACTTACAGTTCACTACTTCCACCTCTATGCCCATCCTTTCCATTTTATAACCATTTCTGAAAACTGTGCCCGATAGGCTCTGCAACGATGTCTTACTATGCATGCATATATATATATATATATGCTATCGTCATTGGCATAGTGAAAAACCACCTTAAATTAAATCATGACATTAATCACTTACACAGCAAAAGGAACCTTATTTTACATGGATTTCGAATACTGAAGTACCTGTACGCCACCTACAAGTACTGGTGCGAAAGTGCCTTATTTTAAGTAATGTACAGCACGATAGAACGCACCCACTCGTGTGTGCGTGTGTTTTTAATAAAATAACTTACAAAATAAAAATGTAAAAACTAAAATTATAGACAATACTCTACTAATATAAAAATAGTGCTCACATCTCTATGATAAATATAGACTACAGTAGAATTGCAGAGCCAATGATGCAGGAGAGCAGTTATCATTAAAGGTACTTATAACTATTTAAAATGGTCAAGTAGGCAAATTAATATAGTTTTAATTGGATCTAAAACTTTAAAATGTATACAGTAGTAGAGTCTTTTATTTAAGCAGTCAGGGCCTGGGAGCAATCTATTAAAGCAATATAGCATAATTGACATAATTCAATTTTAGAGTCCCATGATTACATTACCAATATACAGGTGATTCTACCGTAAGTAGCCGACTTTATGCCCAGAGCTCATGCTACTACAAGAAACTAAAATTGAATATTCAAATTGCGTGAAGTTATGTTACAAGTGTTAAACTTTTTTGGAAAAAAATTTCAAGCTCATACATTGACTCCATTAAGAGGTTAATAAGAAAATATAGTCCAAATATCACTTACGTTCTCTGTCCCAATCTTCATTTCGCAATTAAAAGCTTCTACTGGGAAAAAAAGGTTTGTCTGACATGTCCTTGCACGTACATTATCAAGTATAGACATTGTATGTTATATTCATGCCATCATAACATTTATTTTTAATCTACAAGGAAAAGTTTCGAAAAATTTTCAAATGTCCCACGCTTTAAGCAAAAATGTCGGTTACAAATGTCTCAAATAACTGCTGAAACAAGGCTTTATTAATTTAAAAAAATTGTTTGAATTTGATACTACCAATCAAAAGTTATGGAAATTTTTGTTTTAATTTCTAATTTCCGGCAAAAATCTACGACATCACATTTTAAGTGAATTTTGTCGCTCCTCTTTAAATAGCTATAACTTTCGAACGGAGGCACTAAATGTAACAAAAGTTTTTTTAATCGATAGGGTTTGGTCCTAGCTTTGATTTAATACAAAATTGAACGCTGTAACTATATAATTAGCTTAGCTACATACATCAGAAGAACACATATTTTTTTCAAAAATGGACTAAAATTGACTTGTACAAAATCCCGTACATCTTTTGACTCAAAAACTTTGCAGTAAAATGACTTCGGATATTTGATGAAGAGGTATTTGAAGTACAATTATAATGAAAGATAACTTTTTCAACCAACTTTTTTTTTAACCATTCTCCAAGGCATTGTGAGCCACTTACGGCAGAATCACCCAAACATATTCAAGTCTTAGATCCAACTGAAACTATATTAATTTGCCCACTTAACCATTTTTAATAATTCTAAGTACTTTTAATGATAGCTGCTCTCCTGCATCATTGGCTCTGCAAACCTACTGTAGTCTATGTTAATCATAGAGATGTGAGCACTATGCTTATATATCTATGATGTTAATTTTTACATTTTTATTTTGCAGGTTATTTAATTAAAAACACACTTACGCATAAGTGCGTGCGTGATATCATGTTATACATTACTTGAAAAAAGGCACTCTCGCACCATCCTGTTCTGCTTTTGACTAACAGTATTGGTTTAAGGGGTAGATAAGTAAATAAGAAGTTTATACGACCATATTTGACAAGGATGTATTCAGTAATTACACTGAGAAAAGTAGTAATAAAAAAATTATCATAACTGTACTAAAAATTACTGTATTTCTAGGAAAACTGAGCTATGCTCACCTGATAACGCAAAATTATTACGTTTAAAATAATTTTTATTGTATTTCAAGTAATTTTTACTACGTAGTAGCCCTACAAAAATAATCTTACGGCATAATAAAAATTACTATGTCTAACATGGTAAAAATTGTGACAGTACAGTTTTGACTACGGAACGTAGTAAATTTTATTGTAATTATTTTGAAACGTACCACATTCTAAAGTAGAATTTGCTATGTGACATAGTAAAATTTCTTATTCCACTGCATTGCTATTCAGTATAGTAAAAATTACTATGTTCGAAAGTAATTTCGTATGATGTCTATTGGTATATACGTCTATTGAGTTTTAAATTTCAGGTTATACGAATGCAAATATTAAGAGAAACATATTATTTGATTTAACAGGGTTAAAAATTGATACGTACTAACAATTAATTTTGAATCGACTAATTATCCGTTGTCAACACCTTGGTCTACCCGAAACCCTTCAATTTTTTAACTTTATTGTGTGTATTATAAACAGTACACGTTCCTACATGTACTTTATTCACGCTCGCGTGGACATGATGTCCCGTGGTCTAGTGGTTGCGGAGCCTAACCCGGAAGCTCAAGGATGAAGGTTCAAATCCCAGGCTGCAGCGTTAAAGCATTCTGCTCCATGTGTCGGAATCGGACGATATTTTTCCGTACACCTATATATTAATTAACCTAACCGTCGCAAGTATCTAGTAGATGGAGAGAAATTATTATGCCCTTTATACTGAAGTCCTGCTTACAGAAGCAAAAGTTTACAAAAAAAAATATAGCTTTGTATATGTGTATATTTCTAAATAGATTGAAATGTGGATAATTACATTCTAGGGTCTAATTTTAATCTTTAATAAGCGTGATCGCGTTGAAGATTGACAGTTACATCACATACATTACGTACAAAAGTGGTACATAAAAGGAGCTTTTTGATGTTCAGAAGGTGACATAATTAAATTCGAACTCGACTTTGCTTATCGTAAAATCCGAAACTTTTTATTCGTGGATGGAAAAAGAATAACACAACTTCCCGTTTCTTGACTGAAAGAATAAAACTATACATTTCTTTATAATAAAGAACAATGCGTTTGTATAATAAAGAGTAATGTATCAAAAAAAATATTTACTTCCTAAAAATAATTTTTGAATTGTAACATGCAATAATTTAAAATTTCTTGAGACCATTGTAGTTTTTAAAATTTCGATTATACTATTCATCAGATTCAGCTAAATCTAATTTTTAAATATCAAGAGTTTCTATGAAAGAAATTTTTTTAAATAGCATTAATGGTGTTTATAAATAAACAATAATATTGATACGGTTTTAAAGCTTTGGTTTATCGATAAGAGGATTTAAATACTAACGTCATTGAGTAGATACATTTACTTGTCACTGATTGGGCAACTACTTAGGCGATTTCATGATTTGACAGCGGCGACTTAGGCGACTTTTTCACATGCTGGGCGACTTTTTTTTAGCGAACTGACATCACTGCTGTAAACAAATCCGCTGGCAAACCACTTTAACATACGCAAACATTCATAAAGTCCTTTTACGAAGGTTAGGGGAGCATCAGCGGAGTGGGATTTTTACTTGCGAGAAAACGTATTTCTTGTACGCGAAATTTTGGCTACCTTGATATTAGACTCTATTTTTAATATTTCTAACCAACAATTTTAAATAGTTTCATTATTTTTAAATCTTAAACTTTATTATTTTAAAACTAGTTATCCACATCATTCATTAAAATATACATCGATGTATAATAATAGTGCCCTGTGTTATTTAATTTTTTATTTTATAAATGATAACAGCGATAACAGTATATCAATTCTTTACAACTTATTCGATCATTTAAGGATGTTTCACCTTGTACCACACTAATCAAATAGAAAAGCAGGTTTTGCGCTCTGTTACGCGGAAAAAAAAACTTGTACTGAGTACAAGGATCTGGCTAAAGAAAGTACAAACACCCATTGAACGCATACAGTAATCCATCTGATGAGCTGTTTAAAGTGCAATCTCAAATCGAAAGCTGTGACAGTACACCTACTTATTAAATAAAAAGCTAATGATGCAAGGATATAAAACATTTTTAATACTTGTACTTATCAATAATTCAGGAATATAAAGTTAACATGCACTTTCTAATGATGCAAGAATGCAAGAATAAAAACCATAGTTGGTAATGTAAAGAAACCTAGAAATTATGTAAGGATGAGAACGGATATTGATATAGGACTAACAAATTGTCAATAGGAAGTAAATCTGTATATGTCTCTTTCATACATGGCACTGCATATACTTTTCATACTTTTCATTCTAATGCTAAAACCCGTACCAAATTATCTTACAATCTTCTAGGTGCAGATTTATTTGCAAAATTTCCTGCAGACTTGCATGCACGTATATTCCTCAAAAATCCTGCAGGCTCAGATGCAGCCATTCTTGCAGTCTGGGCTGTCTTAAATTTTTAAGAAGAAAAATTGTGTTCAGATTTAATTTATTAAAGGTATGTCTGCCACATGAGATGTTATCATACGTATGATAACCCGGCAACTGGAGGGTTAAAGTATTTATTACCAATTTGTCAAAAAATTTTTTTTTTAATTCGCAGTTTTTCAAAAATTTTTTGGAAATACTTAAGCTCCTCAGTTTTGGTGTTATCATTTGGATGATAAAATGAATGTTAATGATATACCTTCAATAAATTAGATATGTACCCAGCTCAGTCGGCAAGATTTTTTGGTAATATGCATGTTGAAAAGTCTGCAGGATGTCTGCAGGAAAGTCTGCTGGTAAGGCTGCAAGATAACTATGTATGGGAATGCCATTGGTTAAAGGTTCTTACTTTTAGCATCCTCTGAGTTGAGCTTGATAAGTTGTCTTAGTTATCAACTCGCTAGCTACATAGTAATCGACATTAATTTCCCGACACTTTACATAACATTTTATATGAACCGTAAATTCCAGTCTACTGTAAACTTCGTAAGCAAGTGTAAAATGCGTAGTTTCGTTGTTATATAGAATTTTACAGGCTTTACAAAAATTTTATCCTTATCTTTCTCAATTAATTTTTCTTTATACCTTAAAAATGTTGACGTACTTAACGATTCGTATCAGAGTTCCCGTCGTTTCTGATTGCAGTGAATTAGGGTGCGTATACATAGAGTCCGCGAGAGAGACTGGCAGACTAAGCTCATAAAAGCACGTTGGCGGTAAATTGTGATTTGATACTGGTGAATGTTCCTAATATAAGTTCTTTAAGAAATTGAGTTTGAAATGAACAAAATCAGTTATTTTCTTAAATAAACGCAATAACTATGCCACTTACATCTTTTAACCTAAAAAATATCTTAGTTTTAATAAAAAAAAGTACCACAATTTATGAGAAAATTTCATTAAAAAAAAAATTAAAAAACTTTTTGTCATATATCGCGCTTTATTAAACAATGAAAAAAATCAACAAAAAGTAAAACGAGTGTGGGTGTCCGAGGTGTACAAAGAAGTTTACAGGATAGCTCAAGGAATAAGTAACAATTTAATTGTCACTTTAAGACTACATGATCAAGAAGGTTTTTACAACTTCTTCAGAATGATGCCAGAAGTATTTGATAAACTGTAATCAATAGTAGGCCCAAGAATTACGAAAAAAGTTGCTATACGCCTTCTAATATTTTCCATAATACGTCTGCAATTAACTCAGCAGTTTCTTACAACAGGTGACAATATTAAAACTTTGTCTTTGATGTTCAGAGTGCATCCAAGCACGACATCAAAAATTATTGAAGAAACTTGTAGGGAGCTGTGGAATAGTTTGAAACCAATCGTTTTCGAATGTCACTTTACTGGAAGTGTATGGCAAAATATAGCATATGGATTCTCATCAAAATGGAATTTTCCAAGCTGCTTGGGCTGTATAGATAGTAAGCTAATAACAATGAAGATAACTGTATAATTTGATGATAAAATCAAGTTCCTCAGTAGAGATGTGTCTTAAAAAATATATATTTATTCTTACTTAATTTAGGCTCCTCCAAATAGCTGCTTTTACTTCTAAGATTATAAGGGGCATCATAGTATACATCTGCAGGCTGTTGATGCTTACAAAAAATTCATTCTTGTTAATATTGGAGCAGCTGGACGACAGAGTGATGGTAGAGTTTTTCAGAATAGTACCACAGGCAAAATGATTATGAACGGTGAATTAAATATTCCACCTCCAAAGTCACTGGTACAAGGTAGTACGAAGCTCCCATATGTATTTTTGGCAGATGAAGGGTTTGGCTGGAGTGAGTGTATGATGACCCCTTACCCCAGAACTTCTAACTTAGATATGACAAAAAAAGTTTTCAACTACCGTCAGTCCAGAGCTAGACGTATAGTTAAGTGCAGTTTTGGAGAATCAACAAGCACATGGCAACTGTTCTAAAGTAAAGTACAAATATCGCTACCAAGTCTGATGGAAGCAGTGAAGGCCTGCGTTTGTTTACAAAATTTTTTATTAATGCATATACCTCAAGAACAAAATGATTGTGACCAGCAAGCTTCTCTATAATGTGAGGGTTTGATTCATAGCAGTGTTACATTAGTATGTAGTAAGAGAGCTAAAAAAATATCAGCAAAAACCATAAGAGACAGCTTTGCAGCTTTTTTCATGACTGATGGAGCAGTTCCATTTCAGTGGAGTAAGGCTCTAAACAACGATTTCTAAACAGTATTGTATGAATGTTCGACATGTAATCAATTATATAAAGAGTATCACAAAAAATTATAAAGGCTGTATAACTAGTCATGAAAATGAATGAAATCATTAAATCTTTTGCCATAATTTATAATTTATTAATTTATTTATAAACTCAGTAAAATATACGTAGAACACATTACTTTTGTAACTCAGTATCACAAACTTCTTAAATTTTTGTCGTATATTAAATAACATTTAAGATATAAATTAAGTACAGTCACTATTATTAAACTTAATATATTACTCTTGACAGAAAATTACATACAGCCATTGTCTAAAGCAAGTGAATACAATCTGTGTAACGCAATCTTATATGTTATGTTAGCGTTTGTTAACTTATTAACATGAAATTGTTGGATCTCTAGGAAGAAATGCCTCATACATAAGGCAATGGTTCATGTAGATAATTATATTGATAAAAGCACAGGTACTTGTGTTGGCTCTGCATAATACTTCAAACGTGAATCAATAACCAAAATCTAAGGTGCACACGAGTGATGCACTCTCTCTTCACCTCAGTTGTACATCGTTCAATGTAAACCTAAATTTTAGATGCAACCACTTATGAAATTAATGACTTTTTTTCTCATTCAAAAATATTAGAGCATTGATCTGCACTTGTAATCTCGATTCTTCGGGAATTTGGCGAATAATGTCACCAACTTGAATTAAAAATCCATCTACACTATCCAATGGCTTATCATTTTTCAGACAAGCCAAGATTTCTGCGTCAAAGTTACTTACATCAGCCTTTTGACCTGTCACAATCACAAGTATTATTGTACGTAAATATACCAAAAAAATGTTTTAATCATGAGTGTGATTCCGTACGTTTTCGAGACTGCTTTTGATAAAACTGACGTAGTTGACGATTCAGGGCTTGCGTTATTATTCGCTGCATTACTATTGTTTTCATCAGCCTTTTGATTAGTGATTAATGTAATCGTACTACATTTTAGATAAATAGAATATTAATAAGTGAATTAATTACACTCACACGTTAAGTCTTCTAAAGTACTTACGAAACAGGATCTGAAGAGTCCTCCAAAAAGAGCAGGTGATGGTAGAACTTAAATGATTTAGATGGGCTCTTCTTGCCTGAAGCAGCTTATCCGCTTGGCTTGCAAGCAAGCACTTGTTTTCTTGTTTTTCTATACCTACTTCTCAAATACTCCAATCGTGATTTTACTTCTTTAACATCAGTGGACGATATCTCTTTGCACACTGACAGCCAATGAATACTTTTTTTTAAATTTGTTCTTTCTGTAACTGGAACATATTTACTATCCCTCAGCAGAGGTCTCTTTTTAACAGCCAGAATCAACGACTTATCAAGGGAATCTTGATCTGTTAGGCTCAAATTCTTATTTGGAGGCAGATCATGATAACTATCTACATTTAATTGAGATGCTTTACAATCAGAAGGCATCAGGTTCAATGTTAAAGCTGAAATGGATGTCAAAAGTATTTAGAATAAATAAGCACACAATCATGAGTACTATATGACAAAGTATGTAAGCCTTACTTGCAAACACTTTGTTTGTTGCTATTAGAAACAAAAACATACTCATCACTTTTGGCAAACTCTTCAAAACAGCTATGATTCTAATTGCTACTGTCCATCTCAAGACTTTCATTGCAGTATCTGCAAGTCAGTGACTAACAAAACAAAAAATTATTTTGAGAAAAACAAACAGTTTATTCACTAGGTTATTGATAAAAGTATAATTTGTTTATTTACAAGTTGAAAAACTGATTTTGATGTTTAGATTATGTTTTTGTTATGATTTTCATGAACCGTAAGATACAACATTTTAAGTACTCACAACTGCGTTATAAGCATCCATTTTCCATCAAAAGTCAGTATAAAATATTCCAACGGTTTTTAATCGTGATTAATATCTGTCAGACTAATGTACTGAATATAATATAATCAAACATGCACTGCACACATGTTTTGATTTTTCCGACAACGTGCTTTTTGAGCTTAGTCTACTAGTCTCTGAGACTCGCGGACTCCATGTATTCGCTACGTGCACAAGCTAAAAAAGCGATCGCAGCAATACCTGTGCTAATATGTGAAACTAAACGATATGTTTGTCTTCTGCTAGCAGACTACTAAGCATTGCTATCATCAGAAATTCATGTGTTTATACATCGACAACCATTCTAAGGGTTAAATTTTTAATAAAATTATGAGTAGTATGTACATATTTTACTCAGGCATGTTCATTAAAAAACGCAGTGAAATACATTGGATACTGTGTATTTCTTAGAGTTTTTAGCTGGAGCCTGATCCTCTAAGCGTATCGTATGAACGTGTGTACATACTGTGTGAACACGCCGGTATAGGGCTAATGGAGCTCTCTGATTGGTCAGAGGAGGTCTGTGTTGACTACATTGCAAACTAATAAAACGTATCACGTATCACACAGTACACGGACTTGTGTTGAAGTAATACTCAAGCGCTTATAGTGCTTGTAGTACAAATTTTGTCTTTAGTTATTTACGTAGGATTGTACCACTTGAGACATTGTATTAATTCGTATAATAAACACAGAACCTTTCGTGTATCTATCGAGGTGCTGTGTTCCTATAGGTATCAAGCACATATCGCGAATATTGCCTTCTGCTGTGCCCGACCAATAGTTCTCGTTTTTCCCTCGGTGGCACTGCTTCAAAATTGTGCACGTAGCGAATATGCACCCTTATGAGTCGTGATACCGGCGGCAAATTCAAAAAAACTAAAACCATTTAACTTAATCCAAAACTATACATCTAAAAAATAAGAAAGTAATTAATAAATCAAACGCCTACCACTAAGTACTCCGACGCACTGACTAGCCACTTAATAAATTAATAAAATAACAATAAATAATATTAGTACCAATTACCGAGTGACCTGGAGTACTTGCTGGCCGTTTTATAAATTGATAAAAAGACAATGAATAACTGAAGCGCCACTCAATATGTAACCCGAGGCATTTACCAGTCATTTTATTAATTAATAAAGCATTAATTAATAACATGAGCGCTGACCACCAGGTAACTGGGGGGCTTACTGACTACTGTAATTATTAGTAGAACATTATTCAACAACAAGAGTGCCAATTACCAAGTAACTCGGGGTGCTGACTCGCCACTTGAATAATTAATAAAAAAATAACAAGTAACTTACTACAAAAATAACTTAACATAAAAAATAAAAATAAAATAATAATAATTAATAATTAAAGTGCTAATAAACTGGACTGCTTACAAGTTACTTAATAGATTAATTGAATAACAATAAATAACCTAAACACCCATCACCAAACACTTCAGAACATATACTGCTTACTAAAAAGTTATTAAAAAATCAATAAATAACATAGAAGCCTATTACTAAGAAACCTGAGGTGCTAACTGGACTCTTACTTGGCTTTAATTTTTTTTTTTTTTTTTTTTTTTTTTTTTTTTTCTATACCAAGCTACCGGGACAGCTTAATGGCCTAGTCATCGGGACCACTCACTCACCACCTATGTGTGGGAGTGTATTGCCGTACCCATTTACTATTCCTTTAATTGATATCGCACCTATTATACTATGGGCACAGTGTGTGTATATCCGGTGAAACACCTTACCAGTTAAGCTACTGACACTCTTCGCACCAATGGTGCACCGTGTCCATTTGCCACTGTGTAGCCTTTTCCCGGTGACGACTCCATATTTCAGGACGTCCACTCCACCTTGTCGGTGAAGCCAGTGCTCTCTGCCGAAGCTTTGGATCCAGGCTAATAACAATCTTTGGAGAAGCCACATGTTTTAAGGATCACTCCTTGCCGATAAGGTCGGCAATCCCTACCTGACGCCTGGTATCGAGTCCGTTAATCCCGATCAGCCACTTACCATATTAATAAAGAACAATTAATGACAAAAGTGCTAATCATTGGTTAACTTAAGGCATTTACTAGCAAGTTAATAAGTGAATAAAAAGATAATTTATGATTTACAAAATAAGCGCGAATCATCAGACAAAGTTAAATTGATTAATCAAGAGTCCAGAAAGTGCCCCAGATAACTTGGTTATCAGCTCTGATTTATATTTTTCTATTATTAATCTTTTAAAAGCGCTTAGTAAACGACTTAGGTGACCCCGTGATTGCCACTAATGCTGTTAATTAATCCTTCAAGATAAAGGTACTACCTAGAAACACTTGACACGAATGTGTCCGTCTTGTGAAACATAGTTATATTTTATCGTATAGAGTAAAATGTTTGTAATAAAAACAACTTTACAAAATTCCTTATAATTTATAAGTTAATAATTTGTTTTAAATATATTTTATGAATTTAAATAATAAGAAAAAATCTTTTAAAAAAAATATTGAAATACGAACCCCCATGAAGCAGTATAAATTAACTCTAATTCGTGTAAAATGAACAAATTTTGTAACTTATACTTTCAAAGAATTTTAAGTTATTAAAATATTTTACACTATAAATCCTTATTATATGCATAGCAGATACATTATTATTGAAGTTTTTTAATCTATAATAGTAATAATTTTTTTCTATTATTATTAAATGACTGGTTTACGTAACGTACACTTTTTTTTTAACGTCTCCCCTACAAACAGTAAGAAAGGAGCTGTTCTAAACGTAAGTCTCTTTTTCACTTAGTCCGTCCGTCTCTAGAAACACAAGTACATAAGTGTCTAAAACAATAAAATTAACTCTTTCTGTTTGTCAAGGTGATTCTGTAATAAGTGAGGTATGCTCTATTTTTTTGTGTAAACATTATCATAACCTACAAATTTTTTGCACATCATACGTACTTAGTACTTTATTTGTAAAAGTTGGTCTGTATTTACTTGAATACTTATGTATTATGATACTTATTACTTAAAGGTTCACACTATGAATTTATGATTTAAAAAAGGTGAAAAAATAGGATTAAAAAGGAGAGGCCAAACAAAAAAACGAGTAAAAAAAATGCTAAGAAAGTTAAAAAAAGCATGTGTACGTAAAACGTCAAAAGAAGTTGACTTATGATTCTGAAACAATAAAACAAGCTATTATTGATTTAAATGAGGGGTCCTCTTTGAGGGCAGCCGGTAGAAAACACAAGATCCATGTTACATCTCTTTATCGAGCCGTTACAAATCCAGACAGACCGTTACAAGCTCCACCACCAACAATTTTATCAGTTGAGGAAGAGAAAGAGATTGTTAAATGGATCGAATTCAGAGCAGAATCTGGATACTCAGCCACTAAATCAGATCTCTTAGACAATGTGCAAAATTATATAGCAAAGAACAACTCCATTTACAAACGGAAGACCTGGCAGGCATTGGTACGAGGCCTTCAAAAAAAGACACCCAGACGTGGCTATAAGAACAGCTCAACATTTAACTCTTAGTCGTGCAACAGTAACACAAGAAGATTTGATTAACTGGTTTGACGTCACACGGCAAAACTTGGAAAAAAAAAAAATTAATAGAAATAGATGGTTCTTGTGTGTTCAACTGTGACGAAACTAATTTGCAGTTGTTGCCAAAACCAGAAAAAGTGTTGGCTAAGAAAGGGTCTCGTACTGTACATAAAGTAGTTAATGGTAACGAAAAAGAGAGTGCAACAGTTTTATTTATGTATAGCGCGAATGGAGCAAGAGTCATACCTATGGTGATGTCCAAGGACAAAGATGAAGTTCCTGATAAAATAATAAAAATTTTTCCATCTGAATTAAGTCTAAGAATCTCAGACAACGGATGGATGACCGCAGAATCTTTCTATGAGTATGTGACAAATGTATATTATTCATGGTTAGTTGAAAATAATGTACAATTTCCTGTTGTACTCTATTTAGATGGGCACTCGTCCCATTACAACATACTGTTAATCAAGTTTTGTAACGAAAAAAAAATTGAGTTGTTAGTTTTATATCCAAATTCTATGCACATTATTCAACCTTTGGATATCTCGTTTTTTTATCCTTTTAAAAATGTTTGGCGCAAAACCGTTCCAGCGTGGAAAGAAAAAAATAAAATCTCTCGTATGAAACAGGAACACATTGGATCTGTTTCGATGGATACCTTGAATTCTTTTGGAGAGGAAAAAACAGCAATAATAAGTGGATTCAGAAGCAGTGGCCTGTGTCTTTTTAATCCAGATGAGGTTGAATTTAATGTTTAAAAAAAAAAAATAAAAAATAAACATGAAAATGTTGTCAGTGTCGAAGCACTTCCTCCAGAGTAGAAAAATAAAATGAACGTCACTACTACAGATGTTTCAACTGTACATGAAAACAACTTATCGACCAAATTACTTGAACTTTTTAAAGAAGCAGAAAAGCAAGGATTTTGGGATCACGACATTGAAAATCTAGGTCTTTTCAACCACTGGTTAAAAATAAAGCAACAAAGCTGTGGTGCGTATTTCGTTAAGTGAATAATGTTTTGTTAATCACTTTTTTTCTAGTACAAAATATTAATTTTAAACACTGCTACCAATTATGTATACAACTCAATGATTTGTTTGATACGAAATTATTTACCTATTTTCTTTTAATTTTTAATCGTGTGTTAAGATTTACACTGTACTTTAATTATTTGTTGACTTAAAAAAACGACATTTATTTTTAAAAAAATACTGTAAAAAATCAAAAAAATTTTATTTATGTTTTTTTTTTTTTTTTTTTTTAAATAATAATCCAAGTACAACTAATGGTAAGCCTATAATTAAAAGTATAATTACAACGAAACAAAGTCAAATCAAATGTAAGCCTACAGTGTGTCTCAAAAACACTCTAACTAGTCAAGAAGTTATTATAGATGTAAGTGATGATGCTATGGCAGAATTAACAACAATAGTTGGTGAGAATCCAATTCCTTTAGCATCCCTTCCTCAAGACTGTGAGATAGATAATTTCATTGGTCAAGAAATTGTTATTGGTGTACCTGAAGATAGTTTGTCAGAAGCAACAAGTATAGTTGCTAAAAATCTTATCCCTCCCATTGACGTTCCTCAAAACGAAAAAAATTCTTATAAATTAGCATGCGTACAAAATCGATAAAAAGAAATTGTTTCAAAGCCACCGTTCCCAGGAGACACTTTATCAACTTTTCAAGAGGACATTAACCATGGAAATTTGTGTGATAATCCGTTACTAAATGCTAATAACTGTATGGTAGGTTTCAGCTTGAGTCAAGCACATGCTATTGACGTTTAATCTGACAGATTCCATACACTTCAAGAATTTGATAATCAAAAATACACAGCTATTCTAAAAAATCCTGTACCTCTTTAACCACACCTTTTTAAACTCAAAGCGATTTTCAGTTTCTTCAAATTTACATGCTACAACAAACAATGAATTGTGTTCAAATAAAAATACTCATCTAAGTAGTAATCAGGTATCCTCTAATGAAACACTTAATAATACAGTAGAGAAGGAAAATAAAATCAATGAAAAAAAATGCGTTCTTACAAACTTTTAAGATGCCCTTTGAATATTTACTGAAAAGCAAGCGATCAAGGTTAGAAAAAAATAACAAAGAAAAAAAGTTAGCAGCAGTTATAGATAAGTGGTACAAACTTCAAATACAAAAAGAACAAGAAAAAAAAGCTGAAGAAAAAATAGCTAAAAAGAAACGGTTACAGGAAGAAAAAAAAGCTAGAGCAATCAAGAAAAAAGTACTCCAAGATCAGATAAAAGAAATTAAAAAAAAAAATAAAAGAAGAAAAAACATAATTTACTATATTATTTATGTGTACTTACTTTTTTTTCAGTTTAAATACATTTTTTTTATTTTAGAGATTCTAATTATTGAACGCATCAAAGATTACTCCGTTTATTTATCAAAGTACTATTAACATCATTGACACACAAACTAGCATTTATATAAAATAATTATTGAACAAATCACAATAACTTAAAGTTATTGAAAAATTTATATATTTTTTGATTTTAAAATAAAATATTGAATAAAATTTTTGTAAATTAAAAATAAAAGTTCTTAAATACTTTTTTTTCTTTGATTATATATATTTTATATCATTTACTTATTCATTATAATATGAAAATTAACTATTTATACTGTGTTTCAAGTGACGGACATATCGTGTTTCATAAGGGGGACAAGCACGAAAAAGGTGTTCTAACCGACGTACATATTGTAATATTCGTTTTTTATTAACATTTTTTTTTCAATAGAACTGCAAGTTTATGAATTGTAACAGTTACTTTGAGACTTTAGCTATCCATGTAGGTCATTTGTTTGTATGAAAAAATTGAAATATATTTTCAACTCAACGTTCTTTCTTCCGTGCTCAAAAAACCGTTCCTAGGTGGTACTTTTACCTTACTAAATAATCTAGATGCCAGTTAGTGCTCCAGGTTACATGGTGATCGGTGCTTGTGTTGTTAATCGGATGCTTAACTGATTAATTAAATGGCTAGTAAGCACCCCGGGTTGCCTGGTGATTGACATTTGCGTTATTAACCAGTAAATGTCCCAAGTTACATGGTAAGTGGTGCTTGTATTATTCATTGTTTATTTATTAACTTATAAAGTGGCTAGTAGGCGCCCTGGGTTAGCTGGTAATTGGTGCTTATATTATTTATTATTTTATTAATTTATTAAGTGGCAAGTAGGCGCCCCTGGTTGCCTGGCAATTAGCACTTGACTTGTGTACTATTTTTTTATTAATTATTTCAATGGCGAGTCAGCTCTCTGAGTTACTTGGTGATTGCCACTGATGCTGTTGAATATTGTTTTACTTATTATTCAAGTGGCTAGTAAGCGCCCCCAGTTACTTGGTAATCAGCACTCATGTTGTTGATACTTTAATGATTATTAAAGCAACTGTCAAATTTCCCGGGTTACATGGTGAGTGGCACTGGCCAGCAAGTGCTCCAAGTCACTTGGTAATTGGCACTAATATTATTTATTGTTGTTTATCAATTTATAAAGTGGTGAGTCAGTGCGCCGAGTTATCTGATGATTGGCGCTTTAGTTATTTATAACTTTTTTACTTATTTATTGGAGTTATAGTTTTTGATTAAGTTATTTGGTTTGAGTATATTTAAATTTCTCGGCAGTTTACAGTATAATATATTATGACTCGTAATTTACTGCAATCGGAAATGCTAATTCATATCAATTATAACATTTAACATGATATATGAACTTACAATTATAAACACAGTTTAAAGAGAAGATACACATTCATTTGTACATTATTTTTAGGTTTACAGAACATTTTATCTTATTTTCTACGTTTTCTACAATTATTTTAAGTTTTTGACAATTTCTGACAAATTTACTGTATAATACTGAAGAATTTGTGATAAAACCATCCCTACTTATAACTGATGCAAGAATGAAAAGTATTCCAGTCACGGTAAACAGTATGTATTTTTAATGATGCAAAGAAAACGCAATGTTAGGTCTTTAAATAATGCAACAACGAAAAGTATTTATCATTGCAGTAACATGCATATCCTTACCAAAAACGTCAACGCTGAAGTCAGTCGTAAATAACATCATTGATTCTGCATTGATGTTGAACTAACAGTTTTATTTTACACAAAATTATGAGAAAGGCAGAAAGCGAGTACTTTGAGGAATGAATCAACATTTTTTTTTTTTTACTTCACTAACACAATTCTATTTTAAAATAAAAACTGAAAAAGTTGCTAAAAACAAAGTGAAATAGTCAAATCTCAGAATTGAATCAGCCACGGATCTGCCCCCAGCGCCCAGATTACAGTGCATTGCACTAAAAAATACCTGGAATTGGTGAGTCACTGATTCAAAACTACGTAATATAATCAAATGAATTTTATTGCACTTTCAAAAAGCAATGTTTAACGAAGATTTGGAGACCTGTAGAGTTTAAAAATATTAATTAACAATGGAGATATATGCGTTTGAAAATCGTAAAAAATGCGATTTTTAAAACTTTCGGAATTTTGACACCTTTTTTGTTCAAAATGATCTAAAGAATACAAGAAAATTTTTCATCAAAAAACTCAATTTTTTTGTTTGTTAACAAAAATTGTTAATAACAATTAACCTGCCATTTTTTCGGCTTCTCACCCTTGCTATTCGGATTCAGGGGGTCAAAATACATAAAAAAAACTTGGGTTGGTTCGCCGACACCCAACGGCTACGGGAACCCCCCTGGCTCGCGGACTAAATTTACTTTTCATGTATTAATCAGCCTACTAAAAAATTTTAAGGGATAGTGTATTGTACCTTAATGAATGATTCGTTAAGGAGGTTCGGGAGTAATAATAAAATGCAGAGATAACAATAATATAGTTTTCTTGATAATCTAGAATACGTAGAACTTTTATAAATTTTTTGTATAAGGTAAATGCTCCTATTGGTGAAACGTGTCCATATTATGAAATTTTACATCTATTTCTTTAATAATACATTCAAATGTATTCAACAATGCATTCAAATGAATAATAAGTATACTACATAACACTTCTGATAGCATAACATTTTCAATAATAATGTGTAAAAATTACTAAAAATTGAATGTGTCTATGCAGCATCTTATATCGTCGTTATGACTTGATTTGTATTGAAAGTGCCTGTCTTTCAAAAACTTTATTTTTGATCGACTACATTATTCTTATTTTTTTAAATGTTAGTAGAAATGTGTCAAAGCGATCTTTGGAGTACGTGGATTAAGTATTCGATTGATTTGTAATTTTTTTTATCAATAAATAAACTTAAATTATTAAATAAAAATATTTCAAAAATACGTACCATACTTTTTGTGGAATGCCGTATTTATGAAACATCAGATATTAAGTTTCATAAATACGGCAACGTTATCACTGCTGTTGTACGTATTTGTGAAATGTTCGCAATGTAATAGCTATACATGAGTTGAACATTTAATTAATTCAAGTTGCTACCTAATGTTGATTGATTACTTCTAATAAGCCAGTGTACTTCTCTTCCACTCTAAATCAAGTTTAAATTTGGGTCTTTTGTTGCAAAAGTAAGTTTTTTTATTTTTCAGTATTGTACAAATTTTCATTTGCACAAGTTTATAACCTCAAAATATTGCTTAAATATGTAAACAAGCTTCAATTCAACCATATTTATTTTTCATTTTATGACTCATTGCAGATATTTGAATTGTAAGTTTTTAAAATATGAAAACAAAGAAGGGAAACGAGGTACAGACAAGAATGAAGGGAAACAGGAAGAAGAAAGATGATTCTGAAAACAAGGAGAAAAAAAGGATGTAAACAAACGAAAAATACAGATAAAGCCAAAAGTAAGAAGAAAAAGATATAATACAGAAACGTTAGAGAATGCTGTGCAGTTAGTGAAAAAAGGTAAGTCTATGCAAAAAGTTGCCCTGGAGCTTAAAGTACCAGTAACAACAATCTTCAGAAAATAGAAGAATCCTCATAAAGTAGGGGGCAAAACTGAACCACCAAAAATTTTATCTGCTGAAGATGAAAAAGAAATTATAGATTGGATATTAGTAAGAGCAAAAATGAGAATGCCAGTGACTAAAGATCAGCTTCTAGATGCTATACAATTTTATGTTAAATCTGTGCATTTAGAAACACCCTTTACAGATGACAGGCCAGGACGACACTGGTATGAAGCTTTTTTGAAGCGGAACCCTGAAATTGCCATAAGAACAAGAATTTAAGCGTGGCCAGAAGTTTAGTTAATGAGACCAATCTTCGACAATGGTATCAAGAAGTAGGTACTTATCTAGGAGATAAGAATTTACTTGACATTGATGGCTCACGTATCTTCAACTGTGACGAAACCTCTGTACAATTAAGCCCTCAGTCCTAAAAATTTTTGACTGAGAAGGGAGCTCGAGCAGTGCATAAAATGATTGATCGCGGTAAAAAAGAGCGCTTAACCGTTCTACTTATGTATAGTGCCAACGGTGTACGAGGGCCACCCATGATCATGTACAAGTATAAAAAAGAGGTAACACGAAGAGTAGTAGAAAAAATTCCAAGGGATTGGGGAGTGGGAATCTCAGAGTCTGGATGGATGACAGCAGAAAGTTTTTTTTGAGTACAGGACAAACGTTTTTCATCCATGGTAGCTCAAAAATGAAATTGTTTTTCCCGTCATAGTCTATTTCAATGGTCACTCATCACACATGACAATGCCATTGGTTTAGTTTTGTAGAGAGAAAAATATTGAACTGGTATGTCTGTATCCAAACGCCACTCATACAATGCAGCCGTTGGACATAGCTTTTATTCGACCATTTAAAGTGTGTTATAAGAAAACCGTTACTACTTGGTTACAAGATAATGAAGCATCGAAGTTAAGCAAGGAAAATTTTGCAACTGTTTTGAAAAAAACATTTGATGATATAAAATGAGAAGTAAATACGATGGCTAATGGCTTTAAAGCATCTGGATTGTTCCCTTTCAATGCTGATAACGTTGATTACAGTATTTTGAAGAAAAAAAAAGACCCAAGAGAAAGATGAAGATAACGATAAAGACATGCAGATAAAAAAATCAAAATGTGTGAAGCTACTGGAACTTGGAATGGCAAATTAGAAATGCAAGGCCTATTTAACTATTGGTTTCGCAAGAAAAATAGTCATGGTTAATATTGGTTTTTAATATTACTTAATTTTTTTTACATTTTTTTTAACTCATATACTATTTACAACTATTTACAACTATATTATTTACATAACTTTTTATGGTATGTACAGTTCATACACTATTTACATGCAATTTATTTGCAACACATTCACAATCAATTAAAGATTTTTTTGCTGTTAATGATTTATTTACAATTTAAGTCTCATTCTACGATATTTTTTTTCATATTTGAAGTCAAGTAATTTTGCATTATAAACTATCGTTTTAATTTTTTTTTCTTAGTAGACTTGGTTCCAAGGTCGATACCTTTGATTGAAGAAGTAAAAAATATTAGTAGTTCTAAGGTTAAAATAGTGGCATAAGCTTTTTCAAATGAATTAGAGCCTGAACCTGAGATAGAAATAAATGGTAGTTCTCTGTCTCAAGCCCAGCAGTTTTTGAAGATCCTTTAGACAATAACTTTGTTTCAGAAGAGGCGAATGTTAATCTGTCTAATCACAGTAACGACGTTTCTCATGAACATCTTGCAGTAGGCACACAGGTCATAGAAATTTTTATTGATCCAAATGCAATAGATACAATTATCAGCTCTTCCATTTTAGATAATATGTTAAAGAATAAAAATGATACAATGCCTTTAAATAATTGTGATCATGATTTGAATATGGAAGATAGTGTATCACCCGTTGAATATCTAGAAATTATAAATTTACAAAATCATTTTTAATGTGAAGCGAGGAGTGCAGAAAACAGTGCATCAGTATTATACTTTAACACTCCGACTTTCACAAATGTAAATAATTTTAACGGTAAGCTTTCAGTCTACTAAATATTACTTTTTTCAACTAAAAATAAATACTATTCATTACACACACGCACACTCATAAAAAATGGCAGATTTAATAAATTCATTAATTTAATTAGGTATTGATGAACGTCCAAAAAGTTTTAGTTCGACAATCTTCTTACCAAAAGAAGAGGAAAAAAAATAAAAGAAGAGAAACTGTTACAAACTACACAATTAAGAGAACAGAAAAAACAGTTATCAGAGCAAATAAAAAATCTAAATGATCAAATCAAGCAAAATCAAAAAAAGATTAAGAAAGAAAAAAAAAATTAAATACAACTGTACCACTTACTTATTTTTTAATTAAATTAAACTTATGTCCTTGCAAAATATAATACTAAGTCCAAGTTCTACATTTACACAGAAAAAAATTTGGTACTTAAACAGCCTAGGTGATTGGACTGTTTGAGTTCAACCATATCTTTGAGATATAACAGTCCTGAGCTCGACTTTATACAGACAGAAGATTTCACTGTATGCGTTTAATACAGCATTGAACGGTGACACGTCAATCGTTGGCGCCACCTAACTCTGACGGTAGGCTCTCTACAGTTCAGTGGTAGCATTGAACGTTCAGAAGCTAAAGAGGGGGAGCGGACGAGCTCGAGTCATGGCCGTCATGGGACCATTTCGGCACATTGGAAGGGCTCGAGCAGATTGAATGCTCAAAGTATACCTATATATACAAAGAAGCCGAGCCCTTCCAATGTGCCGAAATGGTCCCATGACTCGAGCTCGTGCGCTCCCCCTCTTTGGCTTCTGAACGTTCAATGCTACCACTGAACTGTAGAGAGCCTACCGTCAGAGTTAGGTGGCGCCAACGATTGACGCGTCACCGTTCAATGCTGTATTAAACGCATACAGTGAAATCTTCTGTCTGTATAAAGTCGAGCTCAGGACTGTTATATCTCAAAGATATGGTTGAACTCAAACAGTTCAATCACCTAGGCTGTTTAAGTACCAAATTTTTTTCTGTGTAATGTATTTTTGTGTTATTCATCTAAGAATTTTAAATTTTGATAATAAAAACGTATTATTTTACTAACTTCATTATTTTTTACTTATTTGTTAAATTATTATTTATGTATAAAGTAATTATAAACTTTCCTGATGTTTTTATCATAATTTCATAATATTATGGAATATACGGACAAAGCTCAATTTCGCATTAATAATACGTACATTTTAGTCTTCTCACTGTTTAAATTAGTATTAATAATCGGTAATTGATATTTGTTCTAAAATGATACCATGATTTCTTTGAAAATTCCCCTTTCTGGTAAATCCAAAAATTATGATATGCTATCGTTATTTAATTAAATATTGATTAATGAACTGCGGCATCCAAAATTTATGGTCATAATAGGGACATTTACCTTATTTGATGTGAGTCATTTCTAAAAGAATTATACAAACGAAAATCATGTGATTAATATATGCTTTTGTGGAAAGTAACCTCTTTGTCTCGCCTTAATGGACAGAACTTTTTGAAAAATACAAAGGTATTGAAAAAAATCTACCTAAGAGTTAATTATTGTTTAATTATTAAGTGATGACAAAATTCAGAGGCACGTTATAGTACATTTTAAACAATGCAAACGTTAAACGTAAGGAAAATATTGAGTTCGTGGGGTTCAAGAGGGGGTACGCGGTAAAGGGCCTGTTGAATGGTTCCGATAAAACACGATAAAAAAAAAATTATATCAGGATAGATGTGTGTCTTTGCACCAGAACCTGATATATTGATCATTGTTTTCGTATGAATATCCCAGGATAATTTTATATTAACTTTATAGGATCATACAAGTTTTAAACAGTGTTGTAAAATATATAAATTTTTTCCGATTCAAACATACGACTTACAATTGTTTATAGGTTTTTTTAGGGAGAGTACAGAGCTGACACAAAATTATATCATATCGTATAAGATTAATTACATTACCAAATTGTTTATCAGGATCCACTAAATTATTACGATACGTGCGATATGACGTATACGTGCGTTATAACGTGCTTATTATGTTTCACGCATGATCATACTCAAATATTTTACCTGTAATTATACGGTCAGCTAATTAATATACGTGACTGAAAATTTAATATTTTTTTAAAAATGAGTTTATATGTCTGACTAGAACTCAAATCTTTTGGGAAATTCGATTAATACACTATTTTAAAATTCAAACGTATTTTCAGTCGAATAAAAATACTTTATTGAAATTTAAAATAATCATTTGTAAAAATAAAAAACGTATTAAACGTGCCTTTTTTCGCGGTTTGCTTTTGACTAGACTATCTTTACATATATCTTATGTGTTTTTACGTACTTAAGAGCCTGAATATAGATCATATCTCAATTACTAAGATTTTTTTTAATGTAATATATAGTTTATAAATTTAAGTCTGACAATTATTATTATTTATTACGTACTTACATAATTTTATAATAATTACCATCCTGAAAATTAAATTTGAAAAATTTTACCGCGAGTTCGAATCGAACCGGAGTCTACAGATATTTGAATCTGACGTGTTACCGCTGAGCTATGGCAACATTGAATTCGAATAAAGAAAAACTGATATAAATGTACCTACGTCACACGGGAATTCATCGATATCTTGTGAATCCGTTACATTGAAGCACACGTAAGAACGTGTATATCACAATTGTAGTTGTTCGTTTAATATTTACACAATATTCTGGCAAGCTCAGCTCCGTGGGCCCTAAGACAAGAAGTTTCATGTTGACATTGTCAGTCATATCCGCATTGAATACCAAACCAGTAGAAATTAGACGAGAATCATATAATAACATCATATGACACCATTTAAAGACTAAAATTATAAGAATATATGTGTGTATTTGCACCTGACATATTTTATAAGACCTTATATACCGAGAATACATTAAAATACTAAGAAAAAAATAATATACATAAAGTTAAATGTATATGATTCTATATAGTTTATGCATAGTTATTTGCTTGTAAGACATGATACAAATGTATAAAGAATTTTCTTATACAAACTTATCAGAAGTGTATCAAGAAAGCCTATGTTATAAAGTTTGCGTCATTAAATAGGGATATTTAATTCTGGACGGGTAATACAAACAAGTTGAAAAATTGTAAATAAACATCAAGATTCGCCATACGCAACCATCAGAAAATAACCTATATAAAATAATATACACAACTATTTTGTAAATTACCATATGTACTTGTTATACACATATAGGTATATTTCGTTCCGAATCATGGTAAATATTTTTACATCATATACACCGATACATTGGGGAGACAAAAAATTTACTGATAAAATATTATACCTCGCAATTTTATGTCCGGTATACTAAAAGAAATGTATATCAGGTTTTATCATGTTGTACCGGAACCATCCAAACTGCGCGGACAGAGGGGACTCTCCTTTCCTCGTCCCTTTGAGTGATACTCTCGAACCTCCTAAGATTTAATGTTATTCTGTTCATAATCATTTCGTGAAAGAGCCACCTCAACATAAGCGGTTTTCCGCTAAAAAAACATACATCCTTAATGAATGGTACAAAAAAAAAATATCCTTACTTGTACAAATAACAGAGTGCTGCAGCCAGGGACGCTGGGGACGGAATTGACTACAATTTTCGTACACACGGAAATTAACAATTAAAATATGTATCATATAAACATATTGGAATTTATGACAGATTTGGCTTGTGCGTTTGTCATGTCATGATGTGCGACTAGAAAAGTGATCATTAAAATGAGTTACGAGATGCAACAGTGTGGTTTCTAAAGTGATTTTCGCTAGAACCGATATTTTTGTTCAAATCATGGGACATTTGGAAAATTGTCCAAAACTTTTGCTTGTAGATTAAAAATAAATGTTATTATGGCATGAATGTAATATAAAATGTCTATACTTGATAATGTATGTACGAGGACATGGCAGAAAAGCCTCTTTTTTCCCAGTAGGAGCTTGTAGGTGCGTAGTCGTGATTGGGATATGGTACGTAAGTGACATTTTGACTATATTTTCTTATTTATCTCTCTGAGGAGTCAATATATCAGCTTGAAAGTTTTTTCCAAGAAATTTTAATACTTGTAACATAACTTCACGCAACTTTAATATTCAATGTCAGTTTCTTGTAATAGCATGAGCTCTGGACACGAAATTGGCTACTTACGGCAGAATCACCCATGTATTTGTGTGTGTATATCTATACCTATATTTACGTCGAGTGTACATTTGCAATTAACTAAATATTTAAATTTAAAATATCGTTAATATTAATTGTCGTGATCAAGTCCATACGCACTGTATGCGCGCCAAGCATGTTCTAGTAAACTATAAATTACAGTTAGTTATAATTTATAATAGTTATTATCAATTTTTTTGTACTTTTTAATAGGTCACTCAAGATGAGAAAAAAAAGAAAAGACTCATAATATCAGCTACTTATATAATTCTCTTTTAAGTCTCAAATATGGGCTCCATTATTTTGTACTATCGGTTTGTATTCAAAAAATCTACACAATATACAAGAGCTCTACTTTTAAATCGATGGACCATCTTACAAATAAAAAAATCTACACTATCATTTTTTGATAGCCAAAAAAATTACTAAAATTCTAAACATCTCTTTGTTGATTATAATCAGTCTAGATGAATGATGATTTATGAAAAGCATGAAAAAATTAGTTGACTGTACAGACGTAGAAGTAGGGCTGACAAAGCTGTATAGAAAGTTAGCCATGTGGAACATCCGCAGTAGATACAAACACACGTTTACAAATGTTTGTTCTGGAAAAACTTCAACTTTTAATTGTATAAATTCAATTATCCCTGTTCCATTGAACGAACGAAATTTATATCAACAAATACCAGAAAATAGTAACAAAAAATTACTAAAATTCTAAATATCTCTTCGTTGATTATAATCAGTCTAGATAAATGGTGATTTATGAAAAGCATGAAAAATTAGTTGACTACAAAGTCGTAGAAATAGGGCTGACAAAGCTGCATAGAAAGTTAGTCATGTGGCACATCCGCAGTAGATACAAACATAAGTTTACAAATTTTCGTTCTGGAACAACTTAAACTTTTAATTGTGTGAATTCAATTATCCCTGTCCCATTGTACAAACGAAAGTTATTTCAACAAATACCAGAAAATAGTAGCAACAAAAGGAAAGAACGAGCAGAAAAGGTTAGGTGATAAGATCACTGGTACACACACAAAACTGCGTAATGTAATGCACGTATTTGGGTTTTTTCAACTCATTTAAATAAGTATTAAAGCACTCACCAGAACATCCTCGTCCTCGTCTTCTCCTTCCCACTTGTTGGAGGGCATCTCGAAGCGCGGCTCCTCATTTATCTTTTCCTCTAATCAGGAATAATTACAAAAATCATGTAATTCATGTATTATTTATAATAACGGTGCAAGCAACAGCCTGCTAAAATTATTAGTATGAAATGAAAGCAAACTGCATCTTGCATCGTTGCCGTAAACAATAACCGTTACAAATTTGCCAGTAAAGGTTATATAGCACATACTTATATTGTAACTTCAAAAAACATATGTCTTCTAATAAGTATAGCCAGCTTACCCCAATCGTCCATATTGATGATTCGCCTAGCTTGCCTACAGTGCACAGAGACAAAAAAATTGAAGCTCGTACTATGAATAGATTGTAGTTGTACTTAATACAACTCACGAGCGAAGGTCCATGTAAAATTTCACTGGCGTGGAAAACACGACTCCTATATTTGTGCTGCCTTAGGTCGAAAGACTGAATATGGATACCTATGATACCTATGGCCGTTCCTGCGTTCCATGTCTCGTGCATACTATACCTAATAAAGATGCTTATAAAATTAGTCACTATTTAATTTTGCGTTTAGATGTCTAACCACAGTTTAGTTCATGTTACAATATTTTGGAGAAAGAGTTATGCGCCAACGCGACAAACAAGATGGCAAGATATTTTTATTTCACTCGATGATCGATCATAACCAGAATGAATGTCCCACAGTTGCCACAGTCGTTTCTAGTCTCGTAAATGACATTTTTCATTTCCCTACATTTTATCTTCCCTAATTATTATGTAGTTAGATGGGGCACAAAAAAATCTACAGCGGAACGTCGTGGGTTGCGTTCAAATAGATCGTATTCGTATCCCGATCGTATCTGAATCATAGACATATAAGAAAAATAGACTGCTCGTTCTGATGTGCGGCGCTGAAGCACAAGTAGAAGGAGACACAATATTAAACGTATATCTATCTTTCTCGCACGTTGCCAACAGTGGAGGTCAGTAAACTAAGGCCAGCTGATGCAAATTTTGAAGATATTATTCATCCAGAAAATTTTTTACCCTGTGCTCTTGTTTATGTGTAGCAGTAGTTAAACAATGCGCTCTCTACGCTCATTAGTGAAAAATCCAATATGGAAGGTAGCTTGTTCCAAGCTTCCTGATCGGCTGATCAGTTTGGTGGCTTAAGATAGTTAGGAGCTGTTCACATAGACATTTTTTGCTTAATTCAATGTGAACGTTCATATTGAAAAGGGGGTTCCACTGTTCCGCTAAACTCAAATTGAGTGAACAGACTGAACAGACCTATGCTGTGTTCTCTGTCAGTCAACGTAGTTGCGACCATAGGCTTTGTTGCCTGATGGAAAAAGAGGTATAGGTCTGTTCAGTCTGTTCACTCAATTTGAGTTTAGCGGAACAGTGGAACCCCCTTTTCAATATGAACGTTCACATTGAATTAAGCAAAAAATGTCTATGTGAACAGCTCCTTAAGATCCCACCCCGATAGGAAATTGGACTAGGCTGCCTCGGTAGTTAGAGGGGGCCTAAGTAGGCCGAAGGTAGGTTTTATTACGGTGGAATTGGTAGGGACTAGGTATGAAGCCTAGCTATAGCTATTTTCCATCTCACCCTTTCTTATACTGTGGCTGTAGCTACAATATATATATGTACAACTGATGCAAATGACAGCCATTTCAGAGCAGTGTGTGTAAAATAATTAACTGACATGTTAAGGGTTCTCTACACGGAGAGGGAATTTACGGGTTTATCGCATGGAGGGTATCTGGCTGTTAGCGCATGCAGCCTCCCCATGCGTCTAAAACGCGAAGCTGATGCGCTGGATGCCAGCCAGTGCTTGTGTTAAGGCCCGTAGAGTGTTACATGCTATCAACACATGTGAGTACACGGCTGCGAACCAAGAAAAGCCGTAGCCGAAACTCATCGACTATGTCCGAGCTGAAAACGCAAGGAGCATGATGGGTTTAACGCATGGTGGCTCTTGCGTTTTGGGTATCAGCTGATGGTTGGCGGCGTTGGCACGAGGCGCGAGCGCCTATATATATATATGCTATGTATGTATATATACATGTTAATATGTATACATTTAACGCTGTTTCTGTTCTTTTAAGTATTACTTATGAAAATGTGTTACAAGTATGAACTTTAAACGCTATGCAAGTTTTAGAAAGGAAAAAAAATTTTAATTAATGTAACAAAATAAAAAATTGTATAATATAGGAAGTTTTTACTTTCTTTTTTTCTCGCTTGTTTCTGCTGCATGTAATGAAGGAAAAATAAATGTTGACGTACTCAAAATTTACGTTTGCGTTTCTGACACAAGATAAGTATTGTTGCAATAAGATATTTCTTAATAAATATTTGACAAATAAATTATTACTGCCTATTCTAACGTACATATATGTTTGTTTATATATATACACATATGTGTGTAAACTTATTTCTGATGTTTTGGTTAGAAATACCACAACATTGAAAATTTTGTGCGAATGCATCATCTTTATATACTTACGTACCAAATTAAATGATTTGCGATGAGATGCATAAGCTGTTACACCGTTTGTCACTCGTACACAATGCACATCTCAAAATTGCTGCACTTAGTACATTGGAAAGAATCGAAAGGCTATGAGAATCATATATGCATAACGTGTATACATATACGTATATAGCAGACTCTTGCGCCAACCATCAGCTGATACCCAAAACGCAAGAACCACCATGCGTTAAACCCATCATGCTCCTTGCGTTTTCAGCTCGGACATAGTCGATGAGTTTCGGCTACGGCTTTTCTTGGTTCGCAGCCGTGTACTCACATGTGTTGATAGCATGTAACACTCTACGGGCCTTAACACAAGCACTGGCTGGCATCCAGCGCATCAGCTTCGCGTTTTAGACGCATGGGGAGGCTGCATGCGCCAACAGCCAGATACCCTCCATGCGATAAACCCGTAAATTCCCTCTCCGTGTACATTTCATAAAATAGTTTTTGTAATTTTTTTTTGTAGAATGAGTGAGACAGTGAAACGATCGTTGTCTTAATGTAAGGAAGGGGTCAAGAGATATCGTGCTTCAAAACGTGCAATTGCAAAGGAGAAAGCAAAAGAAATACATAGCTCCAATATTGGTGCAAATTACGACAGGTTATTGGGTTGTTGGGTCAAAATCAAATTGCTGAGGACTAAAACATTTGAAATATTCTTACAGTTTTATTAAATTAACACTATTTTTTCCCTACTGTATTTTTTTACTTTATAAAAATAATTAATTTTTTTAATAAAAAAGTTACTATTGTTGTAAGACATACTATTTTTTATTCTCCTAGTCTAAGAATTCAATTCTTGAAGTACAGTATATTACGCACACCTAGTAAGCGAGGTTAAGGACTAGAGCAGAACATATACTCAAAGCATTTTCGGTAGGGGTATGCAGAAAATACTCTAGAGAGGTAGCCTATGTAGGCACTAGCTAGACCCCCGCCAAGCATTCCGATCGGAACCTTATATATTTTTTACACCAAGTCCTGCATGATCTATTGCTCTTCATGTGACTGCAGCCTTACGGTACGTTTACATGGTGTCTTATGTTTTTCAGAACCATGTCTTAGGAGCTATTCACATAGATATTTTTTTGCTTATTTCATTGTGAACAAGTGTAATCCGCAATCGCCGCCAGCAGTTACAAATGTAAGACGTGACAGCGTTGCGTGGTTGGGGGCGCTACTGTCGATTTACTGGTGATGTGATCCGCAATCCCGACAGCAGTAAAGCAGACAACGTCGGTCTACTTACTCTTTTTCGTGACATTTTGGCTGTGATCCCGCGCAATTCCGCTAGCAGTAAAGCTGTTATTTCCATTTTTCTTTTTGGCACTTGAAACTATTTTTTTTGGTCTGCGTGTTTGTTTACGTCTAGCACAATATGCTTTGTTTACAATCAGAAAATGTCACGAAAAAGAGCAAGTAGACCGACGTCATCTGCTTTACTGCTGGCGGGATTGCGGATCACATCACCAGTAAATCGACAATAGCGCCCCCAACCACGCAACGTTGTCACGTCTTACATATGTAACTGCTGGCGGCGATTGCGGATTACACCCAACGTTTATATTGAAAAGGGGGTTCCACTGTTCCGCTAAACTCAAAGTGAGTGAACAGACTGAGCAGACCTATACCTCTTTTTCCATCAGGCAACGAAGCCTATGGTCGCAACTATGTTGAATGAAAGAGAACACAGTATAGATCTGTTCAGTCTGTTCACTCAATTTGAGTTTAGCGGAACAGTGAAGCCCCCTTTTCAATATGAACGTTCACAATAAAATAAGCAAAAAATGTCTATGTGAATAGCTCCTTAAACTTTTCAGATTCGTGTCTTATGGTGCAGTCCCATGGTAAGAAATAGAGCTCCACGATAGACTATCCGCAATAGAAACAGCTAATCAGAGCTATTGCGGAAGTTTCTATTTCGGAAAGGCAAAGTTTGCTATGGTCCCATGTGCAGGAAAGATTGATGCGTAACCCATGTAGGCCCGTGAGTGCGAGTAAAAGGATCGAAGTATCTCTTTCTCACTCGCACTCACAGGCATGAATGAGTTACGCATCGGTCATTCCTGCACATGTGACCATAGCGAACTTTGCCTCTCCGAAATAGAATAACAAAACCAACTGATCAACGGTGAATGTTTATTTTTGTTGGTATGTTTTGGAGCTCAGTGTGAAATGTCTGACATTTTCTTTGGGAAGCATCCAATTACAATGCTTGCATTTATAATACTAAAATGAAAACTTAAGTGAACTACATGAAAAATAGGTTATCAAAATTTAAGACAAAAAGAATACAACTTACGCTTTTACATAATGCTGCATTATTGTTAGAAGCTCCACTCATTTTATTTTAGATTTGTCCCGCAACAGCTCGATCATCCGCAATAGCTCGAACGTCCGCAATAGCTCTGATTGGCTGTTTCCATTGCGGACAGTCTATTGCGGGGCTTTATTTCGTACAATGAGACTGTACCCTTACGTGTATAAAGCCACTGCCACATGGACAGTGTAAAGCGTACCGCGTAACCATTTAAGCCCATGAGAGTGACAGAGAGGTTAGCGTATTTTAAAATAATTTTTAAAAAATTAATAACAACATGCAAGGCAGGCTTTTCGTATTTCAAATCAAAACCGTGCATTGTTTTCCCGAACTTGCAGGACGTCCATCATTCCATCCGCCTCCATGTAATCGCACCCTAAGGGTGCCTGTACATGGGTGTCTGAATGTCTTAAGTATAGAGATATAAGGATAGAGTGCGCTAATTATACTAATGTACGTAAGGGGGAGCGATACGGTAAAAGAAAGAGATGGTCGCCGAGTGTCCTCTCCATCTCTTTCTAGCTGAGCGCTGTGATTGGCTGCTGCTCAAGGGGGTATTCTGGCTGTCAGCGGCAGTTACTGACATGGGTTATTGCCTCTTGAGCATCAGCCAATCACAGCGCTCGGGTAAAAAGAGGCAGGGAGGACACTCGGCAACCATCTCTTTCTTTTACCGTATCGCTGTATTCCTCTAGCGCACTCTATCCTTATATCTCTATGGTCTTAAGACCGTAAGCCAAACCTACGGCGGGTGATTAAATTCAAACTGACGTTAACTGAATACTGATAAAAATTGTTTTAAATGAGATAATAGGAGTCCTGTTCATAACAAAACTATGTTACATGATTAAATTATAATATTGGAACGATATTAAGCCACCAAAACTAAAAAAAATTTTTTAACGCTGAGTCGTTGAAAAGAGCGGTTATGTTGACAAAATTATAATATTATACCGAATGTGTGCCTATACGAGGAGAAGAGTGGAAATGTTGACTATAGCTAAATATCTGAGCGGACAGCCAAAGCAAGCGACGACAGGAGTTCTTCTCTTTTGACTGCAACCGAGTATATGCTATATATGTTTAACTGACTCTTGCTCTCTCGCTCTTCCATGAATGTTATCTATCAATCTTACATTCGATTAAATCGTGGAACTAAATGCTCGTAATTATTATATACACAGAATTTGATATCAAAACATTTTTTTTTTTTCCGTACGTTAATACTTAATTTGACATCTAGTATTATTTTGAAAAAATGTTCAGCTATTTTTTTAAGGATGGCAGTTCAGCTATAACCAGTGGTTTATTATTTTTCCTCATCGAAATTGTTATGAACTGTAGGACAAGCCCCGGAGGTTATCGATGAAGATATGTGACTTTAAGATTTCCTTCCGTTGGAGTTTCGATAGCTAAGATCATAAGGGCTTGTGCCACTATCGTTGTTGTTTTGCTATCTAAGGATCGATTCCAACTGTCGGCAAATTTTTTTTTATAACGCCCTATCCAAAATATCAGTGATGAATCAATGCTGAAATCAGTAGTAAATTACATCGTTGATTCTGCGTTTATTCCATGTTGAATCAATGCTGATTCAGCGTTGAATCAAGGTTGACTTATTATAAACTGGGGAACATGTTGTTGTAGCACTGATTCAACATGGAATAAACGCTGAATCAACGATGTAGTTAACAACTGATTTCAGCGCTGATATTTTTTAAAGGGCGTGATTCATCATTCTAGTTCATTTTCTTTTTGTTTACGTTTTATTAAAATTTATAAATAATGTTTACAAACACTTTTTTCCCTATACATCAAAATATATTTTTAATACCAATTATATTTAATAATTTCATAAGCTGATACTTATCGTTAGCATGGCCATTTCGTAATTTCATAATAATAAAATCATTTCTTAGCATATGAGTATAATTTTTACATTTAAAACTACCAAGAAATTATTAACATCCAAAGTAAAAGAAAAAGAATCCTTATTGTTAGATGTCTTGTTGGCGCTCGTAACTAAATTATCACGCATGCGCAACAGCAAGAAGACGAGATGCAGTGACGCTGCACTTCAGCGTCAAGTAACTATAGTTTTGTTCACTTTCGCGCAGTCAGCCAGTCTGTTAACACACGCATACTCTGTCTTCGCATTTCTTTTACGGTTTATCCTACCTTTTTCTGTTCGTTTAGCTACTGTAGTTAAGATAGTAAAGTGTTAAGATAGTTAAACCTAAAGATAGTGTAAATAAACGTGTCCAAGTTTAATTCTATATTTCGAGTGTTGTATTTTTATCCACCAAGTCACATGCTCAATCCCATACTGCTAACACTTATACATAATTTTTATTAATTTTTAGTTTTTTTTTTTTTTTTTTTTTCTAAGAAATGATTAAGCTGTTCCCTTCAATATTTTTATCTATCTATACAATAATCATAATCTTCGAAGGCACAAGAAATTTTACACAAAACTCCCTAAACATTTATTTTCTTTTTTTTTTGTAAAAAAATTTCAGGTATAGCAGCTATACTTATTGTATTGATTAAATACGTAATTCCAATGTCAATTACATAATGTTAGTTTTAGACCAAACTTTTAATTAGCGTATGTAAATATCAAAACTTAATACCTTTAAAAATTATGCAGCAAAAATCTGAACAGTAATGAAAAACAGATCTTATATATCTTCAGACTGCAAAAAGAATAATAAAACAGCATTTGGATCAATAATTAAATAAAATCAATTGCCAAGTTTCTAAGGCATAAGCATTTATCCTGCATGCTCCATAATGTAAGAAAATAAGGTGTGGCGTTCCGAGGTCTCATTTTCTTGCTGTTTTGCCTTCTATCACGACGCCATATTTAAGGGAGATGTGACTACTACAGCGCTGCATGAAGAGCCTGTACAATGAAACGAAGTGGCCAAAGTTAAAACTAAAATCTATCCCCCGCATCCACCTCGAAGTGAGACACACATATATATATATACATACCTATGAATATATATATGTACGTCAATTGATAAATGATTACCTATTTAGTCAGTTTTTCTGTGTGAATATTCACGAATTGTACGTTTAGTCACTGAAACAACTGGAATAAAAATATTGAAATAAAAAACATATATTGTTTCACGAGTTCCTTGATGATAATATGCGCAATATTTTAAAAGCTTTTGGAATTCGCAGACAGACATGGCGGCGCACTGGAAGCGTTCCTGATTGCTCAATCAAAATGGATGCGCAACGCCACACCTTATATTTTTACATCATGGCATGCTCTATTGCGCTCTATGTGACTGCAGCCTAAGACGTGAATCTGAAAATTTTAAGACATGGTTCTGAAAAACATAAGACACCACGTAAACGCACCCTTACAGTCGAGTATACGATTCGGATACGATTGGATTCGTATGGATACAATTTATTTAAACGCAACTATAGTTACAGCAAAAAAATAGACGGATCTCTCCTAAGGTGATCAATAATTAAAACCAGCCACAACTTCCACAGGATAATAAAACCTCAAGATTCGTAGAAATCCTAAAAATTGTCGTATAACATTCTAAAGAAGAGCTGGGTTTGAGATACATAAGATACATTTGCACAAAAATAGCTACCTATCCAAGTAGAAATTGAAAGTGGGCAGTTCAGCTCAAACGCATGGTCCAAATCAAGCAACCGAAACAGCCAAGCCTGCAGTGTTGGCAAAGAAGATCTTTGAATACCTCCACCACTATTAGAACTTTTCAAACGAAAGCCAATCACAGCTGACCTACAATAAGTATGCAGGAAAAGACTTAGGCTGCGGTTACATGGCTGTGGAAGTAGCCAACGGAAAATGTCACTGCGTCGAAAAAAAAGGTTCCCAGTTCCCACACCATCGGTTTAGCAAGTGACGCTTTCTGTTTCCGTTAGACAGAAAGTACATCGTGCACATGGACGCATAACAGCACGTTGCATCAGAGTAGCAGCCAATGGTCATGAAGAGTCCAAGTGGGAATAGTTTGATATTGTGTATTTAATAAAAATTATTATTGGATGAGAGTCATTTTTTTGGCATTTACTGAAAGTTAACACTGCTATAAGTACAATGACACGTGAAAGCATCAAAAAATTTTGGTAATGATTATGTTATATAAATATTTTGTTGATTTCCATCGATACGTAACGCCAAAGTCCGTATCCATATGCACGATGCACTTTTTGTTTAACAGAAACGGAAGCGTCACTTGCTAAACCAATAGTGGGGGAACCTTTTTTACTGACGTAGTGACGATCCGTTGACTATTTTCGCAGCCATGTAACCGTGGCCTTGATTCTCCCCTGCGGTCCCCTTCTAGTAAGGCGTGTTCGGTCAATGTCCCCAAAACTAGTACCGAACGTAAGCACGATATTTAAATAAAGTCCAACAACGTCAACGCGCCTATCATCCAATGACCCAAGGCGCTAACTGGCCACTCTATTAAATAAATAAATATTAACTAATAACACAAGCGCCTATCACCCAATGAGCTGGGGCGCTTAGTAGCTGTGTCTATGAGTTGCATTATTCTGTCCACCCGTTTCTGTTTCCTGAGCTTCTCTTCATCTCTCGCAAAATTTTTGTTTTTTCTTTATCGTCGTTTATTTCTCCATTAAATAACATCATCACTGCTTTCCCCAAGCTTTCAACATTGTCCCCTTCAAAGTCTGAGTGCTTCCGGTAAATTTCTTCGAAATTTAGCAGCTCCGCTTTCAGAACAGGCACATATCTTATCTCATCACTCATATTAATACATTCTGCAACTATTTTCCCGTAAGTATTTCTCGCTATAAAGTTCCTAAATAATATTCCCTCCTCCATCTCTTGGAGAGGTATCCAGCCATTTTCTGCTTTATTTCTACCAGTTTTTACTCGCGCATAAATAATTTGTTTCGATCTTGCAGGAATTTTAAAACACTCCAGCTTTAACAGTAGTATCTTTACATCTTCTCATTTAATCATATTCTCGGCAGCGCTTATCTGGCCCCGATATCGCTTAAAAGTATCCCACCCTATGATTCCTTCCGCGTCAATTGGGAAGTCATGGGGGACAACATGTAATGTGCACTTCAGCCCCTGTAACTGAGCCTGTACTGTGCCCAATATTTTGCGTGCTCCATGAGTCACGCCAATAATAGCCACTCGATACCTACTATCTATTAGCATGTCTGTGCTAAGAAAATTTTCCTTTATAATCGAAATCTCTGCGCCTGTATCCGCATAAAAAGTCGCCTTTCCATTCTTTAACTGTGGTCCCCGTAACTGGACCGATGGTGGCATGTGCCCTGTTCTCGCGAGTTTTATAGTTTTTCTGGGAATCTGCTCCATTTCTTCGTCACACTCTGAAAGCTTGGGTTTGTTATTCTCTGCATGTGTGTCAGGCGTCCTTATCCGATTACTCTTTCTGCGGGCCCTCCTGCCTTTCCTCGTGCGTCTGCCCTCATCCTGTTGTGTAGGATTGTCTGCAGTGTTGCATTCTATGCTTCCCCGCACTGCGTAAGTACTCGGACTGTTGATGCGCGATTCTGCCTCCACTAATATTTGCTCCGCCCCTTGCGGCCTCTCTCTCGCTGGACACGCTTCTCTCCGTTTCTTTCTCTAATTCATGTTCGACGTTTGGGGACCACGCTGAACATCTTGCGAGTTTAAAACTGCCGGTGGATTTTTTCTGCTGTCAGGGGCGTATACGCTGCTTCCCTGCTGCTGTGGATCCCTATCCTGTGGCGGCCTGTTTCTAACTAAATCCCTATTATAGTCGTCCCTGGTACCCTGATTTTTATACCCGTTTCCGTAGCTGTTAAATGTATCCCTACTGTCATTATTATACGAATCACCGTAGCCGCGGATGCCATAATAATTATCACCCCCTGGGATTGTAGTTATTGTACCTGTTATTGTAATCATTCCTATCATTATAATTGCTATTTCTATAGTTGTAATTGTTATTTCTGTTATTTCCATTATTGTAATTGTTGTTTCTGTAACTGTAGTTGTTATTCCTGTTGTAGTAGTTAATATTCCTGTTATGAGGCTCTGTTGGGCCATTGTTATAGCCCCTGTTATAATTATTATCATTATAAAAGTAAGCATGGTCATTTCCGTTCCCATAATTACAGGCGTTTCTGTTGGTATTGGTATTATCCACGCTCTCCTGACAAATCTCACCTGAGATCTCATCTGATATCTCATGTGATTTCTCACCTGAGATCTCATGCCAAATTCTCATCTGAGATCTCAGGTGAGATTTTGGAAAGAAAAATAAATAAAAAAATTTTGTGCAACAATTATAATGAATACATCAATAAAATGATTACCTAAAATATCAACAGTTATAGGAAAAAAAAAAAATTTGGCTTATATGGGACACGAACTTGAACCCCCAGTTTCACAGGCAAGCATCTTACCGCTTGGACAGAGAGGATGAGATACCATATTGACAAATTACGTCTATATGAAGTGTAAGTACCATGTGTTATTGTTTTTCTCATTCACAACTGAATCATACAATTATTAATAGATATAATTCTTCCCAATCCTAATTCTGATAGTTAACCAACTAGATAATATTCAGGAACATTATTTTCTTCACAAAAAATATTTTCTCTCTTAAAGTTACTCTTAAGGAAGCTTTATATTCAAGTAGGGCATAAGTTTTTAATAATAATTATAAATGTTTATTTAAATGTAAGAATAAAGAAAAACTACAATAAAAAACAGGAGGACTTGATGTGTTGTGAATAAATTATTTATAAAAAATCTAAACTGCTTGCGTGTACATTATTTTATTTTGAAAAAACACTTATAAAAGTTGGAAATCCTTAAAGCTATTCATGTTATTTCAATTTTTCAAAGCTTACTATACTCCGTGAATAATTACAGATAAAGTCATCACTGGAAATTTGTTGATACAATTTATGTTTAGTGAGTTAAATGTAATTGTTTTCTGAAAACGCAAAAAAGGAGTTAACAATGGTACCTAACTCATTACACATGTATTGTATCATAAAATTTACAGTAATTTCTGTATATGAAATTCTTTAAGGAGTATAATAAGTTTGAAAAGTTGGAATAACATGAATAGCTTTAAGGATTTCCAACTTTTATAAGTGTTTTTTCAAAATAAGATAATATACACGCAAGTAATTTGGATTTTTTTAAAATAATTTATTCACAACACATCAAGTCCCCCAGTTTTATATTGTAGTTTTTCTTTATAAATAAATTTAAATAAACATTTACAATAATTATTAAAAACGTATGCCTTACTTGGATATAAAGCCCCCTCAAGAGTAACTTTAAGAGAGAAAAATATTGTTAGTAAAGAAAATAATCGGTCTTGTCGCTTCTGGTTGGACCCTCGGCTTCTTGATTTCAAATCGTCGTATTATCGTGGCACTGCACTACGAGTGCTTCTCGGCAGAATTTTTTAAAACGCGTAAAATAAAAAAAAAATTCCGATTCTCACCAAACCCCACACTTAGCACCAAACTGTTACGTGGGAATATTATCGGTGAGGAGGTGTGTCGTGAGAATGACCAACAATTGTAATATCAAGAACTTTATTAAAAAAACCGAAATTAAAGGCAAAGTAGCGCGTGTGCTTGGTCTGTCTGATCTCCTTTGTTCGCCTGACCTCCTTGAACTCCCTGACTCGTTGGTTGCCCGACTACCAAGTGCCGAGTCCCGCGACTAGAGTCCCGACTAGATTTCCCTGATTAGAGGCTCGCCGGGCCTTATATAGCCTCGTCCCCCTCCTGTCGATGGTCTCTTGCTGAGATCGCCTAGCTGTTATCAAGGGGGGTCAGTATGATATGCCCTGCATATCGTACGTAACAGCAATATTGTTAGCGTAGCTGGTGATAATGCTAGCATTATGACTGGTTCTAAACATTATTTTTATATACTTTTAAAAGAAAAAGTACCTCCATTAATTTTATTGCCATACATTTGCCATACATCGGCCTTAGTTGCCAAAAAAAGTTGCGCAAACATTCGTTCCGAATGTCAAATTTTACTTCAAAGTATTTCAAAGTATTTTTCAAACAGTTCCAAGAGATTTTTCAACTTGAAAGATTTTTAAACTTTTTATCAGAATTCAACTAAAAAGATTTTGAAGCTGGCTAACACTCGGTGACTGTCTCTATTCAATTACGTTGATCGCGTTCGTGATAATTTACCAGCTTCAAAGTCGTTTTTCATGCTTGAAACACACGAAAATACCTCAAATAGTAAAAGTGATAAAAAAGAGCTCGCCAGATTATAATTATAGTTTACTAAATGATGACAAAGTGATAGCGTATTTACATTTTTTACTTTAGTCTGCATCATTTAAATAAATCTAACGCAACTTTTCAAACAAAGAAAACTATTATCCATAAAGTAAGCAGTTCATGTTCATAAATTCTAATTAAGATCAGCTCTTATTTTCTCAATGAAAATGCCATAAAAGAGATCGCGAAAATTATAATTATAAAGTTAAAGATGAGGATTTGAAAAATTTGGAAGATGTGTGGTTGTGGGTGATGCATGCGTTTTAATTTTGCAAAGTCTTCTGAAAGCAGATGAAATAGAAATTTGAAAAAATTGCTTGAATGTTTTCGTTACAGCTTTTCAAGAAATACAAAAAACTTTTTTTTTAACGATGATATTTTGAGTTTGCTTAGTTTTATAGAACCTGTAAATGCTTTGAGTGCTGAATTTTGGAGCATAAATTCTAATTAACTGCAAGATCTCCAAAAATTTGTTCCTTTTACTGCTACTGATAACAATAAATTAACAAAAGAAATATAATCATTGCCTTTACGTTTTGCTGATAATATGGAAGAGCTTTGTAACTTGGAAGTCAAAGAATTTTTAAATTAAATAACAAGTACGCGAACTGCAACTGGTGATTTGGAATTCAAAAATCTAAAGATTTTAGTTAAAGTAGTTATAACTTTGCCTCATTCAAATGCTGAGCCCGAGATAATATTTTCTATCGGTACAGATGATAAGTCTAAAAAAACGAAATAAAATGGAGATAGAGTTATTAAATAAACTTTATTTTATAAGGTCTTATTTTTCAGCTCATGACAGTACAGCTTTAAATTTTTAAATATCTAAAAATCAACTTGATTTGTTTAATTCAAAAATGTATAAACATAAGTCCCAAATTATTCCAAAAGTTAAGTCTCAGAGTATTTGATGATGTAAATATTTGCACGACTGCTATCGCTTTTATAAATTATTGTAGATATTATTTGCTTTTTACATATTAACAATCAGTATTATGCAAATATTTGTAGTTGAATATTAAATACTGCAACCATATAATTTTAAAATTTATAAATAAAGAGACAAAATTTTTAAGTGCAAAAGATTCACTAACAATTTGGCTTTAGAATTGAGGTGATTTAATTGCTAAAATATCAGCTGTTTTTTTGCTAGGAGGGCTATAGAGCATATAGTAATTGAAATTAAGCGAATCATAAGTATATAAATCACATTTTTTTAAGTTTTTGATTATAAATTTTAAATGTAAGGATATTGATGCAGTCGAGCTGGTGATATGGATCCATATAGGTTTAAAAATTTATATTTAGAAACTGCAGAACATTATATTTAGAACGAAAAAACTGTTTCAGTGAAAAACATTGATCATGGAAGATTTTAAGTGAACAAATACTTAAAAAAATTAAAAAATGTAATCGTCAGAATGACATAATTCTTAGTTCTTTTATTTTTAAGTTAAATAATAAATGAATTACAAACTTATTTTTTACCGTAAAAATAAAAAATATATTAAGGTGGCTTGGGCGGTTGGTACCGTACCTAGGGTAGGGTACCGTAAGGGCCTCTAAAAATTTAACGCTTTTCGATCGTAAACTTTTCAATAAATATAGTCATTTCGAAAAAACCAAAGTACAAGATCAAGAAATTGCCAGAAAAGTACCATGAAATTACAATTGTGAAAATTGGGAGATGTTGTGAGGCAAGCCAGATTATTTTTCATATCATATTTTTCTTCTGATTTTCTTTGAAGTTAAGTCGTTGACCTTATATTTTTAAGAATTTAACAGATTCTTTATAAAAAAAATACACAAGAACTTTCTTAAATTTTTGAGGTTAATCAAAGATTTTCGAAGTTATAGTCGATTTTGTGACCACTGTCCATTAGAGTAGGTGTTAAATTGGTGAATTTTCAGTAGCGATTTGTGGAGAAATTAAGTCATTGACCCCAGTATTTTCTTATTGAAAAATAAATTTGGCATACTTTGTTTACATAATTCCGGAATTTCAGAGGTTTTAATCAAGCTAATGAAAATCGCCCAAGCTATCTTAAATTTTGTATTGATTGAATTTATTTTAATTTATTCTGTGAAAGTTTGTAAGTTGTTAACTAAAAGTACTTGAATGAGAGAAGGTGAAATTATCGCACAGTATAAATATAATTCAAGATTCAATGGTAGGCTAGGTGGTATATCAATTAAGTTACTTTTAATGTATTCCAGCAAAATACTCATTAGGTGACAATATTTACAACAAGAGGCGTTGAAGGCGTTCAAGACTTAATAGTGGAATATCGATCGAAATAACTTTAATGTAATTTATGAAAATTAATTAGTTATTAAGGATAATACTGAAAACGAGAGTTTTATTGATTGCATTGTAATACATGACCATTGAAACTTATTGCACTTTATGAGCTGAGATTTTCATAAATTTTACTTCTTATATTTTCTTGTAGATATGCTAAAAAATATCGTAACCAGCATCCTAGGAATCCTGACTTGTAATGTCTTTAAGGAACTGAAATAATGGTTCACTAGTTTAGAACTCTGAAAATTCAATTATACTTCCACAAGTTTACCTTATTAAAACACGTTACATGTAACAAACAGCATTAAAATGCAATTTCTACAGGGGAAATGAGGACATGGGCGGCACCCTGACTTTGAGTAAACTTTTGAATTCTTATATTGATTTTTTATGGAAAAAAAATTACTATTTATCTAATTAATACTTATGAATAAAATTTCATTTAAATGAGAACTTTAAATAATCGAGTTCGATAAGTATAAATAAACATAAACAATCGTCATAGTATGGCATAGAAGGTCACTGCAGGGCGCGCAACGTCATACAGGTGGGGCACAGAAGTCATGTTGTTTATCCCATGAAAAATATTAGGTTATTGATATATTTTTTTATTTTTTTTTTTTTTTTTTGGACTAAAATAAGTATAAAAGTCCTTAATTTTAATAAATTCCTCTTATTTTTTCATCAATTTCTTTCTATTTGAAATATTGTTTTTTTTTTTGAAACATTTTTTTTAATGATTATCACGTTTTAATACAAATAGGTTTGATCAAGATTGAATATTTATCACAAAATCTTATGTACAACATTTAATAGAAAAATGATTCTGATCAATTAATTTTTTAAGCTATTAAAAATTACACAACTTATATGAATAATAACATTTTCATGTATTATTAAAAACATTATTGGAGAATGCATGGCGATTAAGATGAAACGGAATGTAGTTTTCCATTTTCTTTTTGATTTAATACAGCACCATTTTTCACACAATAAATCGCTTGTATTAAGTATCCATGAACATAATCATGTTTGGACTTTTTGAAGTGAAAACTTCTTATAGCGCGTTGGGCACTTTTGTGGGTGAGCATTTTCAGCCGTTCTCGCGACAGACGAGATTTTACACAGATATACTCCGCGTGTATTCTTATAATATATATGTGTATACTATACGCGCTCTTTGCATGGGCATTCGTTCGTGCTCTCGCGACAGACGAGATTACATACCTATATGTATACTCTGAGTGTATAGGTATGCGAGAGCGCTGCATGCTATACGCAGCAGCGTTGGTCTCTTGGTCTGAGCAGCGTTGGGTTAGGCGGATTCAATATCGGAACTTTTTCCCTAGATCGTATATATAGCTATACGATCTAGGGAGAATGTTCCGTCGAGCAGACAGCACAGCAGTGAAGGGGCATTGCCAAAGACACGCGGAAATTCAAAATTGTAATATTAATAACACAAGCGCCTATCACCCAATGACCCGGGGCGCTAACTAGCCACTCTTTTAAATTAATAATTATTAATAACATAAGCGCCTATCACCCAATGACCCAGGGTGCTTACTGGCCACTCTGTTAAATAAATAATTTTAAATAACACAAGCACTTATCACCGTATAACCTGGGGCGCTAATTGAAAATCTAGTAAATAAATAATTATCAATAAATATGTCAAGCACCTTTTTCCTGATGATCCAGGACACTTATTTGTAACACTATTAAATAATAAAAACTTGATCGATAACATATGTAAACATATCACAATTTTGATTGCCTATCTAGTACGACAAAGATCGTTTTAAATGGCGCTCTTGTAATTCCTTGATAATTTATTATTCAATAGTAGCCAGTAAGCGCTCCAAGTCACTGAGTGATAGGCGCTTGTGTTATTTATTAATAATTATTCATTTAACTGAGTTGCCAATTAGCGCCCCGGGTCATTGGGTGATAGGCGCTTGTGTTATTAAAAATTATTTATTTAACAGAGTGGCCAGTTAGCGCCCCAGGTCATTGGGTGATAGGCGCTTGTGTTATTAAAAATTATTTATTTAACAGAGTGGCCAGTTAGCGCCCCGGGTCATTGGGTGATAGGCGCTTGTGTTATTAATATTACAATTTTGAATTTCCGCGTGTCTTTGGCAATGCCCCTTCACTGCTGTGCTGTCTGCTCGACGGAACATTCTCCCTAGATCGTATAGCTATATATACGATCTAGGTAAAAAGTTCCGATATTGAATCCGCCTAACCCAACGCTGGGTCTGAGCATTATTCCACGCTCACAGTTCATGCTTGATCGCACATAGCGCCGCTACCTGGATCTCACCGTGAACTACGTGGCGCGAGAATTCAAATTCAAAATCGTATGATTTTTTCAGCAGACAGTAGGTGCAGAAATTCAAATTTGAAAGAAATCTTTGTATGTATTGGCTCATTAATGCCTAAAAATATTGGATAATGTTGTATGATTATAGAGATCAAGAGGTCGTCTATAAGAGAGACAAAAGGTGTTTCGTCCCGAGAGCACGCCAGGACTCATCAGTAAGGCTGATGACGTGCTCCCTGCCTTAGACACAGAAGAGGTGTGGGCTTAGAGTGACTCGATCGCGCTTATATATGAATCGTGCAAGAATTTCGCCGCTTGACGGGAGCGAATATCAGGGGCTTGGCCACCTGGCGAGTAGAGCCTGAAGCGCGAGAGACGTGAGACGCCACATGATTACATACATAAATAGTATACCAAGAATTCTGTCGAATTTGAATTTCTGCGCCTACTGTCTGTTGAAAAAATCCTACGATTTTGAATTCAAATTCTCACGCGAAGTAGTTTTCGGTGGGATCCAGTCAGCGGCGCTATGTGCGATCAAGCATGAACTGTGAGTGTGGAATAATGCTCAGGCTAACGCTGATATACAGTCTTTGCATGAGCATTCGTTCGTGCCCTCATGACAGACGAGATTGAGAGTTTTTTATCTTTATTTTTTTATGTACAATTTCTCATGTCGCGAGCGCTCCTAAAAATGCTCACTCAAAAAAGTGCCCAACGCGCCATAAGTTCTAGTTTTTACTTCTGCCTGCACTCCCGGAGTGCTACTTGTACTTGGTTTATCTTTACTTTTAATATTACGCTCCATTTTTCTTTTTTATTTTAAGCAACTTAAATGTAGTTATTGTACTGAGATTTCAACGTATACCTATTACAGGATTTTTACGTTTCCTATACGTTAATATCTAACTTTCTTGTTCTTCTTCCATAATTTATATCCTATTTCCCTGAGTATGCGAGTCTGTCGTGCGGGCTCCTTATAAAGTTCCCCTCAACAACTTAGCATCCATCCTACTCGGTACTATACATTGGTCATTCTATTTTTAACGTAATGTTAATTTTTCGTAACCGATATACAGTTAACCAAAATATGTTAAAAATCGGAAATTTTCCGTAGAATTCAATGCTGTATTTTTAAAACAACTGACAGTCATGGGTCTTACCGAAAATTGCGGCCAAAGTTTTTCGAAAACACGTTTTTGCGTTTAAAAAATAAAATATGCCTTGGAGTTAAAAAAGTTTTACACAAAAGTTGTAAAATTAATTATTACCAATCGATCTAGCCCGGTCCAATGTTAAAAAATTCCAAAATAAAGTGGTACTTCTAAAAAAAAACTGTTAAAAATCGCTTTTTTTTAAAACGCTTGTATCTCTTTACAAAAAAAAAATTTAGAAGCCATACTTGGTAAATGTGTAGCCCTTGGCAAGCCAAACAGAAGCGTTTTTGAAAATTTAAAAAACAATGAAAAGTTTTTGCAAAAACCGATTTTTTTGAAAAATAAGCATTATTTTTAAATGCCAGTAAATCATAAACCCGTGAATTTTCATAGGCCTTTCGGGGCTTAAAATTTCATTTAATAATCGCCGTAATATGTTAAATTACTGTGCGCTTTTTTAATTGATCGGTAATGTGCAAAAAATCGGTCGAAAAATCGGTATTTTTTTCCACAAAAAAAACAAAAATTAAATATCTTTAAAAATTAAAATTCCATACAATAATCGTTATTCTTATGTGATAGCTAGTATTCTTCTGTAAATTTACAAAAAAAAAATGAACTCTCCGACCTTCTAAAGCCGAGAAATTTTTTTTTATTCCTGTGGCGTCATTTTTGAATATTAAGGGCTCAAATTTACATGAGTTGAAGTTTAATACTTACAGATTAAATGGAAAATTTCCAAATTCAAATCAGTCATTACTGAGCGTTGGAACGTTAGTGACATAAGCTGATCAGGACCGTGGCAGGAGTTCATTAGCACTATCGGTGGAGTGGGTGAGATCAAACTCCCACTGACTTTCTCTTAATTATTATGCTTGTGTTTTTATTAGTAATTTGTGATTATTTAAGCAGCAAAGTAAATGATTATAGTGCTTGGGTTACTTATAATTGCAAAGGTAATAAGAAAAAAAATTTTTTTTTTCAATTCGTGTATTTATTGTTACATCGAGGCTGCGCTCGACGTACCTTTTTTTTCCCCTCCTCCTCTTCTTATCCTCCTCGTAAAGCCACGTTTTCGTAGCAAGCTAAATGACATACACGCACACATACACCAAGTACCGAAACTAAGGCTTCGTGACACACATATAAAGAGAAACCGAGTAAGACAAAGAAGAACTAGTCTACATCTCCCTCCCTCCTTATACGTTGACATCGCCTGATGAAATTTAATAATTTTCTATCCTTTCCCTCTTCTGTGTCTTACCCATTCGTAAATAAGCCGACGCGCGAGCCGGGATGTTGATCTACACATTGGCCAGCGTTCATGCAACGCGACTTGACAACAGCATGCTATACTCCTACCACCTTCTTTCTCTAACACTTACATACCCAGAGACGCCAAGCCAAAAAATAACGCGAACTATAATACGACCTAATCCCGATAAGCAAGCACTGGGACCAGTATCGTTACTATACTATATTCTTTAGCAAGTAAGCGTCACCTTAAAACCAAAACAACATATGTAAAGGAAGACCGAAAGCATATAGGAAATCTTTCCCTCTCCCTGCCATGAGATGATGCAGACTAATACTAAGAACCTATGTGCGTCTCGTCGTCTCTGGCCGTAGTGGCAGTGATAAGGAGGCAAGATCTTCGGCTATATAAGCCCATGGCCTCCTGCACGAGCAGCTCAGTCTCAAAAAAAATTCGTTCAATGGTCAGGCCAGCTTGGGTGTATACCTAGAGCAGAAGCCAAACTAAAGGCATGCGACCTGGAGAACCCGGTCGATGCATTCAATGGTCAGGCCAGCTTGGTAAACCACCGAGAGCAGTAGCCAGACTGGAATACACGACCTGGAGAATCCGGTCGAAGTCTATTCGTGACCTGGAGAATCCGGTCCACAATTTCGATTTAAATTATATCCGGCCACCCGAATCTTGCCTCGAGAGCCACTTATATTCCCCTTTTTTTTCTTTTTAATAAAAGTAAGTAACAATACTTTTAAAACTTAATTCTTATATATCCCCTAATAGTTTGCTTTTCTTCGTAAAACCCACTTCTGCGTGCCGTTCAATCCGGATATTAATGGCCAAGCAGGTGGTGGGAAAAAATTTTAATTAAAAAAAAAAAATAATTTAAAGGAAGCAACGCTAAGTTGTGTGCCAGTTGGTGCAAATGCCGATGGCCAAACAACTAGCCTCCATTTAAAAAAAATCAAGCAACGCTAAGTTGTGTGCCGGTTGGTGCAAATGCCGATGACCAAACAACTAGCCTCCATTTAAAAAAATCAAGCAACGCTAAGTTACGTGCCGTGGGTACAAATACCGATGGACAAGTAGCTAGCTAACCCTTCTTTAATCATCTACCCTGTTCCTATCCTAATGCCTCGTCCTCAACCCTTGCTGTCGTGTCCCCAAGATATTGAGCGAAAGCTTAGGCCTAAAAACAAAATTTACTATTACGCCGTCTTCGACGTAACATTATCTGAAAAAACGTTAAAAAATGCGTGATACAATATCAATATTTTTGTTTCTTTACAGGTAATTCATATTTGCTTTCACTACTACTACTATTTTCACTATTATATACAGTAAGTTCTCATGTGTTACTTTCACTGCCAACAATGTTGTCATTTACATTTTCATTAACATATTTTTCGCTGTCTATAGCTGCTTCTGTAATACTTAGCTCGTATAATTCCTCGTCGAAAATATCTTCGATAATAGGAGTTTCAATATTTGTGCAAGTTTCATTTTCATACTTTAAACATATACTTGAACATTTTAATCCATGCTTTCTACAGCTGCAAGTTTTTTTTCTGCATCCAGTCCCACATCGGCAGACTATTGTTTTTAAAATGTCTGGGATCATTTGATCAAAGCTACATATGGGGAGCAGATTCGTGCCATCGATTTTCCAACCCCACCATTCTGGATCAAGTGAATTTCCAAGCCATGCTTGTAGTTGTAAAAAAGTGCGATAGGAATGTTGACCTACAGCACCCTCAGTAGGTGGGAGATTTGCCAAGTTAAATGATGATTTAGATGCAGACTTTTTAAACTGAGCAAAACTTAAGTCACTCAGAGTACCCGTGAATTTTTTCGTACAGTATAAAGTAGAAATTATTTTGCATCCGACTTGAGCAATAACCGTGTGCGGAGTACTTTTATCGTAATAAACTTCGAAATTTTGGAGCAGCTCGTGTCGCTTGTCAAAAACTTTACAAATCTTATTTTCATCATACTGCGCCAAGAGAAACGATTTTCGTTCCGCGAAGCGGAATTCTCGGCGCAGGATTGACGAAAAATCGTATACAACCCACGGGAGGAAACAAAGAATCCCTCAGATCGCATGCTTATCGCCCTTGGCTTCGCCTCGGGCGTCAATCGCCTGCGATCCGAGACATTCTTTATTTTTCCTCCCTAGGTGAGTAATATACTATTTTGCCTTGTTTAAAAAAACAGGAGGTTGTGTCGCAACCTGATGTTATGTATAAAAGTCCAATGTAGTTTTTTAAATGTGGATATTTAAAACTATGTGCACGCTACTGTATACCCATGAAAAATAAGCAGACGCCTCAGGTAAAGCCACAGAGAACGCCGAGTTGCAGATTCCCCTCTAACGGTACTCAGCTGCGCAAGGTATCTGTGTTTACGACGAGCGCCAAGCTGTTACAAACTTCCCAGCGCTCGGTAATGACTGATTTGAATTTGGAAGTTTTTCATTCAATCTGTAAGTATTAAACTTCAACTCATGTAAATTTGAGTCCTTAATATTCAAAGATGACGCCACAGAAATGATCAAAAAAAAAATTTCTCGGCTTCAGAAGGTCGGAGAGTTGATTTTTTTTTGTAAATTTACAGAAAAATACTAGCTATAACATAAGAATAACGATGATTGTATGGAATTTTAATTTTTGAAGATATTTAATTTTTTTTTTTTTTTTATGGAAAAAAATACCGATTTTTTGACCAATTTTTTGCACATAACCGATCAATTAAAAAAGCGCGCAGTAATTTGGCATATTACGGCAACTATTAAACAAAATTTTAAGCCCCGAAAGGCTTATGAAAACTCACGGGCTTATGATTTATTGGCATTTAAAAAAAATGCTTTTTTCGAAAAAATCGGTTTTTAAAAAAACTATTCATTGTTTTTCAAATTTTCAAAAACGCTTCTGTTTGGCTTGCCAAGGGCTACACATTTACTAAGTATGGCTTCTAAATTTTTTTTTTATAAAGAGATACAAGCGTTTAAAAAAAAAGCAATTTTTAACGGTTTTTTTTTAAAGTACCACTTTATTTTAAAATTTTTTAACATCGGACCAGGCTAGATCGATCGGTAATAATCAATTCTACAACTTTTGTGTTGAACTTTTTTAACTCCAAAGCATATTTTATTTTTTAAACCCAAAAATGTGTTTTAGACCAACTTTGGCCGCAATTTTCGGTACGACCCATGACTGTCCGTTATTTTAAAAATACAGCATTGAATTCTCCGAAAAATTTCCAATTTTTTATATATTTTGGTTTACTGTACATCGGTAAACAGCCGAAAAAATGTATAATGACCGGTCTACTATTTACAGGGCGCAGTGATTATCTCAAGCACACTCCAGCTATTGTCAAGTTTATTGGAAAGACATTTTTTCAATAAACCATCTAAGCTCGCTGTACCAAGCTTTTTATAACTGACAGACTTTATCCGATGAGCTGGCCAGGTGTTAGTCTTCCTTCGAAAAGGAAGCTCCTGGAGGTCTAGACATCACCAGAAAAATTGGTAATTTGTTTTTAAAAATGGGATAAGTGTTTTTTCGTCATCCTGGGTACTCATCCAATCGAAGATGTCCCAAGAAAAAAATCTCGATCATTTTCGACAGTATGTGAACCCACGACCCTCTAGAGTATCTTCAGCTAGGAGGCAAGCACGCTAACCACTTCCCTAACGAGCTCTCAACTGAAATCTACATAACTATTGTCAACTTTTCTTGATTACAATCACAGGAGTGTAACTAAATTTAAGGTTACAAAAATCAGCTGATTGCTGTTAACGCAGCTCAGTTTGGTGTGTACCGTGACTTACTGAGCCCCACCAGGGTGACCATTCTGTGCTCCACTTGAATACTTTTTTGTCTTACTAATAGATAAAGCAAAATCGCTAAAACCGTTGTAATCGCTAACCCCGATAACTACTAAATCGATTTTGCTGAAATTTTGCACACTGATTCATGATACTTCCTAGATGGTTTTAGTATAGTTTTTATCTTAAAAAATTTAATAACAATAGCAATAAATGAGCTCAAAGTTTTGCAAAAATACGCCTGCTTTTCACTTTAGTTCAGTAAAATCCGCTAGGTGGCGTCGACATAAAATCGAGGCTACCTGCAACAGAATTAAATAAGTGTGGTTATAATACGCCGGAGCGTCTCGATAAAGATGCAGTTGTACTTTGGCAGTTCAACGAGCAGTATAGAGAATGCTGATGATAGTCCTGCAGCTGGATATCCCGATTACGGACGACACTCTTCTGTAAGGGGAAAGGGACCAAGGTGTCCATTTACCCTGAATCTCGATGAGTGCGATCAAAAAAAAATTCATTCCGACCGATGACGTCTTTGGCATATTACCAGGAGACATATCTAGCCAGAGCACAATGTGCACCAACTTTTCAGAGTTTTGTGGCAGTCCCACCATCCCGCCTGGTGCAGTTAGAGAATTTTTGGCTACAAATGTAAGCCAGGGAAAACAGCTCTGAGGGGCACGGGCAGCCACCACGGCTACCTTCTTCGTCGTCGCGTCCCCAACGCGCTTACCCACATGTTCCCGTCTAACGATGAGCGGTTGGTTATCAGGGGAACGACCCGACGATGAGATATTCCTTGGTCAGCGGCGTACCTCCCTCCATCACAGTCTCCGTACATCGAGACTCCCAGGGTAAGAATCAAGCTACCCATAGCCAGCTCTTCATCATCAGGAATAATAATAAAGAATAGCCTGGAAGTTTCACCACTGGCGCTTTTTAGGGCCATTATAAGTATTTACGTTCCCTACTTAACCATCAATTTCATCGGTTCTTTTTAGGGGCCACCTAAGTGTAAACTACCTTGCCAACAAATACATTTTAACTACCATTTCCGGAAGCGATTAATCGACTAAAAGACTATATTAACTAAAGATGGGCACTATTAAACCAAGTCAGCCATTCACTAGCAGACGTCACCTACGGAGTTGTTCTTCGCAAGGCTGAAAAACCCGGTGACTGACGACCCTATATTACCCTCTCGACTCTAAGCATTAAACCAGGAATTACTGATCCTCTCCAAGGTCTGCGCTGGGCAAACCTATAACAGCTATGAAGGAAAAAAAACTTGAGCCAACGGGACAGCCTCCACTGGACAAGTATCACTAACCAATCTCCCCATCTAAGATTACCAAAACAACTGAATCTGCAAATGAAAAGGTGTTTTAGACACCAACGTCTTCGACGTTATACCGGGAGACGTTGGGAAAGAGCACTACAAATAGCCCCAAAGCTTCGGACTTAGTAATTTTTCTCCCGATCAGTCTGGGTTTTCAACAGCAGGCCAGAGAAGATCACCCTGAGGTATCCAGTCAGTCACAATTGCTGTTAACTGCAGTCAAGAAAGAGTTAACTTAAGAAGCTCACCGGTCTTTTTTAGGGCCATCGGACGTCGAACTACATTGCCAACAAATATATTAGAACTTAACAAAGTTGACAGAAAACAGCTTTTAGGGGTCACAAAAATTTTAAGCGCGCCAAAAGTCGCAAGAGGGTGAAATTGGAAGAAAAACTTCAAATGTATCTAATAAATACAATTTTACTTAAGCGTCAAGAAACTGACGCAGAAAATTCATCGAGATTGAAACAGCAGCGTCAAAATCGACAAATAAAGAATCCATTACGTGAGAGATCAGTTTTTCATTGTACCCTCACAGCAACCTCTGAAATCTTTAAAGATCCTTCTTCAGATTTTTAAATAAGTAGAAAATGTATTTGTGTTTTTGTGGCAATAAAAATGTAGGGTTTTTAGGTCCAGAACTTTGTTGCTCTGGTGATAAAGTTGTGAGATATGAGAAAAAAAATTTTTTTTAATGTAAATTTTTTGGGGGTTCAAAATCTTGACAGCTTTAAAAAAAAGCCCTTTTTGTGAATTACACGGGAGAAAGTGTAAATCAACGGATTCTTATGGCCACCGATTTTTTTATGGCATAAAGAACGCACAGTACTTTTCAGCATAATTATTTTTTTGAATTTTTACACCTTATTATTTGACCAAATAAATTATATGGATTCCGAAAAAATGTGTTTTTAATAAGAAGATTTTTGTTCTGAGATGTGTCAGGAATATGTGTTAAATTTCTAACTGAAAACGTTTCACATTAGATGTCAACACACTACGGTGTTTTATTTAGTAAGTCTCGGGCGAAGCCGAGACGGGGGGCTGCTAGTTGAATTATATAATTATTGAACTACTCGTCTGAGAAAAAAAATTTTTAGTTTCAATCTTTTTAATTTTTTTCGATCTTTAAGCTTTACAATAAAACTAATTCTAAAAACTGTTAATAATTTTTTCTTTTTTTTTTCGTTACAAGTTAAGTATCGTATTTACTCTTATAGCTTCAAATTTTATCATTTAAATTTTATTGTACATATTATTCCATAAAAAATTTATTAACTTTTGTAACAAGTAGACATGTAGTCTTATAAGGAATAATATAGTAATTTTTTATTTAATTTTCCAAGTTTTCATAGGGATAACTAGCTAATCCACATCAACTTCAGTACCTTTTTTCCCCTACAGTACTAGGTAAATTTCGGATGGTCTAAAATTCGGAAATAAAAAATTCGGAACGGTCAAATTTCGGAAGGCTGAGAATTCGGAAAACGAGAAATCGGATGGTTAAATATTTGGAATGCTGAAATTTCGGATTGATAACAATTAGGATGAACGAAAATCGAAAGGATATAATTTCGAAAAGATAAAAATTCGGAATAATGAATATAAGGACGGTTAGGAAATCTGAAAGATGAAAGTTAGGATGGCTAAAAATTTGGAATGCAAAACTTCAGGAGGCGGAAAATATGGAAATCTATGAAAACGTCAAAAAGTTGCAAGGAATTATATCTATGATTAGAAAAATAGCATACATTATTTTCTCTCGTAAATTTGTTTGTTGCTTATAACAATAGGACTACGAAGTAACACAGTTCATAGGCACAAGAGATTACCAGTGAGAATTCCAGTTGTTTGACTGAATTTTAAAAACTTCTGCAGGTAAGTTTTGTATTTTTAGGGTTTCTTTTTTTTATGTACAAGACTCTAAAAATGAAAAATATAATATATTATTTATTTATTTATTTGTTTATTTTTCAAGCCTAAATACAACAATATAAGTGTATATAATAATTTTACAATACATTATAAAAAAATAATCCTGATAATAACAATTCTTGCTAAAATATTGCTGACAGTTCTTTTAACATTTTTATTGTTTGTATGGTATCTTGCTATTTTTTGCACAAACGGTTCTACTTCGTGTTATTTTGCCGTGTGACTAATTTTAAGGTTTAAATTAATTTTTTGAGTGCTAAAAAAGTGATCATATTATTTGCGATACATCAAGCGTCTACTATCTTGCTTTTTCTTTTCAGTGTTTCTATAGTTCTCTCTCGATTTCTTTGTCTCTCTCTTTCCCTTTATATATATACTCTCAAGTTTTCTCTCTTTCATTCTGTAGTCCACGGGATATATTTTGTTTTTCAGCTACTCCATGCATCGGCGTTATTTTTACCCCAGGTGCGTCACGCTTAAAACAAAACAGCGTGCAGAAGATACCTTCTCTTGCACCTACACTTAGTAACTCGCCCTACATCGTCGATTTCGTAATAATTGTATACCTATATAGCAGCAATCGGTTGTTACTATATATCGAGCTTAAAATCGTCGGTGCATCAAAACAAACGAGACCCAGCTAAGAATCCATAATATCATGTGAATTATTACGTAATGAATAGCGTGATTTTTGCACATCACGCGATTATTTGCGTTATTAATAACGTGATTTGTTGCAATTAGATAACGTCATGTAATAAATAACATGTTTTTTTTGGCCGGAAATCAGCATGAACCACAAGCATACCAATTTTTCTAAGCTTTACCACTAGGCTTCCTCATTCACTGTTTAAAGTATAGTCATTTTTTCAATGGCTACGCCATTCAACAAATAATATGCACCGCTCAATAATCAAAAGTTTTGCGAACATTTTTTGTACCTTAATACACATAAAAATGTGAATTTTAACTTACATAACTGCGTACTTGTCATTTTATAATTGTCAAAATGAGTTAAAAAGTCAAAATCTATAAATAAATACATCGATTTTTTTTCCTGTTCACATACATGCTTCAGATAGGAAAATTCTCCGTTATCTAAGCATGGCTAGTTTTTTACTACAATAAAATGCATCAAAGTCAGAATTAAATCTTATTCATTTAAATAACTTTTAATTCTATATTAAAATAAAATCATTTTTAAGATTGTACAATGCATAATAAGACAAAATTTTAATTCTTGTGAATTATTTTTTATTTTCTTATCTATGCATCGGGAAAAATACGAGTTTTCTGAGCCAGGCTGCTTTTTTAATATTCAAAATTACATTAAACTTAATGTTTAAACAAATTAAACTTGATTTTAATGATTATTTGAGTGGTACCATACGTGTATAAAGTAAAATAATATTATTTGTTGGGAAAAACTAATTTCTCGAAAATTTTTCAATACATAAATATTGTTATTCACTATTCGGCATGATAACCGTACTATCAGCGCTGTTCTGGTGGTTAAAAATGGAACTATGATCTGTTACATTCTCATCGTTTTGAAATTTCGGCGGGCTTCTTAATACTTAAAGTTCAGTCTGTATTAGGTGTTATCTATAGTTTTTAATTCCACTAATACAACAAATAAATCAATTAATCAAAGTGAATAATTTATTATGTAGACAGCACCAGAGATTAGAAGGGAGATTGCCAGCGCCTATGGTAGAGAGTGTGTCGCTTAGTCGCTTTTTTTCCACTGTTTTGAGCGCCTCGTCGCGGCAAATCAGCCGAACTATACGCACGTTTCAGCAGCGGAGGAGAATACCAAATTGTGCGTACGATAGGTACCTAGTAGAAGGGGAAGGAATATGTGCGTACATATGGGTATAGCTATATACGTTTTGGCTGCCTCCTGCCTGAGCTCTCGAGTCGAGAGCCTCGGCTCTCGGCTATCGCTACAGCTCTCGCATGCACGTATATACCTATATATGTTTCCGATGCGCTGTATTCCCTCAAAAAAGATTTTGTTATAAATGTTGGACAGTTAAGTATGTTATTATGTCCGGTAATATATAACTCGTTAAATAGGTAAGTATTAAAAATGTTTGTACAGCTAAATATTGCTTAATACTGACTTTTTCTCGTTTAAAGTGACAAGTCGAATAATGATTACGTGAGTCCCGATATTTAATGTAAGTTCTCGGAACTTCTCAATAAAATTATTATTTTTACAACTCGCATAATGTATGTTATTATGGGTACACTGAAAAAAAAATTATACATGATAAATAAATACGACGTACCGTAACGTTGGAAATTATTAATTCTTTAATAAATATTTGCTTATTAAAATTTTTTCAATTAAATAAGAGCTCTTTGCTTTTGTCTCTTAACGTTTATTTAGCAATAAATGACTTTTCTAAAATTAAAATGTCGTTCTTCGACAGACGTAACCTTTTCAATAAGAATAAGTATTTCTTAAAATATTCAGAAAAGTATTAGTTCCGCTTTAAAGTAGTTATATTTTAACTCAATTACCAATAGAGAAAAAAACTTCAACTCAAACCTTGGAGCTTCATTATAAACGTATGTCACTTTGTGCACCCGTGAGACCAATGTGCTAGAAGTCGAGGCAGCTAAGTACTACGCCATGACTCTCTACTTTAATCACTCCCGAGTTCAAATCTCCGGCGAGGTAAATCTTTTTTTTTACATTTAGTTTTTTTTCCCCTTTTATTTCGATATTACTTAGTGTAAAATTTTTTTAATAATTCCGTTTTATTTTCATGTTTACACTGCGTGACAAATACTCTTAGTTTATTCATTCGTTGAGGGATTTTTTTTAATTTAAAGTACTTTTTTGTAACAATATAATGCTAATAACGAGGCACATGTTTATTAACATTTTATCCTCGTTCAGATGGCTATACAACTATTATATAATTAGTCAATAAAATTTCCCATTTATGAATTAGCATAAAAACTTTAGCTTTTAAAAAAATACCTTTTATACTTCGTTACTCCAACGTCAGCCAAGTTTTACTTTCACTTGAGCTTTGGAGCTTTTTTATGAGCATATGTTACATTTAATTACTACGTGGTCAGAATTTCGGTAAACTAGTTGGTTACGCCGCTGAGCGAATTTTTTACCTCGACAATCTTGGGGTTCAATTTCCACTCAAGGCATAACAACTTTTTTTTTCTTTCAAAATTTTTTTATCATTCAAGTATGTAATTTTTTTGACTATAGTATTTATTTACGTTTTATATATACGATCCATAATAAATACTTACCCGGCTCTCGCAGCTCGCAGCTCTCGCATGCATGCGTATACCTTCATCTATTCCTGATGTGATGTTCCCTCAAAAGCGGTTTTGAATGTTGGACAGTTATTATATGTCCGGTCATATATATTACTCATTAAATGTGTATTAAATACTTGTACAGCTAAATACTGAGTTTTCCTTGTATAAAATGAAAAAATTGAGTAATAAAAATGGAAGCCCCGATATTTAATGTAACTTCTTGAAACTTGATCTCTACAAAATAATCATTTTTACAACTTGAATAATTTATGTTTTTATAGATTTATAAAAATTTAGCACATTAAAAATATCAGAATAATATACACACGCTTCACTTTGATTTTTAAGTTTATTCAATAGAGAATGACTTTTTCTGTAATTCAAATGTAATTCTTCAACACATGTAACTTTTCTAATAAGAATAAGTAATTGTGAAAATATTTAGAAAAATAATAATTCTACTTGTAGGTCAAACTTTCACACAATTATCAATATAAAGAAAAAATAAACTAATACTTAAACTTAAACCCTGGAGCTTTACGATAAACATGTGTCACTTTAAGTGCTTAGGGAAACAGTGCGTTGGTAGTTGAGGTAGCTAAATACCGCATCGTGTACTTTTGGCTCAGCATTCAGGGGTTCAAATCTCGCCCGCAGCAGAATTTTTTTTTTTACGATTTCTTTTTTTTTTTTTTTTTTTTTTTTTTTTTTTTTTTTTTTTTTATGGTAGTACAAAACTTTTTTTCGATGATAGTATTTAATTTTTATGTATATGTTGCGTAACGACTACGCTTTGTAAATTGATTCCTTATAAAGTTGGGTGATTTTGTTAGATATTTAAATTTTTTAATAAAAATATAACATCAATAGTGGGGAAAATGCTAATTACCATTTCATCCTTTTTGAGATGGCTATACAACTATTTTTGATGAAGTTAAAAATCGTCCAAAAGTAATTTAATAGTACTAAGTTATTTTACACTGTTCTAACAAAATGGTTATGATCTCACTTCGATGAGGATCACACCTTTTACAACCTAATTAATAATTGTGTAAAACTTATTCAAACAATTAATTAAACTATTAGAAACCAAGAAAATTTTTGAAAACACTTTTGATCAAATGATTTTTCATTGCTAGTCCAAGTTAAACACGAGTTTATTGATAAAACGCTCAGTTAACTGGAGAGCAAAGTATGGCATCGCTTAACATAAAGGAAACCATGAAAACATTAGTAAAATAAAAGGCAAGGTATTAAATATTGAAGACTTAAAATTTTTTTTTCTATTTTAAAACTAAATTTTGCCTATTATATAGATATAACTTATGTTGTACAAGTTCTAAGACTAATTTTGATGATTTAGATCAAAAAATTGTTTTTAAATCCATACGGCATTTACCAAAAAAATTAAATTTATAGTACCTTATAATTTTTTCAGAGCCATGATTGTGACCACTTATTAATCGTCTATATTTTGTTTAAAAATTTTTAATCTAATAAAAGGGTAGTCTGAGTATGTCTCATGGTGTATACATGTCATAAAATGTATGTAAAAAAACGTATTGCGGGAAAACTGGGTTTTTTTTGTCTATGAGCACTGCACTAAAAATGCTTTGAGAAATAGAACTCTGTCTGTGAACGCGGACGCATATGGGCAAATTCACCAAAATTTTAACCTTCGTGATCCAGAGATTGAGCTTGAAAATTTCGTATTTAATTTTATAAACGAGTCAAATAAGTTTTTATTTACGATTACTCACCTTAAGAACAATGGGTATGCACAGATTTAAGGCCATAAATTACTTTTTTCTTTTTTTATAAGCGATTTAAGATGCAAAAACACAAAATAAGCGATTGAAGCTTAAGAAAAATTTCGTATTCTTAACAACTTTGTTTGCGTGGCCCGCAATATATTGGCCTTAAAATACCGACTCTTACTCGTTCGAACCTTTCTACAAAACATATCAAAGGCTGAATAGTGTGCCCTCAATGAGAAAAAAATTATGCATATTTTTTTGAGTGAAGTCAACTTTTAAAAAAAATCATTTCAGTCTCTTCTTATGGACTTTTAAGACGCGGCTCTTCAATCACGGAAAAATTTTTTATTCAATCTTTAAATACTTGGAAAAACAAAAATTTCAAGCCCTGTCTCGATGATGTGCCCTACATTCATAAAGAATACGAGCACTTTGAAGTTGTAATGAAAAAACGAAACTAGTTTTCAAATAACATATTTTTTGATGGCACATCGAAGATTTTACGTGAAAAAGGTCAATATAAGTTGTTACCACTGTATTTTATCATGTTCAATTGAAATTTAAATGGGCCATCATTATATTTTTATTAAAAAAAATTTTAACTTGTTAAGGAAACTCATATTTACTCCTCATCAATTTATAGTCCTGGCGCACTGTCTGACCCAGTTCATTTTTTTGTTGTAAATAATATAATTCTAGAAAAAAATAACCGATTGTAATAGTTCAAAATTCTACTTGCTGCTGAAGTAGAATGTAGATGTAGTAGTGTAGATTATAAAGTAGCAAGTAGTGAAGATTATAAAAAAATGGTCAAAAGCAGGAAAATAATTTTTAGTCGTCGAAAATAAAACGAATTTCCTTACTTTTTTTCAAAAATAATGTATCTTTCTATCAACTACAGTCCAAATAGGATTCTACTTTATCGGCATGGTATATACATATCAGGCTGCTGATTTTTGTAAACATTCAGGCAGACAATCGGGTGCTTCTGTTACGTTCCATGGTAAAGTTTTTTAAACTATTTTTTCGAACTTAAAAAAGGTAAGTATTTACAAACACTTATTTAAAACAAAATGGGTAGTTCGAAATTCTATATTTATCTTATAAACGAAGTAGAATGGAACCTGAAACTCAGCCAACGACGAATAAGGCGCAAAAAATCAGAGAGAAGAGAAAAATTGCTGCCGAAAAACGTGAGCAAAAAATCTTGCAAAAACGTAAAGCCCGTGAGAAACCAATAAATCAAATTGACGACCATAATAATCCTTCGAAACGTAGAAGATCAAACTCTCCTGATGCCGCAGGTGTAAAACGACGTTCCAACAGGTTAGGTAATTCGTCAATAAAACACTACGATGATGTCACGAGAAGAAAGAAAAAAACAAACAGAAATAATTTTAATAGGAGTTAAGGTAAAAAAATTAACATTCATTTGGAAGCCCAAAATGTAGTAAAAAATTTTTTAGAAAAAAATGAAAATTCTGCGCCTGGACCGAGTAAAAAAGATTTTATTGTTAAAGATGGAGTAGAGGTACGTAAGAGATATTTTCTCGACACATTAGATAATTTGTATTTGAAATTCAAAGCTGAAGAGTCTTTCAAAATTTCACGTTCTTTATTTTACAAACTATGTCCTCAGTGGATCGTCAGACGTAAAGTGACAGAGAGAGAAACATGTTAATGTAAAATTCATGCAAACATTGATTTGATGTTACAAAAATTAGTAAAATTGAACGTACTGTCGATGGCTAGTACAAAATCTTTTACGGATTTAGTAACATGTGACTCAATGTCTAAAGCGTGCATGTATCGTGAATGCGAATCTTGTCAAGATAAGAGCGTTAAGTTATCAAAAGATTCTCAGCCAACATTTTATTATCAGTGGAGTAGTAAGTTCGTTGATCGATTGGGTGCCAAAGATAAAATGTATCACGTCAGGATCACGTCAAAACAGAAGATAGAGTGCAACACGAATGATTTAATCAAAGAATTAAACTCTTGTACACCAGATTACTTGAAACACGTATACAATACTGGACATCAGTATAAATTTATGGAGACTTTACAAAAAAATTTGGATTTTGACAAAGTTAAAATGGTAATAGACTTTAGTGAGAATTTTAATTGTAAATATTCAGAAGAAATACAGAGTGTACACTTTGGAGCTTCCAAAAAACAAATTTCTCTGCATACGGGAGCTTTTTTTTATAGAGATCCCAAAACGTTTGAGGTTAAATGTAACTCTTTTTGTTCAGTATCAGAGAATTTGAGACAAGATTCTTGTGCTGTGTGGGTTCATCTACAGCCTGTAATTAGTTGTATAAAAGAATCAGTTCCTAACTTGAAGAAACTTCACATTCAAAGTGATGGTCCATCAACCCAATATAGAAACAAAACGAATTTTTTTTTATTCACTCAAAATTGTAGAACTTTGAAACTCAATCAAGCATCCTGGAATTTCACTACAGCAGGTCATGGAAAGAGTTGTGCTGATGGGACAAGTGGTACAGTCAAATCACTTTGTGATAGAGCTATTTTTTTTGGACGTGATGTTTTGACAGCCAGTAATATGATTGAAGTCGTTCGAGAAAGTGACTCAAAAGTCCAAATGTTTTTAATTTCTGAAAATGACATAAAAAATATTGAAAAATTATTGGAAAATACCAAATTGCAAGTGGCACCAAATACAATGAAAATTCACCAAGTAATATGGACAGAACAAAGTGAAGATGTGATATTTTTAAATTATTTATCATGTTTAGAATGTGTTAAGAATCCACCATGTAAACATTATAGTTTAAAACCTCACTCTATTATGAACACAAGTATGAAAAAAAAAATAAAAAAAAAAACCAAAAGCCAAGTTGAAGTTAGTAAAGTCGTCAAAATCCGCGCGTTAAGATCAAAAAATGTAATTCAGACAAATAAATAAAAGTGTACATGAAACCATACTTTTGTTATTTATTACAACATTTATGATTTAGACTTATTGAGTACATTCAATATTTGCAATGTCTATTCGTTATTATCACTATAAGAGAAATGGAAATTTTTAAATTAATCATATTTTTCAATCAATTAAAGATTTTTTACAAGTCATTGGTTTAATATTAATTTATAAATATTTATGGTATTTTTTATTTATTTAATCAATAAATAATGTTTTTTTTATAATTTAAACAGATTGGAGTAAAGAAATAGACATACAAAAACAAGGGGAAAAAAATTTAAATCAATAAAAAAAAATCATTTTAAATAAGATACTAAACATTATTTTTATGAATTTACACCGAAGGAAAGAATTTTTTAGTATTAGGATATAAATTTTAACTTATTTTAAACTTAAATAAATATTATTAAATATCAGCAAAAAAATAATAATGCTAAAACGACGAGAAAATTTTTTCATTCTTAGCGTATGAGAGTTATGTATTATTACGTCTTCAATTTGAAAAGCCTGGAGGCAAAACTAAGAACACCAACAATTTTTTACTAATAATAGGTATACAAATACATATACAAAATTCCAAAAGTGTGCCTTGAAAAAAAAAAAATTAAAAAAAAAAATCTCGAAATTAAAGGTTTGGTGGATTTGCCCATATACATGTTATCAAGTTTTAAGATAAACTTAAGTAGTTTTGATCTGAATAGGCAGCAATTTTGTTGTTAGATTTGGGCTGAATATCTCAGCTAAGGGTTTACAATCAGACAAGTTTGATCAAAGCGTAAAATTTTAAGAGCATTTTTAGTGCAGTGCTCATAGACAAAAAAAACCCAGTTTTCCCGCAATACGTTTTTTTACATACATTTTATGACATGTATACACCATGAGACATACTCAGACTACCCTTTTATTAGATTAAAAATTTTTTAAACAAAATATAGACGATTAATAAGTGGTCACAATCATGGCTCTGAAAAAATTATAAGGTACTATAAATTTAATTTTTTTGGTAAATGCCGTATGGATTTAAAAACAATTTTTTGATCTAAATCATCAAAATTAGTCTTAGAACTTGTACAACATAAGTTATATCTATATAATAGGCAAAATTTAGTTCTAAAATTGTTAGATGTATTGTTGGCGCTCGTAACTGAATTATTACGCATGCGCAACAGCAAGAAGACGAGACGCTGTGACGCTGCACTTCAGCGTCTAGTAACTTCGGTTTTCGTTCACTCTTGCGCAGTCAGCCAGTCTGTACACACACGCATTCTCTGTCTTCGCTTTTCTTTTACCTTTTCTGTTCGTTTATTCATTGTACTCAAGATAGTAAAGTGTAAAGATAGTCAAACCTCAAGATAGTATAAATAAACGTTTTTAAGTTTAATTCGATATTTGCACTGTGTTTTATTCGCCAAATCACCCGCCTAATCCCATACTGCTAACAGGTTATGGGCCCTAATTGGTAGTGTGGGTGTGAAATCTGTTCGATCGCGTCTTGTGTTCTTCTTCTCTTTTATTTTTTTTCCGCTCCGCGCTTGAGCTTGTCGCGCGTTCTCTGTGTGCTTCCTTTTTCACCTGTTTTTTACGCGGGAAACGTAATGGCGGAAGCAACCGGGAGCTCTGTATCAGGCAGCGAGCACTGCGAGCTGGAAGAGCTTGGCAGTCCCCTCACCCCGACTACCACCGAAGCGGCAGAAGAACAGCCCCAGGAGGCAGCGGATCGGGATCGAGATGGAGGCACAACGGCCGAATCGCCTCGAGATACGGACGTCGCTCCTACTATCGAGGCTTCGGGCGGAGCTGTAAGAAGAGAGGAAGTTAAGAAGAGAGTGAGCAGTAGTAAGTACTAGAAATAGATATTGTTTTGAGGACTCGGTAATTGCGTGAGGTGTTGTTGTCGTTGGGTCACGTTCGCTTAAAATCTCTAAAGACAAAAATTGGTGTCTTGCCTTAAAATGGAGCAAGACAGCTCACTTAAGATTGCAAGATTGAGATTCCCTTGATTAGAAGGCTTTCCTTTGTTTTTACGGAGATTCGCAGAACTCGAGAGAGCCGGCACGCGTTTGTTTATGTGAGGGAGAGGCCCGCATCGTGACAAAGGAAGCGCGTTTCTTGATGAACCTGCCAGTCACCGCCTAGGGGGACGCCTCGAGGCGAGGAGGGGATGCGCGTCTTGGTTATGGCTTGCGTTTGGCTGAACTGAGTGTGCGCGTCCTCTCATGCTGCGGCTGGTGGCGCGCGTCGCAGTAAACGATGTTGATCGGCCATTTTAATTCTTTCTCTATGCATGTCACACATGATGCTAGCGCCATTTTCCTTCACATTTGCTTACGCCCGATCTCCGTGTCACTTCCACAAGAAAACTAATAGCCTAACGCACACGATAACAAAATATAAAATACTTTTACCCATTTATTCCCTGTTAATTTTAGGTCAAAATGCCCTCAATATGCTAAATGACGCATATAAAAAGATTGAAGACGATCTAGGGGAACTAGACGAGGTGGTAGTAACTCGTAAAAACAACCAGGCCATATTTTCCGTAAATAATGAAACCGTTGCATATCTGGGAGGAGATGCACATCGCAATCAAGATATGTTAGACCTGTTTAATTTGATAGAAAAATGTGCTGGACAAATTCGACTCGTCCACAAACAGCGTATCCAACGCAAAGGTTCTAAAGATAGAAAAATAAATTTGATTGATATCTCATCTAAAGATAAGAATAAAGACTTGAAAGATAGTAAAATAAATTTGATTGATACCTCATCTAAAGATAAGAATAAAGGCCCTAAAGATAGAAAAATAAATTCGAGTAATACCTCATCAAAAGATAAGAATAAAGATTTGAGAGATAGAAAGAAAAATTTTACTGATAACTCAACTCCCAACGAGGTTAAAGATTTGAAAAGCAAAAATTTAGATTCAATTGATAGCCAATTTAAAGACCTGCAAAATAGGAAAGATTATCTAAAGAAAGAGCTAGATAGCTTACATAAAGAAATGGCGCATGCAAATTATGAACTTAAGAAAGAACTAATGAAAAGAACAGGTCAAAACATCAAACCTAAAGAAATTATATACTCACGAAAAGAAATTACAGAATCCTCAAAGAAAAACATCGAGGAGATTAAGAAACTGATACAACAAGAGAGGCATCAGCAAAGCTCCTGGATGTCGATGAGGTTTGAGGTTGTTGCTTCACAACATAAAAAGGCCCTAGAAAAAGAAAGAGAGGAAAATAGGAGGGCTCAAGAGGCAATTCGAGCTGAGTTTGAGCAGCATATAGCCACTCAACAAAGAAAGATGGAGGCTCTTGAGCGAGAACTGGCCAGGAGTCGAATACAAGAGGTAAATAAATTTACTACATCTACTCCAGGACCTAAATTAAGTAAACAATTAATTAATTTAAACTCCGACTCCATTGATAATTCGCTGACGTTTCAACGCGCTGCACCTAATGATAGTCTAAAGATAGAAGTTATTAATAAAGATAGCCTAGGGTGTTTTAATTATTCCCTCACTAATGCAACAAAACTAGAGTTATTCTTAAAACAATTGCAGTCAGAACTAAAAAGTAAAAAATTGCTCCACACAATTGATTCAAAAATGGAAGCAACCATGAACATTACACAAGAAAAAATGGAAGAAGATAAAGAACAGGCCCTAAACGTAATACTAGGTAGGTTGTCCCTAGATTACCAAAACAAAGTATACCACATTACTGATCCATCAACAATGATACAAAAAATTAAAGATATGAAAAGGGGTGACATAAAGATGAGCGCATATCAAATACGTAACAAAATACATTCCATTAGATTTGACCCCAAAAAGCAAAGTGCTACTAAATTTTGTGAATTTTTTGATGGATTGGTAAGAGATTTTTAATTAATTAGTAAAACTAACAGTTTCCCTGAAGATGAGAAAAGAGATAGCTTCTATCATGCAATTATCGATGGAGTACCTGATGTAAAAATAGCCGATTTTAACAGGCTGTTTGAAAGCGAGGATGGCTTGTCCTTTAAGTACTTGAGACAATATATCCTGAAACAGGAATCAGAAGGATCACTTCCACGACCAACAATGGGTGGAGCAAGCCGAGGTGGGGCGAATGCAGGGCCGAGTCGAGGTGGGACCGGGACCGGTGCTGGGCCAAGCCGAGGTGGGGCAGGCTCTCGACCAGCCACCGTAGCTGCTGCTAACGTGGCCACCGCCAGCACTCTGTGCTACGAGTGCAACGACAACGGGCACTACGCAAGGGACTGCCCGAAAAAAGGGCAGAACCTTAGGCGGTGCTACACCTGCCAACGGTTTGTACAGAACCTACGAGAGCACATAGGCAGGTGCAGAGGTAATACTAATAAAAATAACGATTGGGATTTTAAACGCAATACTGGTGGTGGTAACAATAAGAATAATTTTAAAGATAGTAATAAACGGAAGCATGAAAAACAGCACACAAATCATAACAACAAGAAAGCCAAGGTCGATAACAAGAAACAAGGCGAAGAAGGTAATAATAATGTAGAAATACTTAGGTCTAATGAATGCAGTGGTTTGTTTGCTGTTAACCCCGAAACTTTGCTCTCTACGCGCGCGGAGGAAACACGAGATAGTGGTTGCGAGAAAATTGAGTTCGTAGCAGATTCAGGTGCCACAGAACATTTTGCTAATTCTAAACTCTATTTTAAAAATTTTAATGGATGTAAAAATAAATTGATTAAATGCGCGAACAAAGATTCCTCCGCGGACTTGAGAGCGGAGGGAGAAGGGTGCGTTTCGGGTAAAAATAACCAAAACAAGATAATCCTAGATAGAGTTGTATGCGCTAAGGCACTAGCTGGAAACTTGCTGTCGCTTCGCCGTTTTGCTGAAAGGGGCATGAGTATATACCTTGATAACACAAAGATAGATATATTTGATCCGCGTTCTAATGAAACTATAATTTCTGGTGTCTACAAGAGCCCTTACTGGATAGTAGAACTACTGCAAGATGGCCAGAACACAAATAATAATGAGAAGTACAAAGAAATTATAGACTGCTTAATGGTAGAAAATCCCCTAAAAGCAAAGACTGAGAAGGTTCAGCAAGTCAGCACTAATGATAGGAGCTGCCCTGGAATCTCAAGTAATGAATCAGAAAGAGCTGGTCCACACAGCTCTCATCAAAGTGAGTTTAAGATAACAATTAAAGATAGAAAAATCAACAATTGTGATGATCTTGTGATTGGTGAGATTCCAGAAGCTCAAAGCCCGTTCACAGAAAAATACAGAACATTTGAGAGAAATAACAGAGCCATGCTCTGGCATGTAAGATTCGGACATGCCTCAGCAGAATATCTCAAGGCACTACAAAGAAAATATTCGGACAATAAAGATTTGAGTAAGGCCATCTTCGACAGCTTCATTACAACATGCGAGGTGTGCCAAGTCGCTAAAATCAAGAGATTGCCTTTCAATACTAAAAGAGAAAGGGCAACCAAACCACTTGAGATAGTTCATGCTGATACAATGGGACCGATTAGCCCAGCTACTTACCCTAAAGGATATAAATTTATAATCGTCTACACAGACGACTACTCAAGATTGACTATGGCATACCCAGTGAAGACAAAATGCGAAGCAGGACGTTGTTTGGACAATTTTGTGACAAGCGCACGAAACCTGTTAGGTTTTGATGCAAAGATATGCTATCTTCGAACCGATCAAGGCACGGAGTTTACAGGAGGCCAAACGGTAGAAGTTCTCCAGAGGTTGGGAGCAGAACTTCAGTTGGCCTGTCCAGACACTCCTCAGCATAATGGAGTTTCGGAACGAGTTAATCGTACCTTGCAAAACAAGGTGCAAGCCTACATGTACGACTCCGGGCTCAGGGAGAACATGTGGGACTTAGCCCTGGGTAGTGCAGTATATGCCTATAATCGGACACCTCACAGGTCTAATGATATTATAGCCCCTTTAGGAAAGTTTGCGCCCAATCTGAAGATAGACATAACCCAAATCAGAAGATTTGGCTGCGTCGCTTTTATCAAGATACAAAGGAATACTGGAACCAAATTCGGTCCACAAGGGATACGAGTCGTGCTGATTGGTTATACTCCCACTGGCTATTCTTTCTTAAGACCTGAAGATGGAAAAATTTATGAGAGTCGAGATGTAAAATTTCAAGAAAGACTGGTGTTCAGAGATATCTGGGGAAAGGACAAAATAACAAACTGGGGAAACCACAAGACAGATATTAAACAAGATGAATGGTTCGTTAAGTTTGATAAGGTTAGCTCTAAAGAGTCATTGGAAACGGAGGGAGAACCAATAGTCAAGAGAAAGCGCGGTCGGCCCAAGAAAGTTGAAGATCTTGATCGAGAAAGCTCTAAGCAACTCGCTAGAATAAATGATACCAGTTTTGCAGGAGCCATCGACACAAACAAGTTGAATAAATTGCTCCAATCGAAGGGCGATGTTGACTGTTTAATCGCAGAAGTCGAAGATGAAATGTCACATGCCCTGATTGCTGGACTGAACAAAGATCCCGCAAACTACAAAGAAGCTGTCGCATCTCCGGATCGCGATAAATGGCTCAGAGCAATTGATGAAGAACTGGAATCAATGCGGAAAAACCAAGTGTGGAAACTTGTAGAAAGACCAACCGTGAACGCTGAAGGTGGCAAGCCCAACATCATCGACTCTAGGTGGGTCTTGAAGAAAAAGATAGATAAAGATGGAAACACGAAGTTCAAAGCGAGGTTGGTGATTCGTGGTTTCAAAGATAGGAACAAGTACGATCTGCAAGAAACTTATGCCCCGGTGTCTGGTTTGGCCCTGGTAAGATCAGTAATATCAATAATAAATAGATACAATCTGGAGACTTGCCAACTTGATGTCAAGACAGCTTTCTTAAATGGATCTATCAAAGAAGAGATATATATGGAAATTCCTGAAGGCCTGCTTGATGGTGATAGTCTCAAGAAAGCTCAGGTTTGTAAATTGGAGAAAGCACTTTATGGACTTAAGATCAGCTCAAAAAGATGGAATGAGCGGTTTCGCGAGACTGCATCTAAATTAGGACTACAGTCACATACGAGCGAGCCCTGTCTATACACATGGAGAGAAGCCGATAACTTTCTAGTCCTGATCCTATACGTGGATCATATGATGATAGCCAGCAATTGTGCAGGCAAAATGAATGAAATTAAGACGGGTCTGCAATCTGAGTTTGAGATGTCAGATCTTGGCGAGGTTGGCACATTTCTAGGCATCAAAGTGGAAAGAGATAGAAAACTCAACACAATTTCACTGACACAAACATCATACATAGATAAAATGTTAGAGAAATTTGGATTCAACGAGTCAAAACCCCAAAGAACACCAATGGTGACAAATCAAGTTTTGAATCGACAAAGAAAAGATAGAGAAGATTCTGAAGATGATGGAGAGTTAAGCACGATAACGAGAGTAAATGTGCCGTACAGAGAAGCAGTCGGTAGTCTGCTGTATTTAGCCAACACAATTAGACCAGACATTTCATACTCGGTGAATGTACTGAGTAGACATCAAATCAGCCCAACTGAAGATGATTGGAAAATGGTCAAACGAGTATTTAGATATTTACAACACACAAGGACTCTAGGATTAACTTACAGAGGCCGTAAAGATGGATTAGAAGCCTATTCAGATGCGAGTTTGGCAGATTGTAAAGACTCAATAACAACAGGCGGATATCTCCTAAGGCTGTATGGGGATACAGTTGCTTGGAAAACAAGAAAGCAGAATTATGTTGCTATTTCAACCTGCGAAGCAGAATATGTGGCAATGTGCGACGCAAGTCAAGAATTGATTGGATTGGAACACTCTATAAGTATTATATTGTCTCGCACCTTGTTGCCCGCGGATTTGTGGTGTGACAACAAAGCTACCGGAGCAAGTGCTAAGATAGATGGTGGCAAAAGGCTGAGACACATGACCGAGATATATGGCTCACTACGTTAAAGAATGTGTATCCAGAGGAAAAATAATTGTTAAATGGATTCCATCCAAGGAACAACTAGCAGATATATTTACAAAACCCCTGCCATTTGAACTGCATGAAAGACTAACGAAAGAAATTTTGAATGTTAATTAGCATAAAATGCATGATAATTAAATTTTGATTTGAGATAGTAAAACTAGTAAATTAATAATAGATAGACAATGATGGTAGACATGCTGATTAATGTATTTTCTGTGTATGTTTTAGCTCGTCGGAATCAACCACAATGAGTGATCCAGAAGCCCACGTGCTCCGCATCATTGGCTGATCAAAAACCCATATATATTTAGTGTTTACGTTAAAATATATCCCTTTCTTTCATTTTTTTTAATAAATTCAGATACGAACGGGAGGGAGTGTTAGATGTATTGTTGGCGCTCGTGACTGAATTATTACGCATGCGCAACAGCAAGAAGACGAGACGCTGTGACGCTGCACTTCAGCGTCTAGTAACTTCGGTTTTCGTTCACTCTCGCGCAGTCAGCCAGTCTGTACACACACGCATTCTCTGTCTTCGCTTTTCTTTTACCTTTTCTGTTCGTTTATTCATTGTACTCAAGATAGTAAAGTGTAAAGATAGTCAAACCTCAAGATAGTATAAATAAACGTTTTTAAGTTTAATTCGATATTTGCACTGTGTTTTATTCGCCAAGTCACCCGCCTAATCCCATACTGCTAACAAAAATAGAAAAAAAAATTTTAAGTCTTCAATATTTAATACCTTGCCTTTTATTTTACTAATGTTTTCATGGTTTCCTTTATGTTAAGCGATGCCATACTTTGCTCTCCAGTTAACTGAGCGTTTTATCAATAAACTCGTGTTTAACTTGGACTAGCAATGAAAAATCATTTGATCAAAAGTGTTTTCAAAAATTTTCTTGGTTTCTAATAGTTTAATTAATTGTTTGAATAAGTTTTACACAATTATTAATTAGGTTGTAAAAGGTGTGATCCTCATCGAAGTGAGATCATAACCATTTTGTTAGAACAGTGTAAAATAACTTAGTACTATTAAATTACTTTTGGACGATTTTTAACTTCATCAAAAATAGTTGTATAGCCATCTCAAAAAGGATGAAATGGTAATTAGCATTTTCCCCACTATTGATGTTATATTTTTATTAAAAAATTTAAATATCTAACAAAATCACCCAACTTTATAAGGAATCAATTTACAAAGCGTAGTCGTTACGCAACATATACATAAAAATTAAATACTATCATCGAAAAAAAGTTTTGTACTACCATAAAAAAAAAAAAAAAAAAAAAAAAAAAAAAAAAAAAAAAAAAAAAGAAATCGTAAAAAAAAAAATTCTGCTGCGGGCGAGATTTGAACCCCTGAATGCTGAGCCAAAAGTACACGATGCGGTATTTAGCTACCTCAACTACCAACGCACTGTTTCCCTAAGCACTTAAAGTGACACATGTTTATCGTAAAGCTCCAGGGTTTAAGTTTAAGTATTAGTTTATTTTTTCTTTATATTGATAATTGTGTGAAAGTTTGACCTACAAGTAGAATTATTATTTTTCTAAATATTTTCACAATTACTTATTCTTATTAGAAAAGTTACATGTGTTGAAGAATTACATTTGAATTACAGAAAAAGTCATTCTCTATTGAATAAACTTAAAAATCAAAGTGAAGCGTGTGTATATTATTCTGATATTTTTAATGTGCTAAATTTTTATAAATCTATAAAAACATAAATTATTCAAGTTGTAAAAATAATTATTTTGTAGAGATCAAGTTTCAAGAAGTTACATTAAATATCGGGGCTTCCATTTTTATTACTCAATTTTTTTATTTTATACGAGGAAAACTCAGTATTTAGCTGTACAAGTATTTAATACACATTTAATGAGTAATATATATGACCGGACATATAATAACTGTCCAACATTCAAAACCGCTTTTGAGGGAACATCACATCAGGAATAGATGTAGGTATACGCATGCATGCTATTTTTTGAATGACGCTATTCTTCATTATATATGACACATATATATATATATATATGTATATATAAAATCTATATTAGCTTCTTTTTAAGCCAACTTCATGTTTGCTTATTTTTCATAGTCATTTAAAATTCAATTTGTCTTTGATTTAATATAAAGATGTCCGTATCTTTTGCTGTACCATTCATATCATATTGGAATTACATTTTAAAACCATTATATTAATGATTATGGTTAAGTAACTTTACTTCTTTATTATTGTTATGTATTTTAAAAGAAAATTGTATTGCTATGATGGTTTTCTTAAACAGAATTAGGGTGATCTATCATTATATACTTTTATGACATAAACAAGTTTCACATGATGATAATATATTAACACAAAATATAAAAAAAATTTGGAAGCATAGTTATTGAAATGTAATGTCAACTTCTATGGGTTTTTCAATAATTTTCATAATGACTTAGATTTCAATGGAGTCTGACAATAGTGACGATGAGCTGGAGCATACTTCTGATGATCCCGAATCCAATAATCCTTTCCACCCACATGACCCTCCGAAGAAAAGTAAACGGAACTCTTATTTGCAAAATTATTTTATTAATCTTTTCCACAAACTTATATTAAAATTAATATGTATTAAATGTAAAGTTAATTCGTTGCCGTTCCACAATTGTAGTACTTAATGTTATTCATATTTATTATTTACTTTACACTGTGCACTCACATATTTAGCACAACGTTGAAATTACCCGTATTTTTTACCATTTATGAGCTGATTTAACAATATTTAATATTAGTTAGAGTAAATTAACATACTGATGTGGTAACATTTAAAATTGTGAAGTATAAAATAGAGTACCATATTTTTTTCTAAACGTAATAGTAATATTTCATAATATTTATAGAATAAAATTACGATTTATAACACAGCACCACAAAAAAAAGAAATTCTAACGCAGACGACGCACAAATTTTTGTGAGACTAAAAATGGCTATATTTCTTGTTTTTTTTGAGGTTAGGAATGAAAACTTATAATAAAAACATACAATATTGAGACGAAAACTTACAAAACTAAAGGAAACCTTACACGGTAACATTTATCTCTGAGATCGACATCATTTACGTTTGAAAAACAGTGTATTTCACATCTACTGATTTATACTTATTTTTTAGGTTGGAAAAAAAATATGACATGATGAAGCAATGCGGACATCGGATTCATGTTCAGTGACTTCTAAAACACATAGTATATAATACGGCGTCTTTGTGCGTTAAGAATTTTTTTGGGGTCCTGCGTAATTAATAGTAAAAAAAAATTACATAAATCCATAAATCTTCATTATTTTACGATTGGTTATTGTATTTATGCAAATTCAAGTACCTTAAATACCAAATACTTAGGTTACAGATATTAATTTTTTTGACGCAATTTTCTTAACAATAACATAAACCTGTTAAGTCTTATATCAATTATTTTTTTGATTTATTGGAAGAGGCACAAGACCATCAGTTATATTTTCTACTTTTGCTGCGTACTTTTAACTTTTCAGAGGACTCCATACTTCCCTTTCATGTTTTGACAACTTCCATCCACCATTATTATTGAAACGTTTACTTTTTCGAACGTTTCAAGTATGTAAATAATTTTATTTTTTATTTTGCTTTATAATTAAAGTTATCATCATTGATCGAATTTTAAACTATCCCGCTGTAAACAAATAACGTCATCTATACTAACAACCATAAAATACATAGGTTTTATCATACAATTTATACATCTCTTAAGTATTGTGTGGTCACGTCTTATTTATTTCAGTGCGAAAATTAATAATAACCATGTATATGGGTCATTCTACGAAAACCAGAATATTTTAAGGGCGGGAATAGACAAACACTTAAAATGGATTTTTAATTATTAAAACATTTTTTTTGTATTGTCCGTGACCATCATAAGGTAAATTTTTTTGGGCAGTGTTGGATCTGCACTATAAAAATTTTTACGACGACTGGTTTATTTGATTTTTAAAAAATAGGAGCGTTACGGGCTCTCATAAAATATCATTATATTTGAAATAACGGCGTTCTCCATGATAATTCGACTCTATTCTTACATTAATATCATCTACTTACCATTAACATTTGTACAATTCACTATCCGATTCGATAATCCAACATTTAACGAAGATACAAAGCGTTTTGTATGGTTACGGGATTGCGTTACGGGCTCTTAGCAAAAAAGGAGCGTTAAGGGCTCCTATAAATTCGTTCAAAAATCGATACTTATTGTGACGCACCTAATTAATATTTAACTTCGCTACTGCACTTATATCATATATAAAACAGCTTTATTTTTACCCACCATATTCGAAGTCGATGATCCAACTCCTCAAAAAGTTACATGACATTCTTTAGCGTTACGGGCTCTTAGTTTTTATTTTGGGGGGACAGAATTTGCAAATTTGCGAGCCTGTACCACTGGCTTATCGGATTGGAAAAATCGGGAAAAATTTCTGTAACATTGTCAACCCCCATAGAATACAAAAAAATTAAATTAGAACACTCAAATTTGTTTGCTTGCATTTGTGAGAGCATTTTCCGTTGAAAAGTTATAAGATTTCGGTCCCGCGACTTGAACAACATCCAAGTCTTGGACACATTTTTTTTGGAATTCCTAAGATGCATGAAATTTTGTTGTTTCCATTAGTGACTTTAATATCTCATGCCGTAGAAAAATTAAAAAATCTGTGTAGAGCTTCCGGCCGTCTTTAAAACTGCTAATTTTTTAATACGATATGAATCCACAACGCTTATATTTAGCACCTTTTTTGCATCTAAAACTAAAGCAACACTTTTTCATTAACTAAACTCTGTTGTGCCTTTAGAAGACAATCTCTTTCGGATATTTATAACAGTTTTCAGATCGATATCTTTTATTATAGTCTACTGGGACATTAAATAAACTTTTTTTGGCAGAATGACCCATATAGTCTTGCATTAGTAGGTAATAAATGATATATTTCAATAACAACAGTTTTAAGTATGGTAGGTACTGAACATTAATGGGTATAATTTATATTAATTTTTAATAGATCATACAAAACTGGAGGGACAAAAGAGCGAAGGTTAGATGGTCACACCTTCAAAAGTAATGGTAGACATGGCTTCAAAGAGCAAGTATCGATTTAATTCAACGTTTTGATTTAAAACAAATACAAACATTTCCGTTTTGTTTCATATTTTTTAAAAAGGTGTCATTTTCATTTCAATGATAAAAATTTATGCGTATGTATACATATACGAAGCAAAAGTTCTGTGAATTATTACCGTAAAAGGTACAGTACAGTTGTGACCAACGAATATTGACTAATTTTCATCCTAGCTTAGTAGTAATTTTCTTGTAGCTGAGAAGAATCAAAATTAGTCAGCTTAACTATTTCACATAAAGCTAAAGTAATTTTTCTCCTGATTAAAGAGATAATTTCGTCATAAGTCGGTGATGCGCTAATAAAACGACACATTATTTATAACACCACAATTTATAAATCGTTTTAGTACTTACGTAATCATCGTATGTACTCACATATATTTACGAAAAAAGTATAGCTAACTGACATGTATTTACAGGCTACAAAAAGAATTACCAATAATAGTAACAAGACTAACAAGACTTCTTAAGGTTGATTGATCCACACAAACCGTTTATTTCACGATACAAAATTTATGTAACATGTTTCTTTGTCTGCATAACAATATATATAGGGACATTTTTTTGAAATATATATCCATTATTTCCAGATTTCGATTCCTCGATCAAGTACCTCTTGATGTCTCCATTATGTCTAAAAACTAAATTACTTGAAAATCCAAAAATTTTGATATTTTCACGTGCTGCCAGACACAAGATGATTTACTGTGCAAATGTCGTAGAATGTGTATTTTTCAACGTTTTTCATATTTTTTGACCAATTTAAAAATTGTATCTAGACTTTTAAATTATTGAACGTAATTATACATTGCTTTAGCGTAGTGCACAATTTTTTTTAGATCTGAAAAGGTATGTGAAAAAATTGGATTTCGGTCGTCGAAGCTTTTGAAGGAAAACAAAAATAAAAATATCTAATTTTTTTCTTATACTACTTTTCAGCTAAAAAAAAAATTTTATCATGTTTTAGAAATATGTAATTATATGTATTGTTTTAAATTCAAGATGAAATTTTCAAATGGTCAAAAAAATTAGACAACGTTGATTTCAACAATATTTAAATGACAAACGATATTGTGTCTGATGGTGGCATGTGAGAACCTTAAAATTTCAAAAGGTACATTATCGAAAAATCAAAGACGATAAATAACGGGAACCCTAATATATAAGCAAATACCACAAAACATGCAATGACTTTCAAAATTTTACATATTTTTCACTTGCAATATACATAAATCGAGCTACTATCTGCCTCTTCATATCCATTTGATTTATTTATGTAACTCGCGTAATACTATAATATTATTAAAATGGTGTTGTATACAATCCTGTGCCAATTCTACGAATCATTAAATATTATAAGATTAAATTCAATGCTTATTTCTGACTGAAAAATCATCTTAACTCTCAAATAATCATGTACCTTATCTAATTTTTTGTTTTTTCGTATTGTAGAGTGTATGTAATCAAAGTACTTAAATTGTGGCTGCTCTAGCTAAGCTAACTCTAGCTAAGCTAAACTCTTTTGGTTATAGTTTTTATAGAGTACAATTAAGCTTTCGTCATCTCCTATATTTTTTCACTTCTATGAACTACATCAAAAAGTGTGATAGCACTATTATAGCCATAATAAGTTTCAAATTATATTTGTGGAAAACTGTGATGTAACTTTTCTCGTTATACTGTTAACGTATCAATTAGAAATTTAACTTCAAGCTTTTCAAACAGCCTTTAATATAAGCACTGGTGGAATTGAAAAAGTCAATAAAAAAAAAAGTTATCAGTGATTTTAGTATTAGTTGTAAAATATCCGTACCCACTACACTTTTAACTTTAATCGTCCAATAAACAATCACCGTTACGTCAAATTTTTTCGGAGATTTCGACTTAAACAATAATTATATACTTTATCGAATTTTTTTAATATTTTAAGACAAAATAAGAGACAAAATAAAGTTATATTTAATGTTTTTAAACTTTTTTATTACAAGAGTAAATTTTACATCATCAAATAAGTTTTTTTAGAAAAACTTTAAGTTTTAAAATTATGATTTGATAACTTTTAATTCTTTAGAGCAGAAGCTTTTATTGCTTTACTTATAATAATGTTATTTTATGTTATAAAAATATGTAAGAATTTTTTTTAGAGACATTTTTTTATAATTTATAAAATAGCTGACAGTAGAGGGGTTACATCCTACATCTGGAAATTATACATGGGTGTGCACATTTAATACGAGCAATCGGAACATGCTGTTATTTTGCCTGTAGCACTTATCTTAATAAATTATACTATTAACTTCAGTTTAAATAAAAAGTTCTATATTATGCTTTCAGATATTTTCTACTAAAAAATACGTGACCAAGGTAAAATAACCTTCACATCTTTTTAAAATAATTATTGTGATGAATCACTTGTGTGTCCCGTTCACTATTTCAGTTATGTTTAAATAAACTTCTTTAAAGACTTATTTTTTACAAACATGACTTAAGATTTATTAACGCATAGCCGACATCAATTTTTTTATGTATCATTTCCCAAACGCATGTATACGTTACCGTAAATTTCTTCAAAAAATTAGTTTAATCCATACCATATTTAATATCAATTTTTAAAAACGGGATTATTATTATTATTATTAAATTTAAAATTTTAATGAAAATGATGCCTTGTACTATCATAATAGAAAATGTGGCATGTCTAAAAAATTACATGCATACACACAAATTATTCATATTGCTTCATTACATTCGAATTTTCAAATATTATTTTTATCAGGTATTTTAAGTGTACAACTGTAAATTGCCATGCTTCTGCGGTTATAAACCTCAAAGACAACTATGAGTTGAAACAAGGAAAAATTTGTCATGCTGATCATTGCAGACCGGACGATAAAGAAGAAGAAATTGAAATGAGAGAATGGATGCGAGAAGAGCTTAAAAACAAATGGTGGAAGTTTTCAGACCTTTACAATAGAGCCAGTGAAAAGTAAATTTATCTTTTTTTACAAATTAATAATTATGCTACTTCTATTGTCATCTACTATTGTTGTTAAGGAGGTATATCTAGTCAAGCTATTAATAGAAAAATTTTAATAACATCATTTGGGTACTTAATAAATGTACATGTAAAATATGCATACTAAGTTTCAAGACGATACAACATCTTATTAAATAAAACTTGTCTTTTCCCTGGTAGAAATCAGAACTGAAAAGATGCTCAGGAAAGCATTTTATGAACATAATTTCTGGCCTGTATATTTTGACCAGATTTTAGTATATATATGTTCATAATTTCTGGCCAAAATTTATTCCCCTGAATTATGGCCAAAATATGCCCAAATTATGAAGATCAAATCGACTGAATGATAACATTTTTTAATGTTTAATATTTGGCCAAAATTTGATTGGTGCTTATAAATTTGTGTTAGTTCTCTCGACTTTTTGGAGTCTCGCGGGTTTGGTATTCTACCTTTCAGTATTTAAAAAAATTTAAGTTAATAATTTTTACTTCGTTGATACTTGTAAAAAACATAATAAATAGATATGTGTTGTAAAGAAAGTAAAAAAAAAAACAAAGATTTTATTTAAAAAATGAATAAAAAAACATAACCTGTAGAGGTTATGCATGCATGTGCTTTTTTATGTCTATAACTTTTTTTTATTTGTACTTCAAAAATGGATTCAAGAAAACGAGTAAAAAAATTTCGCACGAAAAAAAAATTTTAATGAAAAACGTTTCAAATTTATTAAGTAGTTTTGTCATTGATGGTGAATGTGGTAGTGAATCCAGTGTTGTCGAAGAAATTCGTGAAAACATTAACAATACAAGTAATTTACTCTCGAAACCCCAATAAGTGAAAATGTGACTAATTCAAAATGTGTCAATTTCATTACACTCATAAAAAAGTGGATTTGACTAATGAATAAGTTAAAATCTACTTACTTCTAAGTAGTCATCACTTTCACTTAAATTTCAGTGAAAGTGATGACTACTTAGAAATAAGTAGAATATATTGTATAAATAAGTGGAATCTTATAGGTAAATCATTGGCTTATTCAAATAAAAGAAATTTAACTTTAAAATATGTGGAAAGGGTCCGTGGCTGCGTCTACACGATGTCATATTTTTTGCTATATTATACAACTAATGCAATATAGTAAATTTTAATATAATTATTTAGTGTAATCATTTTAAAATGTCCTACACTCTAAAGTTAAATTTACTATCTGGCTTGTTAAAATTTCTTATCCCACTGCATTACTATTCAACATCGTAAAAATTACTATGCTCAAAGTAATTTTCATACGACTATGGAAACAAATTATTTATAAATAATACTAAAAAACATTTCAGTATGTAAAACATGAATTACAGTAAACATTTAAATATTTACAGTAGACGAGTTTAACCACAATACTTATTATAAAAAATTGTGTTGTCTTAGTTTATTGTGTTCACCAGACCCTGTATTCAAATTTGTTCTGGGAAGATAAGTATAAGTTTTTATCGGTCACGAGTCAATAATCTGGTAGCTCAATGGTAAGCCATCTGACCAGTGTGCCGCAGGTTGAGGATTTGAATCGCCATCGTGCCTAAACTTTTTAGAGTATAATTTTCTGTAATCATATAATTCTCAAGTACATGTGTCCTAATTACTATCATAAATGATTAAATAATAATGTTTTTTAAAGCAATATACCTAATAAGTAGATTAAAAAAAATTTATATGTATATCCATTAAAAATAAAATTGAACATATAACCAAAATATCATTAATCCTAAAGTGTTAACGATCCCATAAGTAAGAAAATAGATTCCTAAACTAAATAACATATTTTTATATAAAATTATTTTTAGTAACTTTTGAATTGGCGTTTATATTATACTTTTAAAATATCTTATTTCTCTTTTGTTTATTATTAAAATAATTTTTTTAACAACCACTTTTCTCAGTGTACCTTTTGTTAATGAAATAATACAACCCCCTTATTATACGCAACAAATGATACAATTTTTACAATACATAAATAATGGCCAAAGTATGGTGATATTATGAACATTTTTTTCTGGGCAGAAATAATGTTAGATTAATGCTGGAAAAAATGTTACATTTAAATCCGATTTCTGGCCAGAATTTATACACACATTTGGGCCATAAATAATGGTTTCTGGCCAAATGATCGTCATGATTTCTACCAGGGATTTAACCTGGAGTTTAATGAGAAATTTAAATACTTCTGCTTTTAAAAGTAAATTATCATGAAAATAGCAGAGCAATTTCAACGAGATAACACTGTATAATTAAACATTGTGAAAGATTATTTTTAAATTAATTTATGTTACAAATACTGTGAAATCAAGTGTTAATAGGCTACCACAATTTTCCTATACATTTATATTTTTAAAATACATGTTGGATACTATAGGAAATTAGGTAGTATTGGGATATTTCTCACAACGATATATTATTAAAATAAAATTTTTGTCTACCACGGACTCCTTGCAGATTCCCTGGAGCAGCAGAAAAAATATCATTGAATTCTATCAGGCCAAGTCTCAAGGTATGAAGACAAAAATCTTTCCCTCCCGGCCCAAAAACGATCGAGGAATGGACAATTCAGATTGAAGATGAGGGCTATGAAAATATTTTTTTAAGTACAATGATCATGAACTCACGGCTGTACCTATATAAGGGACCGAGATGGAAACCAGCACATATTGTTTTATGATTTGGACTTTATCCAAAAGAATTTTAAAGATGTCACCCATAGTTTTATTGACGGAACTTTTAAGTGCCGGCCAAAACTAGCAGATTGCTGTCAGTTATTGAATATGCAAGGCATGATCGGGTAAGTTGAAATAGAATACCGTATAAATATGACTTTTTTTGTACCTTAGCTAAATAAATAAATAAAATAAGTGTTGACTAAACACGGATGAAAGGTATTGTAAGTATACGCTCGTAACTATGTCCCATAAGGTGGTATAGAGTTTTTAAAAAAAAGGGAAATAAAGATTTTGAGATAAGCTTTAAATTCCTTTTTGAATCATTGAAAAATATTATCAGCATCAAAAGTTACAAACAAAATAAGCTCAAAAACTGAAAAATTTCATCAAATTTGTAAAACAGTTTTTCTCCTATCGAGCTGTAATTGTTAATAACTATTAATGTTGGGTACTGTTTAAGACTTTTCAAATGTGAAAATTAAAGCTTTTTTAAGCGCCTTATTTTCCTTCTTTAAACAACTAATTCCGTCCTTTTGGGCCGTTATGATTTAAAAACTCACAAAATCGTAAATGTCAAATGAAAAATGAAAAATTTCAAAAGTCGAAAATCAAAAAATTTAAAAAGTGGAAAAATAGTATGTGCTGAGACCTGTATCGCTTATTCCAAGTATTTTTTTTTGTTTTAAGGAATACTTAGGACAAAAAAAATTATTTCCAGAGGTGTGCTTAATTAAAAATTTTATCTCATTTGTTGACACTAAAAATGGCCGATTTTTCGTACAATTCCTTATAAATATGGCTAATGGAAACAAAAAAAATTTTTTTTTCTCCACTCCAGCAATCGATAATAATTTATATAAAAAAATTACTTTAAATTTTTTACATTGATTTGCTATCCCCTTGTCGTCTGTAAGACTTAAAATTTGAAATTTTTTCCTTGGAGGACTAGTTGTTCCATTTCGTAGCCTATTAAATACTTACAAAAAACAATAAACTGCTGTTCGTTAGCATTCTATCAGTATATTTTTAATCAGTAACCCGCATGATTTAAGGGCACCTAGAAGTTTGGTACCAAAACAATTTAAATTAAATACTATTAACCTATTTTATCAGACCCAAGAGTTGCATATATTTAGTGATTTTGTTTCTTAAAAATGGTATCATTTACGAAAGTTTGTAACACTTTTAATTAAAAATCTTTGTAGATCACTATACTTAGATTTCAAAATTCGTTGTTTGTTTTAATGTTGGCCCCCATATTGGTGCAGATATTTTTAATTTTTATTACACAAGACCAGAATCTTAAGTAATTAGTAAACCCTAAACCTGTAGAATACTTCAAATATTCGTATTGAAAAGATTATTACTCCTACAAAGAATAAGTATCCGACGAAAAAAATATCGTATACGAAAAAAATCTTGTAAATAACAATTGTAACCTAAAATTTCAAGTAGATTTATATATATTTTTTATTTGAAAAATTCATCAATTTAATTAATCGTGACTACCGTATTGGATCCACCATTTTTTATTTTATTTTTTTCACCAGAATTGGAGTCATCAACCCTAATCGTAATATGATACAATGTTTAAATACATTATTTCGTTTTATAAAACAAGATACTTATGTCATGAAAACTATGTTTCTTTCCATAAGCGTTCTCTCGCGCTTATATCAGTATCAGTGTGATAGAAACTATTAGAAAGTCTACATTTTATTGTAACTTATGAAAAAAACAGTTTAGAAAAAAAAGTTTTTGTTTTTATGTACTCTATGTTGCTTTATCCATCATCGATGGACAAATTTAATCTCTATACACTGATTTATCGAAATAATAATTCACGTTTAACCTAAAAAATCAAATTAATTTGATAAAATGATATAGGAAAGTCAAATATTAAGGGCATTATCTTTTTATAAATACCAATTACAACAAAGACACATCGTGTTTCAAAAAATATGTGAGATAGTATCTACGCAACAAAATTTGTAATACATCCATATACTTACTGATATTTGCTATGCGCCTAATGTAGGTGGCGCCGTCGAGTGAGAAATTGTTCATCATTGAAAACGCCAGAATGCACGGAGCCTTATGGGATATTTTTTTATTTAATTAAGAAAAAAATTGTTGAAAGCGAATTTACCAAATAAACGAGTGATTAGAGTTTAGACTATGCGACTGTACAGTAATAAACTTTGTTTGGTGTTGTCACGTATCTTGCGAAATGGGAAAAAATGAAAACATGGATTACGACTGTGTCAACACACCATATATAAGTGCGTGTACAAGCTTGCACTTGTGTAAAGCTTGAGAAATACAAGTACAGCGTACATTTGTCCATTTGTTACAACACGGTGTTCAATAAACATAAATATTAATGTCAGGTTAGGTTAACTTTTACATTTTTATATTACATTTCCGTGGGATAACTTGTGTCTGTCAAGCTTTACACAAGTGCAAGCATGTATATGGACTTATATATGTTGTGTTGACACAGTCACAATCCATATTTTTATTTTTTTCAATCTCTTAAGATACGTGACAACACCAAACAAAATTTATTACTGTACACTAGCATGGTCTACACTCCAATCACTTGTTTATTTGGTCAATTCGCTTTCAACAGTTTTTTTCTTAGTTGAATAAAAAAATTTCCCATAAGTCTCAGTGCATTCTGGCGACCTCAGTGAGGGACAACTTTTCTCACTTGTCAGCGCCACCTAAATTAGGTGCTTAGTTAATAGGTGATGTTACAAACTTTTTAACTCTTTATATCTTCATCAGTTTTTGCTTATTTGATAAAAATTTATAATAATTGTTTGATTTTTATAATAATCTTCCTGATAGTCTTAAGGACGTTCATCACAGTTAGCGGGGGCTACTCGAGAGCGATGGGGGGGAGCAAATATGCGGCAGCTCCGGCAACTGTTAGCATGGATAAAAACACCTATAAATCTGCACCTAAACCTGTGTTATTTGATTGCAAAAGTAACTTGTCGATCCCTCTAAAAATTTAACATAATATTTTATTTATGGTGTTGCGTCATGGAAAAAAAATTGGACAAATTAAGTTGGTCATTTTCGTATACATTCAATTTTCATGTGACTCCTCCAGTAGTTTACGTGTTAAATTGAAGTTTTTTTATACATTTATTATCTACAAAACAGTGCTGTAAACAGGTCTCAAATTTTATATGTGACTTTCTGACATCATTTCGAACATCATGTTGAAATTTCTGAAAAATCCTCCAGAAAACGCTATGTGTGATGAACGCCCTTAATAAATTTATGGCTAAAATTCCCATTTTACCATTTATTTTATTTTCAAGATCTTTGTCTTTTTTATTTAAGTTTTTTTTCTTATACTCAATATTTCAAAATACGTAATTATGAATTTTTTTTTATATTACATGAGATTTTTCTTTTGATAGTTAGTATTTCAATTTGTAAGTTGTTCATTCTCTTCTAACAAAACGATATACATTATTTGTTTTTTGAATTTTTACTTTTATGTAAGAAAAATTTCAATTCTCTCAATTGTGTATGATATATGGCTTTGTAAATGAGTTGAAAGTATTCAAAATGTTGTATTTTCATTATGTTATTATGATTATTTTATATTATACCGCCTGGCAAAGTTATTTTCTATTAAATACAACAACAATTAAATTGAAACACAAATAAACAACTAAAACTTGGTAAAAAGGGAGCACATTTTTATTACAAACTATTTGACGTTTCGTTGAACAAGTTTTAGTTGTTTATTTGTTTATTTGTATCTAAATTTAATCTGGAACAAGATGCAGAAGTTGATGTTTATTTCCATCATCGGAGTTTGCACAATTACAATTAAATTTGTTTTCAAAAATCATGACGAACAAACCACACAATCCGTCTTAATCAATCATGCTAAATATAAAGCTTTTATCATATGACAAATAATATTGTAATACGGGATTTTAATCCCTACTATTATTTGGAGAACTAGATTTTTTAGTACTCTACTAAACGGAACACGAAATCAGTCGACTTGTTGAGTAGGTTTGGGAGTATCATTCAGAGAGGCGCGGAACGGGGAGTCCCCCCTGCCCGCGCAGCTGGGCCCCCTTATCCGCACACCTCCTCTCGCACTCTACAAACTTGAAACTGTATGACTGTGACTGCTTATATTTTTTAAAAATGCTTGGCAAGGCTTTATTTTTTTTTGTCAAGCATCTTCCTTTTGTACCAAGGTATCTATGAAAACGTTTTTTTATTCCAACACATTTAGAATATACCGTAATTTCAATTAAAAGGCTAACATAACCTTTCTCTTTCATAAGAGACCGTGTTAAACTGTCAATATTTCATAATTTTTTTCTCGAAAATTTCCCATAGTGAAAAATCTGAACAAATTCATGTGCACTCCTAATATGCTTAAATATAACATACATTTTTTGGCACGTTTCTCCATTTTGAACTTTTCTCCAAAACCTCCTTAATCATGCAACGAAAGAGACTTTATACACGTGAAAAAAAAATATATATATATATATATATATATATATATATATATATATATATATATATATATATATATATATACGTATTTCTAAAACAAAATAATTCCTATTTTTATTAATTTTTATTGTTATTTTTATTACTATTTTGCAATAGTAATTATTAAAATGATATTATAGGCTATCAATATTTGCCATGCAGTAATGAGCCGAAAAACAAAAAATGCATACGATGCCATTTTTGAACACATTGTTGAAACGTTTCAATTCAACAACTTACAAGTAATTATGGCTGATTTCGAGAACCCGTTAAGATCTAGTATGGCACAGTATTTTCCAGGCTAGAATAGCTGGATGCAACTTCCATCTTAATGAAGTAAGTAGAAATGCGTTAATCTATATTTGATTGCTACTTTTTCAATTATTTAACATTTTTCTCATCTCTCTAAGACAGTGAATATACATCCATTTCACATGCATAAAAATACTTCTCAAAGTAAGTGTGTCAAACATAAAGAGAGGGAGATAGTCATACTTTTTTAGTAGAAGAAAAGTATCCCAATTTCGAGAAACACTTTGTTTACTGTATAAAAGAAATCCAAAATAAAATTTAAGGGCGTTAATGGAAAAAGAGAAATAAGTGCAAAAGATTAAAAGAAGGAGATAGAGAACGAAAGAGAATTTTTCACTATTAAGGAGGTTTGGGAATATTATTCAGAGAGGCGAGGAACAGGAAGTCCCCCCTGCCCATGCAGCTGGGCCCCCTTATCCGCGCACCTCCTCTTGCACTCTACAAACTTGAAACTGTATGACTGTAACTGCTTATATTTTTGAAAAATGCCTGGCAAGGCTTAATTTTTTTGTCAAGCATCTTCCTTTTGTACCAAGATATTTATGAAAACGTTCTTTTTTATTTCCAACACATTTAAAAAATACCGTAATTTCAATGAAAAGGCAAACCTAACCTTGCTCTCTCATAAAAGACCGTGTTAAACTGTCAATATTTCATAATTTTTTTCTCGAAAATTTCCAATAGTGAGAAATCTAAAAAAATTTATGTGCACTCCTAATATGCTTGAATATAACTTAATTTTTTTTTGGCACGTTTCTCCATTTTGAACTTTTCTCTCAAACCTTCTTAAGTAACTTGACTCTTACGGTTGGGATAGTTTTCTTTTTCTGTGTAGAATGTAAGTAACTAGATACTTGAAGATAAAATTTATACATCCCTAAAAAACTGATAAGGTGGTACAGTTAAATAATTTACTAATAACATTTAGCATACATAGATACATGTGGTCACATGTGTTTTTTCAATTAAAACAGTAATGAAGGTAAAGCCACAAATGAATTTTATTTTCTAAGGTTTTTAAAAGCATGAGAGAATTTAGAAAAAAAAAATTGCTTAGAGTTAATAATAGACTTAAAGTTATTCTTTATTTTTTACTGCATAAGGTGGCAATTATTACAAATTATAGAAAACTCTAAAATTATTTGTTTAATAAGATTGGTCTACATTTGTTTTCCTTTCCAGCTTGGTCTTTTTTCACGTGTTGATTGTATAATTAATAAGAAGTAAAAGTTAAAGATCTTAGTTGAACTTCTTTTGCTGTATTTGTAACAAGAGTTCCAAATATTTGATTAATATATCAATTTATTGTTGCTTAATTAATAACAACAATTTTTAACGTTCATTAACGATTAAACCACTAAAATCCCTAATTACCCCTGTGGTAATTACCAAATAAAGTTTTTATTGTTAATTACCACTGTGATAGGTAATGATTGACGTAGCAATTTTTGTTTCAAATCGTGATAATTAATGATTACAATTTTGAACTTTTTACTAAAATTGTGTTAATTAACAATTAAAATTATACTCAGTAATCATTGAATACCAGCCATTTATAGTTGCAATTACATCCATGTATTGGTAAATAATATCGGAAAAAAATTTATAGTATAACTCTTTGTTTACACACAAAACAAACCAAATTTTTACTTAAATTAGTTTTTTTCATACATCCACCGAAACTACATTTTTCTTTGCTATCAGTGAGTAAATTGCCACATTCTTCCTAGGTAAGAAATCCTATTCCCTGCTTGTAGGAGAACATTTTAGTATTCTCTGCGTGTTTGCCACATAGAGAATGCCAAAATATTATGATTTCCACTCAGGAGGTAACATAGCACTTCCATTCCTCATATCACGGATAAATGTCGTACTTTCTGCGGAGGACGAAAAAAATCGTATTTGTGCCTCGGGTAAAAAGTACTGCATCATATTGGGATTGGCAACATAGGGATTGCGCCATCTGTTCTGCAGTTTACAAGCAGCGAGAGAAGGCTTTTTTGCAGGCTCAACTGTTCAAAACTCATCAGTGCTCCCAAGTGTAATTAATTTATTCCTTATTAATATGAATTAATTGTTGTTACAGTGTGTGTAATAGGTAGATTAATTAAAAGTGTTTACATTTGTGTAAGCACTCAATAGGGACTGTAAATATTTGATTTTTTAAAATACATATTATATTTATTAGTCAACAAAAATGTATTCAACAATCTATGAAATATGCAAGTCTCACAATATTAAAAATGAGCCTTTAAAAATTGTTTAAAAATCATCGAGAGCGGTCAATTTTACATGACATGTACATGCAAGGCTGGATTAAGTAAAAAATGCAAGCAAATTTTGGCAGCTTTGTTATTATGCAACAGGTAAGTTAATTACATTTGATTGTTTTATTAAATCTGTTAATGGAAGCAGTAAAATTTTTTATTCATAAATAGGAATAATATGAGTCATGTAAAATTCACCACTCTCATTGATTCCTCCAACAATTTTTAGAGGCTCATTTTTAATATTGCAATACTTGCATATTTCGTAGATTTTTAAGTACATTTTTGTTCACTAAGAAATATAATATATATATATATTTTTTTTAAATTAACTACACAGTCTTTATTGAGTGTATACATAAATGTAAGTATTACAAAATTTAAGATAAATAAAAGTTGGCAAGCCACTTACTTTGTTAACCATGTTACAGCGCTAATCACAGATACACTTTTAATTAATCTACCTATTACACACACTGTCAGTACTGTCACAACCATTAATTATCATTGATAAAGAATAAATTAATTACACTTGGGAGCACTGATTGAGTTTTGAGCCTGCAAAAAAGCCTTCTCTTGCTACTTGCAAACTCACCAACAGATGGCGCCACCGCTATGTTGCCTGTAGGGTTTATGTCCGACTATATATATATGTCGTCGTGGGATAAGGTGCTGGAATGAGCAGAGAGACTTTGTATATGAGTGTGTGCTTTATTTACTGTGATTACATATGTGGCTCGGACTCGAGCTCAGCAAGGACTGAAGTCGTCAGTAAGCGGTTACACCGCACGACTAGTATAAGAGTGGGGGTAAGCCCCTATATACCAATCCCAATTCCGAGCAAAGTAATTAGTGAGAACGAAGTGTGCTTACGGGCACAAAGTACAACTTTACGCTCTCAGAAAGAAAACCATCGCCTTGGGTATAAACATACAAAAACCCCGCCTTTCGGGTAAGATTTTTTTACTTTCCGCTCACCGAAGAAAACTGTTACCGATGATAGGTATACATAAATAATAACAATAAGCTAATGTTAAAACAAATAAGTCAAGGAAACCTTCTAATGTGACTGATTACATACTTATATATATGCACACACACTAACAGACACCTTTGCCAAATGTACTCTATTTTAATTCTAAACTTCAGAAAATAAATTAATCTTATGTTAATCAGTACGATACACGACAGGCTTTGCTACAAAAACTAAGGCCCATGATGCGTAATTATCAGGACACGGAAAGTTTGATGCATACGGTTAAAGAAGTTATGGCACTGACATTTTTGCCGCCAGATATGATAGTTACTCAATACAACACAATCAAAAATGATTTGGAAAAAAGCAATTCAGATTTGTACAATTATTTAGAAATTTTTTTTTTTTATACTTTAAAAGTTATTGCCTTGAAATTGTCACTCCAAATGGACTCAGCGTTTACGGATTATCTCGGAGAACAAACAATTGCATAGAAGCATTTCATGCTGAATTACTTCACCGACTTGGCGAAAGACCCCTTCCTTGTGATTTTATTCGTAAGTTTTTAATCTCAATTTACAGTTTCTGAAGTTGTTTTACAAGAAATGATTATGTACCACAGTGGTTTAAAAAAAAATTCACACTGTAACATATTAATAATTTTTTTTTTATAATGTGAAGTCAATGAACAGTAACTATAAAATTTTAGAATAAACACAAAAATATACAGAAAACTCAAGTTTTATTGAAAGAAATTCACTTAAGTTATTATGTAAATTAAATTGCGTGTGGATGAATTTTATTACTTATACTTAATCACCAGAATACAAATAAGTTTGAATTTCATATTTTTCAGGAGGATACACAATTTCGTAACTATTTATATGTATATTAAAACCTATCGTAATAAATTCTTTGTATAAAAAATATATTATTTTTATGAACTGCGATTGATATAATAACAACAGAAATTGGTTTGTCAGCTTTTCGCTACGTCGCGTAGTGACATACATCTAACGAGGCACACGTTTAACATAACTATGGCATGTTAACTATTAATGTGCCATCTGTGTACAGTTAAAATTTAAAAAGTTATAAAGTAATAGTTTACTACTCAAATACAAAATATACCATTGTATTAATGAATATATCAACTCATTTTCTGTTAATATACGTGTACGTTAATTGTCAACAAATCCTTCTCTCAGGCTGCAGTCACATGGAGTCTTCTCACGCAAAAAAAATGCTAGCTCTCAAAGCCTGTTTGCATACGCTACCAGTGTTCAAGTAACGCGTGGGCTCTTACTGCATGACTATTTGGGTCTGTTTGCGTTAAAGATCGTTATGTACGGGCACAAATAGGCGTTGAGCTGCCATAACACAACGATAAGTATGTCGGAAGATATATTTCGGATGTGTACAGTGCGCCATAGCGGTGAGCTATTAAAGCTTGTTAGGAAGAGCTGCGAAAGCCGGCCGATCGGGCTTCCACAGCACAATGTCAAGGCTCGGAAGTAGTGAGCATCAGCTGACGTCAATTGGCAACACAGCATGTGCCCTGCTCTGGATTTTCTTGTAGTTTTTAGTATAAATAGTTGAAGAGTAATCGATATAATCATGTGAGTATTGGATTGATGTGTTTAAGATCTGGTAGCTTATAACAGAAAACATACGGCATACTATTTTACATGGTATAAATGATGTAGTTTAAGATACGAATGCCTACAGTTTTTCGTGCTTGATCGTTTAACCTAGAAGTAACCCAAATTTTTTTCATACATTACAATTGTCCTTTGATTACCAACCTTCTCACTTTTACGAATGTATAATTTCATCCAACGTTAGATAAACAAGTATAAATTTCATGTGTGAGTGCACCTCCAAGATCGTCAACAAAATTCAGGTGAAATGTATAATTATCTGAATCCAAATGAACAAAGTGGGTTATCCGGTAAATCCTTGTTATCATTTACTTTGAACTATTTTCAATTTTGTATCATTCCATCCAATTGCATTACAAATCTATTTACAGGTTTTATGTAGATCATTCATTCATATTTATTGCATCGTTACATATTTATTTAGGTTATAACATTCTTCAAGCTACTTCGACAGCATTGATTGATGTTCCTTTGGATACACTCTGCTCAAGTGGAGCTCAATTGAACTCTAATGCAACCCTTGTTGAAGGACAGTCCTTATTAAATCTGTCATCAGCATCAAACTGCACAGAAAACTCTACAGAAGAATATACACCAAACAAGAAAAAGGCTAAAACTGAAGCAGAGAGAATTTTATTGATTACAGTTCAACCTGGTGAGAGTAAAAATTGTAACGAAGGTAGGAAAAAACACTTTTTATTGTTGAGTGAATTTGTTGACGTATATGAATAAGATACCGACACGGTGGTGCAGCTGTAAACTTATATAGATTCGTCGATCACCGAAGTTAAGCAGCGTTGGATGCGGCCAGCACTTAGATGGGTGACCGTTCAAGTCTCGCCGTATTCCTTCGCTGCTGATGATTTCGAGGATTGATGAACTATATCTCTATCGTTACAACGTGAGCGGGAGGTGCAATGCGAAAGTTGATATCTGGTGTTTATAGACGTATAGACACCCGATATCAACTCTTGTAATACTCCGGGTAGTGCACTATAATAAAATTTGAAATTAATTCATATATAAGTGTGTGCGTGTGAGCATGTATGTATGTGAGGTTTTAATGGTGTGTATATAGGTAGTTCACAAACAAATTTTTTACATAAATTTTACATGCATGTATACTTTTCTTCAGATCACTTAACATTTAACGATATTATAGGCGATTCCTATATAAAAAAAAATGATATATATTATCACTTACTGCAATCAACAGTAGGTAAACTTGCTTTGGCCGCCTATCGCCAAGATACAGTGAATCCATCCAAATCAAATAAATTTGACAAATACATTCCGAAGGTAGCTGAGATTTTAATTGATAACGAGTTTGCAAACAGCAGGCATGAGTAAGTACATACATATACTTATCATTCATGAAAAAATGTGATGCATTAGTTAAACCAAAAGTGAATTTTTTTGTAACAACATCAACAATAATTATTATAACGCTTGATTGATAACTATGCATATATTTTATAATATTATTTTTAACAACATCAATACTTAGGATTATGAATTATTTTAGTCTACGCAGGGAAAATTTTTTACAATTAGTTGAACAATTAGTGGACTTATTTCCTAGTAGAATCCCTGAAGAATGGTATTCTAAAAGCACTACCGAAGTGGGTCCCAAAGGAGCTTTATTCAACTCCTATCGGCATTACCGTCAAGAAGCGATAGATTTGGGATTATTTCAAGGCACGGTTAAAATTAGTGAAAAAAAGGTACCAAATTTAAATTAATAAAACTACAGGTTTAAGGCAGAGTACATATTTTTATTTAATTAATATAGAGCAATCAAAAACGATTGTTAACACTAGTACGTGGGATACCTTGAACATAGACGAAGAATTTCTCTTAAGGTGGAAAGATACCGTGGTAGAACGAAAAAAAATATACTCATGTTCTACCATTCAGGAGATTTTTTCGTCGTATCCATGCTTATCTGCTGTTGACAGCTTTCAACTGGTATACTTTTTTACAATACTTTTCAACAAAAATATATAATTTTTCATGCCTTCATAGTTAAAAAAAAAAAATTTAATAATTTTTATTTGTTTTTATTTTTATTTTTTATTTTTTTTTCATAAACAACAGATCGACCACGATTTTAACTCTTTTTATCCTTCAAAAGAATCAATATTTACTCAAAACTGGGGTAATCTTGCTGAATGTATAGTTGAATGTGCAAAAAAAAAACCAAAAAATTCTGAAATGCAAAAAAAGTTGGAACTTCACGCTATTTCTAATGGTTTGTAAAGTTTTTGTTTTATGCATTTTTGTTTCTAAATATGTTTGGTTTTTTTGCAGACATTGTAGCTTTTGTTCTCATTGGATTACTCTGTCCATTACCAGCAAATGTTGTAAAAGTGAAAAAAGATGTCACAATAAGTAAACAAGATCTACACGACTCATTCATCTTGCACAAACCGGTAATATAAACTTAAAATTATTGATAGTTTTTAAGACACAGTATTATTTACACTAAAAAATATTGTAAAATTTTTTAATAACTTAGGATATTAGAAATTTGGAAGACAACGAAGTTTTTCTTTTGACTCACAAACATCTACAAAACATTGACGATAAAACATTGGAACCTGATGTACAACCGTACATAGTTGTTTGTGGACCACTTAAACAGATAGATTCAATTTATTTTGTGATAAATGAGAAAACGAAGTTTAAATGTGATACTCTGAGTAAAGCTGTTGAACATTTGTATAAAGTTTTGAAAGTTTTAGGATCCAAGAGAATTAAACACTACAAAAACATCTTTCAGTTCTTGGATTATTGCTTGTACGAGTTCAGAACTGAAACTCCTTTTTTAAACATAGTCAAATTTTATCAAAAATTTAAAGCGCCATCTTCTTCTTCAAACTCTAATGAGTAGAGGAAATTAAGTAATCGTTATTTTTTTGTCTTGTATGTAACGTATATCGCGTTGGAAAATAAAAAAAAAACCTTATCTTACTGTATAAACAATATCTACTGTAACAAAAAAGGTAAATTAAAGCCTACAATGTTTAACAAATTCAAATTGAATGGACGTGTAGCTCAATTTTGCTTATCATTAGACAACAATTCTCATATTCCTAGAAATGCGACACAAGAATTTATCAACAATACAAGTAGTTTTATATCTGACATTTTAATTCCAATAATATTATAAGATATTCAAGAAGAACGTAGTAACTGTGAGAAAGAATTGCTTAAAAAAACTAAAAATGTTGTAGCTAAGTATAAATATATATTTTCGGATTTCCTTACACAAAGCAGGCGCTTTCAAATGTATGAAAAGTATTGTAATTATACACATCCAGGTGAGATAGTAATAGGTACAACAATTCAAAACCATTTATCTACAGTAAAATTAGTTGACACACACGCAGCTTACATACCACCACAAAAATTTTTAAAGGATTTCTTAGAGATTCCGGGGCTATTTTACAAAGTTGTATCCTACATCGCAGACTTGCGTACTGAAGACACAGTCATATCAAATATCATGCAAGCCAAGTTGTGGGAAAAAAAATACAAATGCGAGGATAAGCTCATATTACCTTTATTTTTTTTCTTTGATGATTTTGAAGTTGGTAATGAGCTTGGGAGTCATGCGGGTGAAAGTAAACTCGGTGGTGGTTATATTACGTGCCCATTCTTACCGCCTGAACTTGTAGTGAAATTGAATAACGTATTTTTGACGATACTTTTCTATTCAAATGATAGAAAAAAATTTGGCAATGCTAACGTCTTCTCCAGATTAATGAACGATATTAATATTTTAGGAACTGAAGGGCTAGAAATCACAGTAGACGATAAAAAACATCGCATTTTTTTTAGGTGTTTATTAGTAATTAGGGACAATCTAGGCACTAACGAGATATGCGGTTTTGTCGCAAGTTTTTCCAACACTCGTTGCTGTCGAGTTTGTCGAGCTGATTCGCATCAAATACAGACATTGACTATTGAAAATAAAGACTTGTTAAGAAACAAAACTAATTATATTGCGGATTTAGAAAAAAAAAAGTATTTCCACTGGTATATCGGAATCATGTATATTTAATAATCTCTTAGATTTTCATATCACTGAAAACAAACACTGCGACTTCATGCATGATTTTTGTGAAGGGTTTGGAAAAAAGTCTTTAGCAAAAATATTAACCATGATTATTTGTCATGATAAAATTTTATCCATAGATAAATTCAATGATCGCTTGAATTCTTTTCACTTTGGCAAAATTGAAGGCAGAAGCAAGCCTTGCAATATTCTAAAAGAATCAGCAAAAAAAAATAAAAATAAATTTCAAGAAAAAGTAAAATTAAAGCAAAGTGCAGCAGAAATGATGTGCCTCATTAGATACCTAGGACCTATTATTGGTGATTTGATTCCTGAAACAAATGTAAGCTGGCAACTCTATTTAATTTTACGTCAAATTGTTGGTATCTTGTCTTCTCCACGGTACATACGAGCTGACACATGTAGAGTCAAGCAACTTATTCAAAAACATAATGAGATGTACATCGTACTGTTCGGTCCTCTTACAAGTAAAATGCACTCTGCCACACATATACCGCAATTTATGGAAGATAATGGACCTATTATTCATTTTTGGAGTATGGTCGGAGAAAGGAAAAATAAATACTTGAAAAGCATTGAAACTAGTACCAATTCCAGAAAAAATTTACCTTTAACAATATCGATAGAAAACCAGCTTCAACAATGTTTCAGTTTTATGAATGCCAATATACTATATAGTACACCTATGTTTAGAAGTATTGCAGAACAAAACGATACAGAGATACAAACATATAAATCAGCTATAAACAATGCTAATACATTCAAATCTGTTGTATTTAACGATAAACTGTATGAGATTGGAACGGTTCTTGTGCATAAAATCGATGACAATGGTCCATGCTTTTGTAAAATTGAAAAAATGTATAATTTAAATGATTTTGCATATTTCTTAGTAAAAAAAGTCAACACGATCTATTTTCATCATCATCTGTATGTATATAAAGTAAATTTTAATAATAATTCTCAATTGTTGTACAGTGCAAAAAATTTGCCAAATATAGATCCTTGTTTGCTGTATGAAAGAAATAAAGAATTTTATGTTGCGACTAGGTACGATGTTTAATTTTATAATAACAATTTATGTATATTTCAAATACAAATATATTCAATGGACAATTTTTCATGCATCGAAATTATTAATTATTTCATTGTTGATCCAATCAACTAGTCCATCTTTTATATTAATTCCTACTTACTACAATCTACAAATTCATATAATGATAAATTTCATTAAAAAAAAAATTTCCAAATTTATAGCCTCTTCATTATATAAATCAAAAAATTTACGACTTAGCAATTATCAATTATGTGTTTATATTATTTTTTTATACACACATAATTTTTAAAATTCTTAAAGCCTTTTAAGGATTCACATTTCAAAAATAACAATGAATGTTAGAGACCAAAATTAAGCACTTGGAAGCTTTAAGAAGCAGCCTGCACATTGAACTCTGACATTGTGCTGTGGAAGCCCGATCGGCCGGCTTTCGCAGCTCTTCCTAACAAGCTTTAATAGCTCACCGCTATGGCGCGCTGTACACATCCGAAATATATCTTCCGACATACTTATCGTTGTGTTATGGCAGCTCAACGCCTATTTGTGCCCGTACATAACGATCTTTAACGCAAACAGACCCAAATAGTCATGCAGTAAGAGCCCACGCGTTACTTGAACACTGGTAGCGTATGCAAACAGGCTTTGAGAGCTAGCATTTTTTTTGCGATACGTACTTAAGACCCGGGAAAAATTTGAATTCTGTTTAATTTTAAATGTGTGACGTGGTAGCTAAAGCTATCACGTCACTGTATACCTATATTTCGGGGCAAGTCATCGGCGGCTACCGAGTCTTAGAATAATATATATATTTTCTATATGTAAATCTATAACACATTACTTAATGTGTGTTCTCGGTGCCGCGGACTACGAGCCAGAGGAAAGAGAGGGACCGAAGACCATAAAAAGGATTGAAAGTGTGTGAGGTATGATTGGGTGAGCATGTGTGTATGATAGAGAAGGAGAGAGGCGAGGGCTCACGACACGTCGGAGAGGTGTGAGCGCCGAGCGGCCGCTTCGATTCCCTAGTTTTTGAAACCTCCAATAATTTACCGTTTTTTAGCCATGTTGGAGATTTTTAGTATACACGGGAGGGGCGCGCGCATCTCCCGAGAGTTAACCGTGCCGCCGAGTCTACGCGACGATTGAGACGAACTCCAGGTAGCACCGGGTGACGGCAAGGACAGAGAGAAGGTCACTTCACGGAGGACGGTGCACTAGGTGTTATTTCGAGGTAAAGGTTTGGGGACGATCCGAGTGAGTCAGGATAAATGGGTGTAGGATTTGTATAGGGATAGGAAAGATTGAATTGAGCGGAAGGTATGCTTGAGTTTGTGTCCGAGTGTGTATGTGTAGCCTAGGTGCCGGCCACCAACAGTCGAGCCAGGGAGGAGTTCAGCGAAGAGGACGACCGGAGGTGACAGCACGAAGATATCTACCTCGAGAATAGTGTGCCAATATAAATATATATATAAAGGGAGAGAGAGAGAGAGACGCGACGTTGTGGAGAGTGTGCATTAAGGCGAATAAATAGCGCAAGAGCGCTGTGAAAATTTATATCCGGTAGTGTTTATTGAGAAGTAGTGCCCCCATTTGCCCCCTTCTATTTTTCTTTTAGGAGTGTCTGGTGTTCCCGAGCCAGACACCTATGGCAGACCTCCCGGAGGAGAGATATCCAGAGTGTAGGGACATGGTAAGAAATTTATTAGTGAGAGTTTTGTGAGGGGATCCGGAACGGCTGTATATCGGCTAGAAAAATCCTCGTCACAAATGTTTCAAAATAATCCCGTTATCCAAAAAATATTGTAAGCTTGCAATAGAAAGATTATATATTATTTACTATTACTTAAGAAAAAATAGATAAATAAAACCAGGTTTTTGTAGTTAAATATTGTTATACGTAGTTGGTTATCTGAGCGACCCTACTTACTAACCGTTTGATGTTAACATAATAATCATACAATATTATTCAACGTTTTATATCATACATAAAGTTTATTTTAACCACGGTTTTTTCATAAAAATTATTGAGAAAAAAAACATTTAACATTAAATGTATAATAAATGAGGAGTTTGCGATAAATCGGCGTTGTATCAAATTTAGCAATATTTGAAAGTGTTTTTACGTGTACATTCTTGTAATATCTATGAGGCGGACTCAGTAATAACCATAAAAGCCGTATGAAATAAAACATACATGGAAAGGTTATGTACTCCACACCTCGTAAGAATACATACTTTTTTGTAATTTCACTTTTATATATAAACATCAAGTCACAAATGATGTTCAAATTAAACTGTTATGTGATTGGTGTATCTGCATTGCTAGTTTACAACCAGACCTTCATGTGTTATACAGCTCATTTGCTAAATGTGCCAATAATAGTACACACTTATTTCTCATTTTTAGCAAAATAAGTTGGTTGGAGATTGAGGCAAGCAATACAGTTTAACACTACTTGAACATTAACACTACCAAGTTGAGAATAGTAGAGGTTAAATTTTAGAGAAACACATCTCGTACTATTTATACTTATGACTTAAATATTTGGAGACCATACAGTCCAAAATTAATTACCATGTGGCTCTTGACACCATTTTCAATAATTACTTGTACATGAATATTAGCACCTATAGTATATTATTCAAGTTGATACCTACTTTAAATAGCCTCAAAATAATTTTATATTTAATTACAGAAAAATTAGTCACATTGTTCTTACATACTCGAAAGAAAGTAGAACAAATGAAAAATTTGAGATTCAATAATTCACTTCCGAGATATCAAACGCAGTATAAAAGACGGTAAGATAATATGTATTTTTGATGCAATTATGATTTTTTACTAGATGTTTTAGTACTTAAGTGGCAATTTTTATGAATCAATATGTACATTGGTAGCTTGGATTTTACTCAAGAAACAGGATACTAATCATTCGCCAAAAGTATTCTTGAAGTCGATTGCGAAATTAAAAGGAAATTTAAAAGAATATATGAGGACACTCAACAACGGATGCATGGAGATTAAAGAAATTCATGAAACTCCTGATTTACCAAACATAAGTAAGAAAAAAACTTTAACACTTGGGGGTCGTTCATGAACTACTTGGTCAAAATAGGGTAAGGGGGTATAACGAAATACCACGTTAAGTTACGTGGGCGAAATGGGATTGAATTCGTAGTTAAAAGGCTCCATTTTATGTGACAAGTTGGATAGAGGCATACATATAAAGGACATGAAAACAAATTTTTAAATTTAACGCGTACTTTTGCTTAACCAGAGTCTTCATATATTTTCTATTTGTGTCGTTCAAATCCTCGCCTAAAAGACTTGCAATCATAAGTTAAATAAAATTAAAAAATGAGCGAGTAAGTTTGATATTATGATGAATATATATAAAACATTGTTTATTTTAAAGTACTATTATAAACATATCTTTAAGAATTTATTATTTTATTTTATTTTCAACCAAGTCATGAATATTAAAAGTTTTCTGAGTACATGTAATTTAATTAGCTTTATGTAAGCAGTTATGTACAGTCGTACATGCCTTCATAAGGCTGACGACGCGATGACCCGTCATTGCTTCGTCAGCTTACAAGCATATATACATATTCACAGCGCGCACGCTTGTGCGCCGCCGCCATCTTAGTTCGTTACGCTCGATCGCGTGCCTGCGTGCATGGCTGAGCCAGTCTGTTGAGACACCTCAATGCGTGCGGAGCTCCGTTGCCTCAAATACAAATCATACTCAATTCGCCCTGACACGGCAATACCTAAATCATATTCAATTCGCCCTGACACGGCAATAACACACTCAATTCGCCCTGACACGGCAATAACACACTTAATTCGCCCTGACACGGCAATCATATCTCTCTGGGCCTTTACCGGCCTTTCTCGCGAGTGCACTCGTCGACATAGTATTAGTGTAGTCAATTTGTTGTGTATCCGATAGCGTCTTAAACCCGAACAGCTGTAATTCGCGGCTCTCGTGCGTGCGTGCGTGTTTTAATTCGTAGTCAAGTCAAGTGTATGTAAATTTAGTTGTGTTCTTCAATAAAAGGGGTTTTTTTTACCGCAAGGTTTTTTCCCCTCATAAAAACGCAGTGTCTTTATTTGTCTTCCTTTTCCTTATTTTTCAACTAGGCGAGCGAGTCACCTGCGACTCTCTCGCCACGAGACATTTTGGTGCCGAAACCCGGGAGTGATCCTTGCACGCACGTGCGCGCGCGAGCCGCGATTTCTTGTAGCTCTCTCTTTCGCGGACGAAATCGCACGCGTACACGCAGTCGCCTATCCCGCTGGCCACGCGAGGATCTTCATCACCGTCAACATCATCGACGCCGCCGTTCCCGCGCCCGGACACACCACCGCCCAGCTGCCGCTCGTCGCACACAGTCAGATAAGTGAATTTGCTATTTCTGTTCCCTTTGTCTCCTGCACATGCGTTTTAGCAGAGGACACTTACGTTAATTGTTTCTGTCCTTCTCTCTCTTTCTCTCTCTCTCTCTCTCTCATGTTTTCCCGGGCGCGAATTGCGTAGAGTTGCGTGTTGATTGTTGGTGTTCCCGGCACGGCGCACTGTGTGCCGAACCTGGCCGGCCGGTGCCTCGTGTTTGAGCCCTCCTCCTGTCTGTACCTTTTTCCATGTAATGTGGTGAGCCGCAGGCAGTCATGGTGTGTACGCCGATCAACGCGTGACGTCCTAAAATTGACTTAATTTTATCTTAGCATTCTGGTAATCACATTTAGTTTTTGTACACCCTAAGTGTTAATTAAATTTCAGCATCATGTCCCGAAAGTCTGCGGCACGCATTGAATACCTCGTGCAGAAGCTGCAAACGTTTTCTTTTAAGGTGCAAAATTTAAATGACCTTTTAAATAGCTCATCTGTCGACTCCGTCAATGCGGGCCTGCGGCTCGCAGACCTTCAAAAAATACACCAGGATTGCGTCCGATATTGCGATGAATTGACACTCAATCAACCTAAGCACCCTTGTTTTGATGAGTTTTTCTCGGCTGAAATGACGTATTACACGGTAGCTTCCAAAATCAAACAAATGAATCAACCTGACCTTAACAGTAGCATCACCAATACCACCATCATTGAGAGACATGAAGCCCCTAAGCTTCCAACGATCAGTGTCCCGCCTTTCAGTGGCAGCCATGAAGATTGGATGTCTTTCAAAAACTCTTTTACTGACTTAATTCATTCACGCACTGACATTAGTGATATGGTAAAACTTGCTCATCTGAAAGGTTCACTGAGGGGAGAGGCACTGAGCAAGGTAGCAGTTTTTCACATTTCTGCAGAAAATTACACACAGGCATGGAAGGTTTTAAATGAGTTTTATGATCAGAAAAGGCTTTTATTAGAAAGACATATCGATGCCGTTATGAGTCTCCCCCCTGTTGGTAAGGCAACAGCAGCAGATTTATCCAAATTAATAGATGATGCTAAACAACACTTGAGCATTTTAGAGCAGCTAGGCGTTAACATCCATCATGAATTTATAGTGAGAAGTCTAGTTAAATGTCTCCCCATAACAACTCGTAGGAGATGGCAGGAAACCCTAGCTTTAGACAAGTTCCCGACGTTGGATGAATTTTATAAATTTGTAGAAACCAACATTTTTAACCTCAAAGCAATAGAGCAGGAGTTTTCAACACCATCAGCTAGCAATAGGAAGCGACCCTCTGACAATTCTTAACTCTCCCAGAAGGCCAAGCGAACTCCTATCGATTTTAATGCTCGCTCCTTAGTGACAAATGTTTCACCCAATTGTATTAAATGCAACGAAGTTCATCGGCTTTATGTCTGCCCAGCATTTAATAAGCTTGCCCTTCAGGAGCGGTGGGATTTTGTAAAAAGTAACAAAATCTGCCGTAACTGTTTGCGCTCTCATCCACTACCTTGCAAAAACGAAAGTAGATGTAGAAAGTGTAACAGGGATCATCACACCATTCTACATGCAGACAAGAAATCAAATACAACATCTCAACAACAGACCAAAGGAACACCAAACACTCCTACTCCTGCGACCCAAAAAACTGAAAGGGAAAAATCAATTACATCAAAAACATGACTAGACCAGTACTCATTAGCATCATCAGCACATTCATTACACACACAACTTATGCCGACAGCCATCTTACAGGTACAAAATCTCAAGGGTGATTTCATCTCGGCACGAGCGTTGCTAGATTCTTGTTCTACTGTCAACTTGATCACTTCTAATTTAGCAGAGTCATTAAAGCTACCTGTTAAAGACTGTTCAGTCTCAATAGGAGCTGTTGATGACTTATGCACTATTTCCAAAAAATGCATTAAGCTTAAATTTCAATCCAATCACACCAAGTTTGGAAAAGAGTTAGAATTCCTTATTGTCCCAAAAATCACTAACCTCGTGCCAGATGAAATTTTCCCTCGTGAGTTATATCACATTCTAAAAAATATACAACTAGCAGATCCTAAATTTCACATACCTCAAGCAGTTGACATATTATTGTCCTCAGGCACTACCCTAGCAGTATTAGCTGTAGGACAATTAAATATCACTCATAATACGACTAACATAATATTACAGAAAACTAGTTTAGGTTGGATAGTGGCAGGAGGCTCAGACAACATATCAACCTCAAGAAAGGCGTCTTGTAATGTAGTAAAATTAGATTCCATGATAGAAAGATTCTGGCTAGTCGAAGAGATAGACACCGAACCCTCAAAATCTCGCGATGAGATAGCTTGTGAAAAACATTTTGTCAATAATACTCGAAGAGACCCTACAGGTCGATACATCGTGCGGCTACCTTTTCGTTGCAATAAATTTGAGTTAGGAGAATCTCATTCTCAAGCAATAAATCGTTTTTATTCACTTGAAAGAAAATTTAAGGTAAATCCCAATTTTAAAGTAGAGTATGAAAAGGTGATGCAAGAATATATCGACCTTAATCATATGTCACTAGCTAACGACACTGTAGGAGGTTATTATCTTCCTCATCATGCCATAATAAAACCATCTAGCGAGACCACCAAGCTTAGAGTAGTTTTTGATGCTTCGGCAAAGACTTCCACAGGAATTTCACTTAATGAAGTTTTACTAGTAGGTCCCACCATCCAAGACAAAATATTTGAACAAGTAATTAAATTCCGAGCCCACAAATACGTCATTACAGCCGACATAGCCCGAATGTATAGGCAGATTATCGTACATCCCGATGATCGAAAATATCAGCGTGTACTATGGTACCATAACCACCAAATCAGAACCGATGAACTTAATACCTTAACATTTTGCGTTTCATCAGCCCCATTTTTAGCCATACGCACGATTCAGCAGCTCGCCAACGACGAAGCATCAAATTCACCACGAGCTAGTAAAATACTCCTCAGAGATTTGTATGTAGATGATCTCATTACTGGAGCTGACACTCTCGGTGAGATTATTCAGATACGTGATGAAGTGATTGAGCTGTTGAGTCGAGGCGGATTTACGATACGACAATGGGCCTCTAATCACGAAGCTGCTCTTAACAACATTGATAAGAAATTCTTTGATTTAGACTGTTTGATAAAGGAAAATCCTGTTCAAAAAACGCTGGGAATCATTTGGAATTCTCAACATGACAATCTTCAATACAAGGTTCAAGTAATTGATCCTAAAGACACTTGCACTAAACGTAAACTCATATCTGAAATTTCTAAAATTTTTGACCCGCTTGGATTGGTAGGCCCAGTGTCGTTATATGCCAGAGTTTTAATTCAAGATTGCTGGAAATCTAAAATCACATGGGATGAGTCCCTGCCCCAGGAAATTCATACCAGATGGGCCACTGTTGCAGAACAACTACATCTGCTAGAAAAACTTTCGATTGATCGTCACATCTTGATTCACAATTTTGCACGAGTCGAGATACACGGGTTTTGCGATGCAAGCATACGTGGGTATGGAGTATGTATTTATTTCAGGTCCATAGATGTAAAGGGCAAAGTGTTGGTAAGACTTGCATGTGCAAAATCACGCGTCTCTCCTCTCAAAAATATGACTATTCCTCGATTGGAATTATCTGCCGCATCCTTACTCAAAAAACTATACGTTACTATGCGATCTCAATTCGAGCTTCATGTCAATCGGGTAGTGCTGTGGTCTGACTCTACCATCGCACTGCATTGGATTAGCAAGGCTCCCCACTTATTAAGAACTTTTGAATCAAACAGGGTTGCGGATATTCAAACTATCGGAGCTGAGGTCCAGTGGAAACATGTGCGAACAGATGACAATCCAGCAGACGCGTTATCCAGGGGTCAACTCCCTGCAGATTTTCTCTTAAATAACACTTGATTTTCAGGTCCGAGTTAATTGTCCCAAGCAGAGAACACCTGGCCACCCAGTGTGGAGATATCAAGTCAAGAAGACTCTGGGTTCAAACAACGATTCTGCCTTCTAACCACAAACTCAGTGTCTGAGATCTATTCTCGTTTTTCATCATACCAGACTCTTATTAAAACTATAGCTTTAATTTTTAGATGGCGCACAAAACTTAACAAAGGATTACCAATCACCGTTGAAGAAGCACGAGAAGCAGAGCTGAAATTACTGCGTAGTATACAACACGAGAATTTCCCTGTTGAGGTAAAACGTCTGTCGACCGCTCACGACACAGAGTCTGGGCAAATTTCTGTTCCTTATCGAAAAACTACCAGATTCGACAATTTACATCCATTCATAGATAACGATGGACTCTTGCGCGTAGGTGGTCGATTGAAAAATGCACAACTTGCTTACAATCAAAAACATCCAGTTTTGCTGCCAAGCAAACATCATGTAACCGATTTAATTATTCGACAATACCATCAATCTAATTTACACGGAGGAATACAATCCACTCTTTACTCAATCAGAGAACGCTTTTGGATAATTAATGGTAGAGATCAAGTTAGAAAAATTATCAGACACTGTGTGGATTGTATTCGAACCAACCTTAAACCCTTACAGGCCCAAATGGCTGATTTACCCGCAGCTCGCGTAATTGAAGCCCCAGCATTTAGTCACGTTGGTGTGGACTTCTTTGGACCTCTTTATATTAAGGAAAAACAGTTTAGAAGTAGAACAACCCTTAAGGTGTATGGATGTGTTTTTGTATGCATGATGTCCAAAGCGGTTCACATTGAACTAGCACATGATCTCTCTACGAAAGGTTTTTTAGCCGCCTTTCGTAGGTTTATTAGTCGTAGGGGAATACCCAAACACGTATATTCAGATAATGGGACAAATTTTGTAGGAGCCAATAATGAATTGAGAGAAATTTATGACTTATTTAAAACACCCGAATATGAAAACCAAATCAAAAATTACGCACTTTCTAATCGCATAACTTGGCATTTCAACCCGCCTTTATCACCTCACCTTGGCGGTCTTTGGGAAGCTGCGGTAAAGAGTTTCAAACACCATTTAAAACGCATTCTGAAAAATCAGACTCTCACATACGAACAATTGCAAACTTTACTCATTGAGATTGAGGCTATTCTAAATTCAAGACCAATATGCACTCTTTCCGCGGATCCCAATGACCCTCTAGCATTAACACCTGCTCACATACTTATAGGAAGGTCTTTCAAAACATTACCCGAGAAAAATCTTGTTTCAGTTCCTGATAATCGTCTATCCACCTGGAACTTCATAACTAAGGCTCGACAGGACTTTTGGAATCGTTGGCATACTGACTATCTCAATGAGTTCAATATCCGTCAAAAATGGCATAAATCTACTGGCGAAATCAAACCTGGTGCGGTCGTTATTCTCATCGAAAAGACAATTTCACATGGGCGGTGGCCGCTGGGTATGTGGTTCTTGAGGTGTGTCCTGGGAACGACGGCATCGCGCGAGTAGCTCAAGTCAAAACCACGACGGGCGTTTATAAACGCAATATTACTAGTTTATGTTTATTACCGATTTCCTAAATTTAACTTGCATATTACGTATTAGATAAAGTTTGCGAAGCGAATTAGTTCCATTAATAATTTTAACTTAGTCGTTGTTTCAATTACTGTTCATTTTTCAATTTAATCACTGGTTCTAGTCACTCCAAAGGAAACTCGACCGATTGTCAAGATTAGTCATAGACTTACTAAGATTGATTGTAATTTGTAGATTTAGTACAACTTAACTTGTAAATGCGTTCTAGTTGATTGAACTAGTCAATATTCTTATAATTCATCTCCATTCATTTATTTTATTTATGTTTTGCTCAAAGCTTAATGTTGATCACAATAATTCTAAATCAAAGACTTTAAATAGATTAGATTAGAGCGCTTTAAAATTAGCCTGTTTAGTTATTTATTAGTCTTATGTTTTAAATCAAATAATTCAAATAAATCAAAGATACTTCGAGCGAGAGACTGAGTTTATTTCTGTCAAATTGTTAACTCACATTCATTACCATTCAATGTAAAGCCAATGCAAATTCAAATATGTTAATAGTAACATTCTGCTCATATTAAGTTATATTTAACGTCATTTCGCAGCTCTCGCCCGGAGTATGTACAGTCGTATATGCCTTCATAAGGCTGACGACGCGATGACCCGTCATTGCTTCGTCAGCTTACAAGCATATATACATATTCACGGCGCGCACGCTTGTGCGCCGCCGCCATCTTAGGTCGTTACGCTCGCGTGCCTGCGTGCATGGCTGAGCCAGTCTGTTGAGACACCTCAATGCGTGCGGAGCTCCGTTGCCTCAAATACAAATCATACTCAATTCACCCTGACACGGCAATACCTAAATCATATTCAATTCGCCCTGACACGGCAATAACACACTCAATTCGCCCTGACACGGCAATAACACACTCAATTCGCCCTGACACGGCAATAACACACTCAATTCGCCCTGACACGGCAATCATATCTCTCTGGGCCTTTACCGGCCTTTCTCGCGAGTGCACTCGTCGACATAGTATTAGTGTCGTCAATTTGTTGTGTATCCGATAGCGTCTTAAACCCGAACAGCTGTAATTCGCGGCTCTCGTGCGTGCGTGCGGGTTTTAATTCGTAGTCGAGTCAAGTGTATGTAAATTTAGTTGTGTTCTTCAATAAAAGGGGTTTTTTTTACCGCAAGGTTTTTTCCCCTCATAAAAACGCAGTGTCTTTATTTGTTTTCCTTTTCCTTATTTTTCAACTAGGCGAGCGAGTCACCTGCGACTCTCTCGCCACAAGACAACTTATAATATTCTTAGCGATAAACTGTAATACGTCTAAAAAACGTATTCAAACATTGATTAACGTAACATATATGGAACATTCTACAAAAAGTGGCATATTTCAAGGGCCGAAATGGACAAACACTTAAAATAGAGTTTTAGTTTTTAAAATTTTTTTTCGTATTTTCCGTGACCAAAACAAACCAAATTTTTTTTGTTACAATTGAAATAAAGGCGTTCTCCATAAAAATTTGACTATATTCTCACATTTATATTGTGTATTTACCATTAAAATTTGTAAAAGTCACTATCCAAGTCGATAATCCAACATTAAACGAAGATACAAAGCATTTCGAGATTGCATTACGGGCTTTTATAAATATGTTTAAAAATCTGAATTGTGACGCACCAAATAAAAGTTAAATACTTTATGACCTAAATTCTGTTATGTTTTTAGCAGGAAACATTTTAGAAAAATTTTATATCAATATCTCCTTAAATGACGTTGTAATTGACTGGGACACGAAATAAACTGTTTTTCGTAGATAGACCCATATTAATTTAAAATCTTGTAATTTACTGATTGCTAACTGATACATATAGTATTATTATATTTGTCATATTCTTTATCTTTTAACATATACAAGCAAAATAAAGTTTTAAATGCGTTTTTTATACAACCAAATAGTCCAAAAGAATTTTCAAACAATATATTTATAATTAGTGGTACAAATAATTTGTTAAAAAGATACTATGTATTCACTTATATCTAAATAATAAATATTTAGATGTATTTAAATATATGGAAACATTTACATACTAGCATTTACCTGCACCTATTATATGACTTATTTAGATTTAGTCAGTGCCCTCCGATGAATTTAGGAATTCAAAGTGCTCAGTGATCTATTGGGGGCGAGATACAAGAAAAAAATTAAGACCAGGTGCATTTAGATTTTCTAGCTGGTTTATTGACGCAATGTTTCGCTGACCATTTGTATCAGCCTCATCATCAGGCGCAAGTACGCGATAATTCATAAGTATTATGACTTACTCGTCGCAGGTCGAATACTTACGAATTCTCACGTACTTGCGCCTGATGAGGCTGACACAAATGGTCAGCGAAACGTTGCGTCAATAAACCAACTAGAGAATCTTAATACACCTTGTATTAATTTTTTTCTTGTATTGCATACCTATTATAATTTATTTTTGATTCAATAATTATGTTTGTAGAAAAACTTCACAACATTTTGGACTCTCAAACGTTGAGTATTCTATAACAAAAATAAATAAAGAGAAAAAGTAAAAGAATACATTTTTATTTAAAATAAATTCTTACTCAAGTATAAAATCTAAGTAAAACAAACAAATCAAAGAAACTAAAATTTATTTTACAGCAGGGATAGGTATTCTAATATTTAAAAAATTAACCAAGGTATATCAAACATAAAAAAAGGAAATCGTAAATTTTTCAGAAAGTTAAGTGTTAGTATTCTTATTAATTTTCTTGTCCAAGTATGTGTCTCAGGTTAAAAAATTACCGACGGTCGCCTTACGTCTATAGACATCAATAATTGTTTACGTTCTTTTTAAATTATCTATCAGATGTACTCTTCTCTATATATTAATAAAAGATTTATCTCCAAAGATGTAAATATTATGTAAGATCACAACGGTACTAAATACATTTTTAAATACAATTTCTGTCTATTAAGCAAGCAAACAATCAATGGAGGCAAAGATGGGCTAAATAAGTAACATTATGTAGGCGTTTAATGAGAGTACTATTTTCAAATACCAATACACATGAGTATTAGTGCAGTTTGCTAAATCGATCGTTATATAATCTATTACTTTTCTTCAGCACAAGATATTGATTTTGAACATGATATTCTGTATGATGATGCCGCCCGTCGAGAAGCAGCTCAGAATAAGAGACAAAAGAAGTCTTTTCCAATAGCTTGTCAAAATGCAGTTGTAGAATCTAACATCCATAACTATTCTAATCTCCCTTTACCGAAGAAATAGAACAAATTAACACTTGATTTTACAGAAGAATTTGGTACGTCACTCACTACTATTGTGTTAATTTTATATTTTACCAGAAACGTGCAGTACTTTTTACTTTAGATATTAACTGCGCTCTTATTAGTAAAAACAGTGTTTATCACGTGAGCATAACTCAACTAGAACATTAAATGAGACCCTTTGACATGGATGGCTGGTGCTCATGTGTAGAAAATAGTAGTTTTCGTACCATGGGTGCAAAGTAAAATCTCGCCCGAAGGGCGGGGTTTTTTTATGTTTATACCCAAAGTCCAAACGAAGTTTTTCTTTCAGAGGGCGAAAAATGATTTAAGGGCGCATAGACTTTAAGCCCATGCTAAGAAAATACTATTTTCTAGTGCAGATATTTTTTATACTTCGGGATTTCACCATACCCCATACTAAAATAATGTTTCGTAAAAGTTTGTAAAGGCTTGTATTTACAAACCGAGAAGTATACGGTACGTGCCGACGGCGAGGGCCATAACAAGGATCGTAAGGAAGCCTTTACGAACGAGTTCCTAATACTTTTTTTCTTCCTGTGAACACTACATCAAGCCACGATAGTGCTATTTTCAAGTTAGAAAACGGAATAAGTATTCTCTGAGGAGAAAATCAAATATCTAATGAGTAAAAAATGATTCTTTTTGTATTATAAAATTTGGAATGAGATTGCAATTCTCTTAATTATCAATAATCATTCATTTCATACATTAAAATATTTCTAACGTAAAAAAGTATTATTTATATTATTTTATTTTAAAATAATATGTACTTGGAACTGTTATAGGGATAAAAATATGACTACATATACCACGCAGTTGTCTAACTCTAAAGTAATACGTGGGGCCCAAAATATAATAACTAGTTTGTCATAAACAAGAAAAACAACACAGTAGAAAAATTAAAATTAATAAAATTACAAATATGCGGCTTTTTGTGTTTACTCATATCAATTCACAAACATTGAGTCTAGGCACCCATTATCTTTATGATACAAGCGTTGAATCTTTGTTTTTCTCAAAAAACGTCTATGCAACAACCATTTACTTTATGATAAAAATTTAAAAACTTTATTTTCATCTAACAAGACATAATTTTATCATCTTAAAATTGTATATGGTAGCATCTTATTTTTATACAAAAGTATCGGATTTTTATTACTGTGACATGTTGCTGGATGGCTGATAAGGGAAGGTAGCATTACTCATATGTACATACATATAGAGTGCACGTTGACTATATTTTTCCTGTTCACTCTGCTACATTACTCCTGTATAATACATTTCATTCGCTACATTATACAAGAATCATTTAAATACGTTTTTCTATTTATCAGATATCTAAGTTCTTTGTGTCGCGTACTCGGGGGGCTGGAATTTTAAAACCGACAGATTTTTTTTTTTTAATCGGAAGTCTCTTCCTCTCAAGTTTCCCCCCTTATCCCGTCCCCCTCACCTACTGTTCTCTACACCCTTCCCCTTCCCCCACTATATATGTATATCTGCCAACCGTGACTTGTTACTCTTCTGCACACCTTTGCCCACCATTCCCCCCCACACTCCCAAGCAATTAATTTTTAAACAAGTTTAAATTTCATTTTCCCACAATAATTTTTTTTTGACTTTAAATTTTTTTCTCTTACAATTCTAAAAAAAAAAAAAAACATTTTACAATAAAGATAAGAGATTTGAACCCTTGGCCTCCTGCATACGAGTCCAGTACCTTACCCACTCTGCTACGAGCGCTGCTGACTACAGAAACTCGGTTTTTTGTACTTATCGTGTGGTTCGTAACATTCATATTCCATTTTTATATGCCTTCACTGATAATACATTCAATTCATAATAAATTATGTATTTGTTTTCTAAATACTTAATACATCTAAAAAAAAAAAAAAAAAAAAAATGTAGAATACAGTTGAAGAACGTATCAATGGTTTTTAAAAGCGCTTATTTCGAATTCAACAAATAAATTATGTTACAATATCACATAATTACATAAATAAAGTAATTCAATCACAAATGAATTATGTAAGATCATTGTATAAATATATTTCGAGTTTCATTTTAATGGTCTTTAAGGGCACTTATTTTGAATTTGATAAACAAATAATGGCACAATGTCATTGAGTAATTATGTAAAAATAAAACAAAAATTGTAATAATGAGCTATAAAATCGCAAAAAAAAAGTAAAAAAAAATTTTTTTTTTTAAATTAATGAACTAAAATATGAAAATAAAATAAAATAAAATTACAAAAGACACGAATAAATACAAGGGAATGATAAAAAATGAAATAAGAAAGGGAATGAAAAAAAAAAGATTAAATATGAAAATAAAAAAAGAAATCAAATAAAGGAAATACAAAACAGTGAAAAAAAATGTAATTAAATAAAATATGAAAAAAAATAAAACAAGAAATGAAAAAAAAAAAAAAAACAAGAAATAAAGAAAAAAATGAAACAAAAAATTAAAAAACAGAAAAAAAATAAAAAAATTATAAAGGAAATTAAAACAACAAACCAGGGGGTATTAATGGGTCATGGGACTCATGGTAAGAACGAAGTTCTTTAAACATGAGATGAGTATAGACACAATTTCTCAGGTAACAAGGGGGTCGCCAGATCCACTGGAGGAACGAAGCTCTGTAAACGTTAGTACTGCATTCATGTTGTGTACTAAAACAAAAACTTGAAAAACGAATAAAAAAAAAAAAAAACAATAGATTAGTACTCACGATGGTTGAGCTTTGTGAGTACTGTATTTATGCACGACGTTCTCACGAAGTTCAACCATCGTGAGTAATAATCTATTGTTTTTCTTTTTTTTTATTCGTTTTTCAAGTTTTTGTTTTAGTAAACAACATGAATGCAGTACTAACGTTTACAGAGCTTCGTTCTTCCTGTGGGTCTGGCGACCCCCTTGTTACCTGAGAAATTGTGTCTATACTCATCTCATGTTTAAAGAACTTCGTTCTTACCGTGGGTCCCATGACCCATTAATACCCCCTGGTTTGTTGTTTTAATTTCCTTTATAATTTTTTCATTTTTTTTTGTTTTTTAATTTTTTGTTTTTTTCTTGAAAAACACTCAAGGGACACTGTCGGCCCATAATATGTAGAAACGTTGTTTTTTCAATTAAATATTAATTGTGGCACATTACTGCTTTACATACTGAGTTTTGAGTTCAAAACACTATTACTAGTCTAAGCATCGGGCTCTGAAATGTTCAGCGTGAAACTTACTAGATTCTGCGTTTACGAGATACTGACGTGTGGAATGTATTAGGTGTTGTGGTTACAAAAGCTTGGAGCGCGTTACTTACTAATTCAAACCTGTACAAAAGTTGTTTTCAGCTTCTTTTCAATATACATGGTATTGTTTTGGATATTATTACTTTGATACTCTATTGCTACTCAGTGATCCTATAAATTTATTATAGCTCCACTTTTAACTTAAGGGCCACTCATTTTTAAAAGTATTGTCGGTCATTTTAAGGACGTTTTCGTGTTATCAAAAAAATGTACGGTTTTCCCAGATTTTTTTACCTTGTATGTAGTTTAGTGTATAGAAAAAGACAAAGTTAAAATTGTAACTTGTGCTCTTGTGGCTATTTTAAAAAATTTATATCGTTGGACCTAGATGTCTGATTTTTAATTTTTTTAGTTTAAATTGTTAATAATTTTACAAAGAACAAATGTTGTTAAAATGAGAAACTTTTACTACGTAGCTTATTAATAAATGACATACTGTTTTTAAATTTCTTTATGTTGGTAGTCTAAATCAGATGTCTGTGTGCAAGTGGAAACACGCGCGCGCGCGCGCGCACACACACACACACACACAACATATCATACAGCCAGTATACTGCTATGCAATGCTACAAACATTTGCTCGCTGACGAGTCCGCCTCCCCTTCCTCCTGCCGCAACTTTTGCATTCGTGTATATATTAACTCAATTTTAGTAAGTACTTTATTATTAACGTACTTAAAGCCAGTCTGGAGAAAATTGAAGCTTCTCATCTTATTGATAAGGTCGATCTGATTGGATAGCTTTATTTTATTATTTATTAATTAAGTAGCTATTTTATTAGAAATCAGAAGACAAATAATCAAATGCCAAGTGATCATAAATTTGATCAATTTTTTCAGCCCTTAATATGGAATTTCAATCTGAAATTTTAGTTGATACCCCTCATCAAGAAGCAATTCGAAAACAGAATGCTTTCTCACACAAATCTTACCCAAGTCAAATTGCAGGCCCTTCAAGTGCTTATGATCCCTATACTATTCATGTCCAGAAGAAACGTAGTTTGGTAAATGAAGAATTGATGCCACACTTGGATCGTAAGACGCCCAAAGAGAATTAAAACTGATAAGACTACTTTCTGTCAAGAATTCTATGATACATTTACAACAAATGCAGAGCACAAAGTAACATCAGTATTTACAAAATAGTATGGTGAGTCAATCACTTTCATGTTATTAATTTTATATTTTAAGGGTGATAAATGGAGGCCCAGAACTTTTTTCGTAGTTGTGTTACCCATAAAAAGTAGAGCTTTAAATCATATAACGTAGGGTCTCCAGCTATTTTTGACACGTTCAATACTTTCCTGTCTTTTAAAATAAAAAAATCCTGAAAGTCTGTCGATACTATTAATATAGTTTCCGTCACATAAGCGCCATTTCGAGTAGGACTACCCAAAAGCCTGAGGGACCTGCGAAGTAGAGTTTCTTACGTTCGAATATTGTAACAATATCAACAACTTTTCTCGGCCACATATAAATCTAATACATAAGCTGTCAGAAACAAACTGATCTTATTATATGTTGAAATATTTTGTTTAATTTTTAGAACATGAAAAAATACATTAAAATATGAAAATTAGTATTTTTGAAAAATCCACAACTTTTGTACTCACAACTTTGGGGTATAATGCCAACGCTGTAATGAAATGGGCAAAAACTTCTTTTTTATTGTTTTTAAATATGTATTGCCTTCTAGATCAGCAGAATTATAATTTAAACAGAAGTGTACCATGAAAACAGGTTGTAATTCTATGAGATCTATACTTTTTGTCAACCATGTATACATATACCTTTAATGAAAATAATAAAAGATATAACGAAAAGAATGATTTTCTTGGATCCATAACTTTTTTTCTAATACTTAATGTAAAGGACTTTAAATTTTAAAAATATAAAAAAAAAACTGATTTTTGAACCTGTAAAATAGAACCTGTTTAACTATGAGGGCATAAAAATACCTTTTTCGGGGTATACATAAGTCAAAAGTTATATTTGAGATCCACACTTTTTCTTTTATGTTACGTTTTTAAATAAAAAGTTAAGCATTGTATTACAGGTCATTATTATATTGCATTTTAGAAAGTGTCTGTACAAAAAATGTCTTTTTTTACTATAATATATAATACTAATTCCCTAAAATTCCATGATTCAACAAATAATATGAATGTATAGTATTTTTATTAGTAGCTTTTCACTAAGATAGTTTTTTAATTTTTCTGATAAAAATTTGCTAAGAAACGTATAGTATAAGAATATAGCTTGCAATATAAATGCAAAAAATATTAGAAAAGTAATTTGTAAATTTTAACGTCTTTAAAAATAGTTGAGCTACAAAAGTAGTCCTTAAATTCATTACATCAAATGAAAAAAAAAATTCATGTTTAAAATTCAAGTAACCATAAAAAATAAAAACAAGCGGCAAAATTTATGCATGACACCATGTCTTGCGTGGAAGGCACGACCAATCTACAAGGTGCCAGAGCAAAAAATGTAAACTAACAAACACTAAGCCATTTTATGTGCTTCTTGTACGTGGAGTGAACGATGGAAATTTGGACTTTCAGTATATGAGACTATGATTTTTTAAATACTTACATGTTGTTACAAATATCAAACTTTTTGACTGTGTAGTAAATAACAAAGAAAATAAATATAATTCCTTAACATTTGTATCAAAATGATTCTTGGTCTACGAAAACTAGCATTAAGGTGGTTCTTCACCTAACCCATTTACTTAAACTTACTTACAGGGAAACTTGGAGGACTTGTTATTAAAGTTATAAGGCATCTTCTCTTAAAATTTTAAGTCCCTTTATCAGGCAAATTTTTTAAAACGAGTCAGTCAAAAAATGCACTTTTAACATGTATTCTTGTGTAGGTTACTTTTCCATACTACGATATCATGTAATATCTCGTAAAGTAGACTTAAGATCGTAATAGAAAAAGTTTGTAGTGAAAGAAGTACTTTCCAGCTTTCTAATAATATAACAAAAGTTTGGGCTAATCAAGGAAATAGTACACGATATTTAATCGTAAACGTAATCAGTTATTGATCAGCGAGAGCGAAATGTCTGCCGTGTGAACGAGCAGACGCTCGGATCGCGCGCGCAAATTAAAAATGACTCACTTACTAAAATGGCAATAAGACAATCAGTAAAATTATTTGATGATTAATATTTGTTGAAAATGAAAATTAGAATTCATTTTTGTGTTAAAAACGTACATAAAGTAATCATAACAAGAAGCATATCAATATTTCGGAAACATCGGATAATAAAAACAAAAGTGAAGGGGTTACGTTTGTGCGGCAGACGACGCTCGACGATTGTATAATATTATATAGGTACATGCAGAAATCGGCGGCAACGTCTGCTTAAGTAGGAGCGTACATGCCATTTTTAGAACCTTGCGTCAAAAAAAAATTTTTAGAACGAAGTTCGTTATGTCGCGTACTCGGGGTGCTGGAATTTTAAAACCGACAGATTTTTTGAAACGGAAGTGGTTTACCCGAAGTCTCTTCCTCTCAAGTTTCCCCCCTTACCCCGTCCCCCTCACCTACTGTTCTCTACACACTTCCCCTCCCCCCACTATATATGTATATCTGCCAACCGTGCCGTGTTACTCTTCTGCACACCTTTGCCCACCATTCCCCCTCACACTCCCAAGCAATTAATTTTTAAACAAATTTTTATTTTATTTTTCTCACAATAATTTTTCTTTAACTTAGAAACACTTTCTTTTACAATTCTTTAAAAAAAAAAACATTCTCCACGTCAGAGATTTGAACCCTTGACCTCCTGCATGTGAGCCCAGTACCTTACCCACTCTGCTACGAGCGCAGCCGATTAGAGAATCGCGGTTTCTTGTACTTTTCGTGTGGTTCGTAACTATAATATTCCATTTTTATATGCATTCACTGATAATACATTCAATTTATAATAAATTATGTATTTGTTTTCTAAATAATACATCTTCAAAAAAAAAAAAAAAATGAAAAAATAAAATATGAAAAAATGAAATATGAAAAAATAAAATGTAACATTAAATAATATTGAAAAAAAATGAAATGAAATATGAAAAAAAACGAGAAATGACAAAAACAAAAAAAGGGAATGAAAAATATAAGATTAAATAGAAAAATAAACAAAGAAATGAAATAAAGGCAATACAAAAAAATGAAAATAAATAGAAAAATTAAAAAAAATGAAATAAAAGAAATACAAAAAAATGAAAAAAAAAAAAAAAAATGGGTGGTGGGACCCACGATAGAAGTGAAACTTCACGTATCAAATATTGAACTCATTTTATACAGAAAATTATATAAGAAGCAATCATATGTGTTATTGCTACAAGTAAAATAAGTTAATTTCTTTCAATAACATTAAACAAGTAAAAAAAATTTTGTATTGGAAATGGCTGAAAATCATGTTTTCATCAAACCGAATTGTACGCTTCGATTGTTTTTTCCCCTTTCGTAAACCCATGAAAATTGGTATTTTCGACTTATGTTGCTTCTCCTTTGAGATATGGTGTTTTTTCTAATTTTTTGAGGTTATGTTGTCACGAAAACACTTTAAATTTCTTCACGCACATCTGCATTAATGTTTAAAGTATACTGCAATTTTTTCGTAATTTATAACTCCAATTTCATAAAGATAGACCGCAAATACGAATTTAAGGTTATGTAATCATAACAAATGACACCTCAATTTGTGCGTCCCAATATTTTATTACCCCTTTAGGATGCCCGTAAGAAATCGGTATTTTTGGCCTACTTTGCTTCTCCGTCGAGATATGACGATTTTTCTTATTTTATAAGGTTATATTGTTATAAAAACACTTTAAATTAATTTGTGGACATCTCTATTAATTTTCAAGGTATAATATAATTTTTTTTCGATTTATAACTCATATGTCAGAAAAGTACAACTAAAATACGAATTTGAGGTTATTTAATAACAAATAATACCTCATTGCACACACACACACACACACACACACATATCTTACTAATATATAAAGCAAAGTCGCTAAAACCGTTGTAATCGTTAACCGCGAAAACTACTGAACCGATTTTGCTGAAATTTTGCACACTGATTCATGATGGTTTCTAGATGGTTTTAGTATAGTTTTTATCTTAAAAAATTTAATAGCAATAGCAATAAATGAGCTCAAAGTTTTGCAAAAATACGCCAGCTTTTCACTTTAGTTCAGTAAAATCCGCTAGGTGGCGTCGACATAAAATCGAAGCTACCTGCAACATAATTGAATAAGTGTGGTTAAAATAGGCCGGAGCGTATCTATAACTGTATAGTTGAGCTTCGGCAGCTCATCAAGCTGTTCAGAGAATGCTGGTGATAGTCCTGCAGCTGGGTATCCCGGTTACGGACGACACTCTTCTCTAAGGGGGAAGGAACCTAAGTGTCCCTTCACCCTGAATCTCGACGAGTGCGATCAAAGAAAAATAAGTTAATTCCAACCGATGCCGTCTCTGCCAGAATACCATGAGACATATCTAGCCAGAGCACAATCTGCACCAACTCTTCAGAGTTGTGTGGAAGTCCCACCTTCCCACTTCCCACCTGGTGTTGTTAGAGAATTTGTGACTACAAATGTAAGCAAGGGAAAACAGCTCTGAGGGGCACGGGAAGCCACAATGGCTACCATCTTGGTAGTCGCGTCCCCAACGCGCTTACCCACATGTTCCCGTCTAAAGATGAGCAATTGAGCAGTTGGTTATCCGGGGAACGACCCGAGACGAGATATTCTTTGGTCAGCGGCGTACCTCCCTCCATCACAGTCTCCGTACATTGAGACTCCCAGGGTAAGAATCAAGCAACCCGTAGCCAGCTCTTCATCATCAGGAATAATAATAAAGAATAGCCTGGAAGTTTCATTACTGGCGCTTTTTAGGGCCATTATAAGTATTTACGTTCCCTACTTAACCATCAATTTCATCGGTTCTTTTTAGGGGCTACCTTAGTGTAAACTACCTTGCCAACAAATACATTTTTATTACCATTTCCGGAAGCGATTCGTCAACTAAAAGACTATATTAACTAAAGACGGGCACTATTAAACCAAGTCAGCTATTCACTGGAAGACGTCACCTGCGGAGTTGTTCTTCGCAAGGCTGGGAAACCCGGTGACCGACGACTCTATATTACCCTCTCGACTCTAAGCATTCAACCAGGAATCACTGATCCTCTCCAAGGTCTGCGCTGGGCAAACCTATAACAGCTATAAAGGAAAAAAAAACTTGAGCCAACGGGACAGCACCCACTGGACAAGTATCACTAACCAATCTCCCCATCTAAGATCACCAAAACAACTAAATCTGCAAAATAAAAAAGGTGCTTTAGACACCAACGTCTTTGACGTTATACCGGGAGACGTTGGGAAAGAGCACTACAACTAGCCCCAAAGCTTCGGACTTTGTAATTTTTCTCCCAATCAGTCTGGGTCTTCAACAGTAAGCCAAAGAAGATCACCCTGAGGTATCCAGGCAGTCACAACTGCTGTTAACTGCAGTCAAGAAAGAGTTAACTTAAGAAGCTCACCGGTCTTTTTTAGGGCCATCGGACGTCGAACTACCTTGACAACAAATGTATTAAAATTAAAAAAGTTGACTGAAAATAGCCTTTAGGGGTGATAAAAGTCGTAAGCATACCAATAGTCGCAAAAGGGTATATTGGAAAGAAAACCTCAAATGTATCTAATGAATACAATTTGAGGCGTCAAGAAACTGACACAGAAAATTTATCGAGATTGAAACAGCAGCGTCAAAATCGTCAACTTAAGAGTCCATTACGTAAGAGATCAGCTTTTCATTGTACCCTCACAGCAATCTCTGAAATCTTTAAAGATCCTACTTCAGATTTTTTAATGAGTAGAAAATGTATTTGTGTTTTTGAGGCAATAAAAATGTTGGGTTTAAGGTCCAGGACTTTGTTGCTCTGGTAATAAAATTGTGAGATATGAGAAAAAACAATTTTTTTTTAATATAAATTTTTTGGGGGTTTTAAATCTCAACAGCTTTAAAAAATAGCCCTTTTTGTCAATTACACAGAAGAAACCAAATCAACAACTTCTTATAGCCATCGATTATTTTATGGCATAAAGAACGCACAGTACTTTTCAGCATAATTATTTTTTTGAATTTGTACACCTTATTATTTGACCAAATAAACTATATGGATTCCGAAAAAATATGTTTTTAATAAGAAGATTTTCGTTCTGAGATGTATCGGGAATATGTGTAAAATATTCTAACTAAAAATGTTTCACATTACGTGTCAACACACTACGGTGTTTTATTTAGTAAGTCTCGGGCGAAGCCGAGACGGGGGGCTTCTAGTATATATATATTCGTAAAAATTTGAGCATGTAGTAGCAAGGGGAGCGAGGCAGAGAGAAATGCCGTCCCACGTCCCACTCTACGCGTATATGCACTGCTCTTGTGGCAAGAGGGACGAAGCAGAGAGAGAGAGAGAGAGAGAGAGAGAGAGAGCGGCTGGAGTTGGAGTAGTAGAGATGCCTGTTAGTATAGCATGTGGTGGCAAGGGGGACGCGGCAGAGAGAGAGAGCGGCTGGAGTGGTAGGGATGCACTGCTAGTATAGTATGTGGTGGCAAGGGGGACGCCGAGAGAGAGAGAGAGAGCGGCTGGAGTGGTGGGGGGCTCAGAAATTTCGTGTCGCTTGAAAAAATTCACAACGTGCCATAAGAAGTTTCACTTAAAAAAAAAAGTAATGAAATTAAATATGAAAAAAAATGAAATGAAATGAAAAAAAAAAAAAAACGGAAAAAAAGGAAAATAAATGTAATAAAATTAAACAAGAAATGAAAACAAAAAATTAAATAAATGAATAAAATATAAAGGGACTTAAAACAACAAACCAGGGGAGATAAATGGGTAATGGGACCCACGGTAAGAACGAAGTTCTTTAAACATGACATGAGTATAAAAACACAATTTCTCAGGTAACAAGGGGGTCACCAGACCCGTAGGAAGAACGAAGCTCTATAATCGTTAGTACTGCATTCATGTAGTTCACTAAACAAAAACTTGAAAAACGAATAATAAAAAAATAGTTTAGTACTCACGATGGTTGAACTTCGTGAGTACTGTATTTGTACTCACGAAGTTCAACTGTCATGAGTACTGAACTGTTTTTTTTAAAATTTTTTTTTTATTCGTTTTTCAAGTTTTTGTTTAGTGAACTACATGAATGCAGTACTAACGTTTATAGAGCTTAGTTCTTCCTACGGGTCTGGTGACCCCCTTGTTACCTGAGAAATTGTGTTTTTATACTCATGTCATGTTTAAAGAACTTCGTTCTTACCGTGGCTCCCATTACACATTGATCCCCCCTGGTTTGTTGTTTTAATTCTCTTTATATTTTGTTCATTTATTTAATTTTTATTTCCATTTCTTGTTTAGTTTTATTATATTTAATTTCCTTTTTTTCATTTCTTTTTTTTTATAACTCTTACTCTGACTTTATTAGCTTGTTTATTTGTATGTAAATGCAATGATATTATAGTCAAGTGCCAGTACAACATATTTTATGTTGCAAATAATACGCTAATCGAAAATTAGAAAACCACAGGGTCCCGTGTCGCTTTGATACGGCACCATCGTGAAGAACCACCTTAATTGGAATACTCGACTGCCTGATTGAAAGCTTAAGCTCAAATGTCGAGTTTAATTACGAGCAATTGTTGCATAATTCAAACGTACACATAAATTAACATTTTATTATGTTGTTTCTAATATTTTATAACTACGATGAACTTAAAATTTAATTGTTATAAATACATTGTATATAATAAGTTAAAATAAGTAGCACACTGTAGGTATCAAAAATTGCTTTAAAAAAAACGTGTTTTAAAAGTTATAATATTTTTTAAAGTGTCTTTGAATCTTTCCAAACTGTCAAAAGTTACATTAAATTATTAATGCTACGACGAATATCTTTTTATTATATCTTTTAATGTGCAATATAACTATTTTTAAGGAGTTTAGGTAATTAAACTAATACTTATTTTTAAACTATGCAACTAGTAATAGGTTACGAAATGAGAGATGTATAGTGTAAGGCTATGTTTTATTTATGTTTGGTTAATGTAATCAATAGTCAGACCATGTCACCCTTTTATTAAAATTGTGTTTACTAATTATTTTAATTTCTGAATACTTTCTTAAACAGTTTGAAGCTGTGTTCGGAAAACCATCTCGGTACTGAAAAAGTGACAGGTAAGAACATATTTTATGTCTTAATAGTATGAGTACAATTTATTTTTCTTTATTAGCTGCGAACATAATCCTTTAAAGATATAGCTACTTATTTTCATCATTGAAAAAAGAAATTAAGTATTATGAAAATAATATTTTCTTTATTGTATTGTCATACTATATGTGTCTCCTGAATGTGTGTAGTATGAGGAATTCAACAGACATTTTAGATTTTGGGTAAGATTTATCTTAAAACCTAACCTAATACTAATAATATTTATGGACTGATAATTTACATACCCCACTATAAAAACTTTCAATAATTTTAAAACTATATATATTAATATAAGTACCACATGAAGTGATTTTATGAAATTATTGATAAAAAAAATTAAATTAATTTTTTTGGGTGACAGGCACTTTTGTTAAAGATAAACTTGATTCTAATGTTAAATAAATCCCTAGGTTTTCGAAATGGAAATTCCTTCTCTCCATAGAGGCTATAATAATAATAAAAATAATAATAATAATAATAATAATAATAATAATAATAATAGCATAGTAACACTTGAAAACTCTCCTAGTGTGTTATCCGTTTATTATTATAGATGGACATCATAATCATATTGTTTTGATAATTGTTTCATTTTAGGAATATCATTGTCAATGTCTTTTATGTCACTGAAAAAATTTGTATGAGTTACAGTAAATTTTAGTCATGTAAATCGTACGAATTAAAGGAGTAACACAAATGTTAAAAAATTCGTTGGATTGCTCAGGCATACCTAAATCTTAGACAGATACAGCAGGTATACTGAATATATTTTATAATAAAAGAGACTATTGCCATTTTGTTAAACCAATACCTCGGTAATTTTACGAGAACTGCGATATTTTGAGGCGTAAAATAAGGTTTTCGAAATTTAGTGTTTATTTATTTATTTAAATAATTTTTTATTATTATTCTTTCTATTATAAGCTTAGCTTTACTACCCGTAAACTTGGGGGCCAGGTTATATGGTCATTAGTCAAAAACCCAAACAATTGTAAGAGCTATTCTTAAAGAACTTCATATCACTGCGATAGTAATTAGCAAAAGACGTGTGCTGTTATCGAAATTTTTGGCAATTCCAGAGCCCTAAATGGTAATGTAGGAACAAAATATAGTTTGACACATCTGCTACCAAACACCTTCGTACATAAGGTCACATAGTCTGACTTGAAATACATGAACAGTGTTCTCGTGAACTCCGCAATCAACAAAAAGCGATTTATATCAAGCTCCCAATAAACGATTACTTGGTCAAATTAAACTACTCATCAAACTGCAAGTCAGCTTTATAAATAAAACATCTCATACTTTTATTAAAAAAAAGTTTTTTACTATTGCTTTATACTACGATAACCTAATAATCCTTATTACTTTAAACTGTCATTATCAATGCAGGGTAAAAAATGTAAAAAGTAAATGCATAAGTACTATAAGCCGATAAAAATAAAATGTTTAAATTCTCCATATTATAATTATGATTGTACGTCGTGTTTTTGAATCTTATGATCAAGCTTCCATTATTTTCATTTAACTTCAAAAACGTATTCAAGAAAAGTTATTTAAGATCTTTAAAAAAAATTAACGACTCGAAATAATGGAATCCGACGTTTGTTTGCATCGGCTTAATGGAATACTGCAGTTGTAATGAAATAACCCCTACTTAAGTATAACATTTAAACATACTTGATTTTAGATAAATAAAAATAGTTGATTAGTTCATTTTTTTTTAATTATATCGAAAATATTTTTTTTTTTAAGTTTATTTGTAAAAAAACCATATTTTTACCTTTTGCATCAAAGTTGATTTTTACACGAATGTAACAGAGAATAACAATTATTACTACACTTAAAATTGTGGACAGTCGTGAAAAAAGTAACTATTGAAAATTAAAAATTTCATTACAATTTTTGTTGAAGACCTCGTACTTTCTTACTCCGAATTATCTTGATTTAAGAACAGAGGTAATTTTTTGCATACAACAAAATACTTGTACAAGAAATGAAATGAGATGAAAAAAATAATAATGAATTAGTATCGTTCGAGAGAAATTTTACAATTATATGGTGTTTATTTTAAATTTACTAATAACTTGAATCAAAATCCATGAGTTCGTAAGTATTATCATCAGTAAGATTTTTTAATAATATACTATTGTTTAAAAATTGAAACATCAATATTATTTGCATAAACAGTAAGCTAAAGAAAGCTATCATCGTCAATAAGGCCTCAAAAACAATGTTATCATACATACAAACTAAAAAAAAAAAAAAAAGTTTATGGAAGTCATAGAAAGCTTGAAAAGTATTACAATAAATCAACGTATCATAGAATTAATTCATAAACTTAAAAATTTGTGTTAGAGTGCAAATCACTGAAAAATTTCAAAATAAATTTTAAAGCTGTAAAAATGAAATTGTTGTCGTAGTTGTGCCTATACTAATAAATGTACAATGCGATTTATTTATTAATAGACCCAAGCATGGTTATGTGGTCAGTGCTTTTTTTAACAAATGTGACCCAATATTATTTGATTCCTATATGAACAAATAATCTTAAATGGTTATGGTATTTAAAATAGCCAAGACAATATGACCAGTTGTGTTATATTTGTAAGTAAATCTATGTTGTCAGCAATGCAGCTTTGAATAATAATCAAGTAGAACTATTAAGTACGTATAGGTTTACGAAAATGGTTCAGTTTCTAATACAATTTTCAATAAACGAGATCTAGTGTTTTTCTTGTAGCATTATAAGTACATTTTTCATTGATCAAGGTATTGGAATTTTGTCAAGAAGACGTGACCAATTGTAAGCTTATTGTACTCGTATTTATATTGGAATAATTCATCCATTAGGAAATAAAATAATAAATTTAAATGAGAGTAACTTAGTAATTTTGGTTTTGTAGTCTATGCGATTGCTAATTAACGTGATCTGGAATTATTTGGTTTCTTATAAACAAATGATGACAATAGGTTACGGTATTATTTATTGTTGTGATTACATGACCAGTTTTTTGTTCTCAGATTTAAATTATTATTTTAAAGTATGTAGTAGTTAATGTATGTTTTCTGATAAAATTTATCCACAAAATAATTCACAAAAATGGGTACGTCACCTATGCAATTTTTAATAAACGTGATCTTTTATTTTGTAATATTATTAAATATGAAATTACAAGTGATTATGTTATTAAGAACTGTCAAGGAGTTGTGACCAGTTGTGAGTATTTTGTATTTAAATTGTTATTAAAAAATGATACTGTAATTGTTACCATTAAAATTCGAGTTTTATTATAATATTGGTTATTTTGTCCGTACAATTTTTAATAAACGTGATCTAAACATATATCTTTTATGATGTCAAGTGATTACGGTATTAATTATCGTCAAGATAATGTGACCAATGTAGTATTCGAATGTTAATTAGCACTACAAATAGTTCAGCTATTAACTACATAAGCTAAAACTTATTTGATCTATTGGCAAAAAATACGGTTACATTTAAAATTAAAATGTCTTATAAACGCGATCTAGCAATTGTGATTTTATTTATGTCTTAATATTGCGATTGATTATGGTATAAAATCGTATTAAAAACTTTTGACCAAATTGGTAATTTTTTGAAATGAAATACGTGTATCATTCAATTCTAAACTTACTCATAAACATGGTTTCGTTGTCTATTATGTAATTTTCAGTAAACGTGATCTAGCTATTTTTGAATTCTTATTGATTCAATACTTACAAGTGATTATGGTGCTAAAAAATGTCAAGATAATGTGACCAGATGTTAGATGTTTGGATTAAAACATTCGTTGCTAGTAGTTAATGTTTGATAATTAATACACCTACGCACTTGCTCATTAGGGCAACTAACAGTTTGATTACAAAATAATATTTATGTATTTGTAATTATCAATGGAAAAACAAATTATACAAAGTTTTTTCCGCCTTCACTATGTAACAGAATTTGTAGACTGTGTTGTCACGACTTTTAAAAAATAAATATGCATTAGTTGAACGCGCCAATTGATGCAGGTTTTGTTGTTTATATGGAACTTTTCCAATGATAATTTCAAATACAAGTGAGCTTGATATGTGTGTGTATCTTCATGTGGTCTTTTAGAAAAAATTTAATAATGCTTTGTAGTAATCGATAAGTAATTTTATGAGTAGTATTTATCGTACGTAGCAACCCAAAAATTTGTAGCTTGGAAATTTATTTTTGAAATCAAATTAATAAAGACAATTTTAAATGATTTTATAGTTATTCGGAACATCGTTGACAATTGTAATACAAGAAAAAAATATTTATAATCATAAAGTTAGTACTATGTATACTAAACATATTTATTTTGATTAAGTTTTATAATAAGTTTATAATTTGATTAACTGCTGAAAATATAACACGTAAGTTTTAAGAATATTCTTATGAAGAACGTACAAGAATTATTTTGTCCATTAATTTATCTAAATAAAATTTGAGTAATAACAAATTAGTCGCAATTGATGGATATCGTAAAGGTATTTACAAAAGTGAAAGATTAATCGATTATTAAAGCCACGTTGCAATTAAAACTTGAACCTTTACTTTACTATAAACTACGTGATTAATGTAACACCATAAAGATAAAGTTTTTACAGTAAATTATGATCATTCTTCTTCTATTATCCTCCAAATTGTAGTAGTAGTCTTTGTAATTATTATTAGATGCTATATGTAATACTAAAACTAATAGCATTGTCCTTATAAACCCCAGAAATATTACCGTGACAAAAATGTAAAATTTCGTGAAAACTTAATTCGAAATGGATTCGTTATAAAAACTGTAATAAAGGTTTCAATAGCAATATCATTAAACTACTCGTTGATTATGACAACTGTACCAAAAAATGTAGAAACTGTTGATTCTAAAGATCGTGAGAACGCTTTAAGATATTCAATACATTAGCGGAAGTTTATAACATGTAAGAAACTGTAGATTTATTCTTTTGGTTTAATTATTGATAAAACATAATCATTCTTATAAAATAAGAAGAATAATTACCTAACTAACACTTCAAGCAAATAATCAAGACTAAATTCTATCACAAATGTTTGTAAGATGTACAAAAAAAAAATTGAATGCATGAAGTCACCTATTTGTAATGAGAAATTATTTTCTCATAATAACGTACTAATATCAAATACTGCAGTTTGATTTTTGTCTCAAGGTGTCTTTTTTTAACATATTTTTAATAATTTGATTTTGAAATATATTTAATATCAATTATAAATGGAAAGTAATTCGTTGGCAGAATTTTCCAATCAAACACTAGCTGATATATTTTTTTTCAATAATTTACTAATACTGAAACAAAACTATTATAATTACACTAAGAAATGTCTAACGATTTTTAATGACGCTATACCGAATCATCTGATCATAGTGTGAAAAGAAAACTGGAAATTGTATATTATAATGGTTATTCTGCAGTAAATGATAATTAGTAAGTAATTAAGCCAAATAATACAACTCAGAGTTATATAATACAATTGTATAAACTTTGTACATTCATATAAAAATCATATTTTCATGTCGACGGGAATTAAAATTAAAAGATATTTTTGGATTTGAGTAACTCACTTTGTGAGAAACGTTTGTAGAAATTTATTATAGATTTAATTCATAGAGTTTCATGAGATGCATGTAGTTAGCAAAAAAAATACGCATGTTGAAGTAACTTGTGTACAAAACGCTTTTGCATCCTGATAAAACTCTGTGTACTAAAAATGTTTTTATTACTTACCGTGTACAACATTTATCACTGAAGTGAAAAACTTATTTAATCGTGTACTAAATTTATGTATACAATTAAATCTGTGTACAAAAAAAATGTGTTCAATAAACGTGATAGCTATTATTGAATGTGTATAATATTTTGTGTACGCCTTAGGATTTATTTATTTCTCGTGTAGAAAAAAAGTTGTGTTCAATATGAACGTGTTTAAATTGGACTTTATAAATTATCATGTAAACAATTGAAATACATTGTGTATAAAAGTTTTTGTGTTTATCATTGCGTATAGCTTTTACGTGTACAATTCTAACGTGTCTAATCAATACACTGTCGTTAAATTTAAAGAATAACGTTATATGATGAAAATAATTTTATTATTACATTTCATAACAAATAAGTTTTATTATTATTGAAAATTTAAACAACATCAGATAGTAACATATTTGACAGCGTTTATCATTTAACTGACTTTACTTTGCTACAAAACTATATGAAAACTATTCGATCTCTTTAAATGAACACATTAATTGTCAGAGTCAACAAAATGATATGCATTAGTACTCATTGGTGTTTGGATCTATACCTATAGAGATATAATGTTCTTCAATTTTACCTTTCTAAAAAATAAATCGTATACCACACTACTTATTATTACAGTTTGTTACAGACAATCAAATGTCTGACGCCCATGAACGTGCCAAAGAAGAAAAGAAACGACGTAGCTGACGAGAAACTATTATTTTCCAAATATAAATTACAAAAAATAATGATTATGTGTAACGTAAAAGTACAAGAATCTATACAAATATTAATAAAAAAAAACCTGTTTATTTTTAAACTTTTTAGATTTATTGTTGCATTACGTCCAAATTTCTAGATGAAAGACGGAACTTGTAGATTCGTTTTACAAACAAATAAATATAATTTTTGTTTGTCAAGAACCAGCTGTCAGTCCCCAAGCTTTTGTTTGCTGTAACGCTTTCTTTTTAAATCTGTTGACTCAGCGTTGTGGTGTCATTTTTTATCGAGGCAAATGTGTAAATCGTGTGTCTGACTAACGTACCACATATGAGCCAGTTTTTTTATTGTAATTTCAGTTGTTACAATTTTTATTATTTTATATATATATATAATCGCTAGTGAATTCAGTCTTACTAATGAAAGATAAATTACTGTTTTGTAATAGTAATAAAATATAACATAATTTTAGTAAAAGTTTCAAAAGAAGAGGGCTATTAATAATTAGTTATATGTTAAACAATGTGATATAGATGAATAATACAAAATAGCAGTTAAAGCTGGCGTACACGATTTTATTAATAATTATAACGTTTCCTAAATCAGATTAACTTTTGTAATCGTTCTTCTATACTTTTACTTCAGTGAGTATGTAGACTTTGATTGATCATACCTTCCTCAAGCTACTGGAAAATCTCACTAACATTCTTAAGTGTAAGACGAAAGATAGATGTTAGAAGTAATAAAGATGAGATAAATTTATGACAAGGAATGTCACAGTCATGGATGGATTACCTTTTCTACTTTATGTAGCTAAACAGTAATACGTTGGTATGTTGGAGAGCTATGAGAGCATTTAGGAAATAAATTTTTATTTATGAGTGTAATAAGTAAACATATGAAACATCAATTCATTTATGTATTTGGACAAGTAAAAATTTAAGTAAGGTAATGGGCCCAGTTTAAAGACAATTTTAGAATCTGTCCCTATTATAAGACATAAAAAAAATCAAAATGCATCCCTGTCTTATAAACAATTAGAAACATAACCTTAAAACTGAATGTACCAGTCTATTGAACACCTGAATACATTGAATTAGCATTGTGTCTTGTAGTTGGTGATATGTGTCCCAATTTTTAAGACATATGTCTTATAAATAGGGACATTCATAATTCTATCAATTATTTCAATTTAAAATTTATTGATAAGTTAAATTGAATTTGTAAATTTGTATTTTCATTAAGAATAGTCGCACATATCCGTACTTATACAAAATTTTTTAGAGATACATTTGAAATTGAATGTAATGTTAATCATAGGAAAAATTTTTTTCGGGTGTCTTAAAATTGTGCCCGTTACCTTATTAACTTATTAAAAGATTTCCGAGTTTATATTATTATACTATAATCTCGTGAAAAAATAGTATAACTAGTCTTAAAGAGCAGTTCAGAGATAATTAAAGTTTCCTACCTCATCCATGAGGTTAATTTCATGTTATAGTTATACAACAGTATGTATATTTAACAACTAGCTATCTACTTAGCGGTCTAAATGAAAGGAGGCGCACATTTTTAATATTTCAAAAAATGAAGCAAGCCCTAACTTAGCAAGATTGATTTAGAATGCAGGGAAAAAAGTGGAAACTCCGATGTCGAATTACGCAGTTAAAACTCTTGTGCAATTAAATAAATTACACAAATTACGTGTCATAATTACACAAATATAAGATCTTGTGTCTTACTTAAAAGAATATACATAAACGTAAAAAGTTAGTACTTTTTTAATATAAATATTATATTTTCTGAGAACTGTGCCCATCAATAAGCTCTGCAATTCTGTGTTATTATGAATATATTACATGCTATCATCATTGGCATAGTGAAAAATCGCCTCAGATTTAATTATGATATTAATAGTTTTATACACAAAGGGGGACTACCTTTTTTTTCATGGCTTTCGAACCATCGGGCCACAGTTGGAAATACGCACTTAAGAAATAAGTTTCCCAGAGGTGCGAGCCAAGTGGGTAAAGATCGAGACTCGAACCCGATGAACCTGCGTTACCAGGCACGCCAAACTACGAGAACTGAAGCCTTAACCACTGTACTAAGTTCCCATGCCCTGTAAAATTAGTATATTGTAATATTTAACGTAGGGCTCAACTGCGAATACACAAAAATTGTATATTTTTAACAAGATATGTGTGTCATGTAACTTACACAAAATATGTCTACTCTGTTAAGTTTTGAATAGAATTTAAGTGGTTAAAATTGAACAGATTTTGAACAGTAATAGAAAGGTGTGATCTGATTGGTTTTTTTTCTTCTTCTTCATATTACAATGAATCTCGCCAAAATCAAACTTCATTTTTTATTTGGGAAAACAAAATTGTTCCTTAACTCCTTTTCTGGCATGTTAATATTACACATAAACTGATTATGGTAGCCAAAGTAAAGTAGATGATGATTGTTAGAGAAGTGAACTAGTTTGATCGTAAAAGTTCTTATGTATTCGTCTTTAAGTTTTAAATAGCGATAATTTTACTATTTGCTAAATTAAAAACGGTTTTCAATGTCAACATAGTAAAAAATTAGGTTATTCTATTCACACCCAGTCAATAATAATTGTATTTTTAAATATTCATCTTAATATAATGGACGGTCATATCTCGAACAAAGAGAAATGAGCAACCCGTACACGTTATTTCTAGTGGTAACAACAATAAGTTTAGAAGTCAATTTGAATAGTAAAACGTTAAAGTATAAAGTGTTATTGAAAGTTAATTAAGTTAATTAAAGTATATATTATAGTGAATAATCACTATTTCGCAGTCAAATACAGTATTTCACAGTTAATATTCACTAGTTCAAAAAAGTCTTACGTACTCCTTTACAACTTAAAAATAGTGAAATATATTTTGGAAAAGCTGTATACTTATAACTTTTTGAAATTGCGAAAGTATGTATGTTGGGTGATGATATTAATGTTCGTAACTATTTCCCGAAATAAAACTTAGAGAAAAAAAAGAGTTAACGCTCATTCTTGAATCCACAAAGAATGAATCGAGGTTGATTTTGGGGAGACTCATTGTAACATGAAGAAGTAAAGTTAAAAGTCAGATCACACCTTATTGTGCAATTGCTGATTTTTCACTTTTCACCTTAAATTATAAATCAACCTTGCCAAATTTGGGCTTAGTTTATTCTTTGAACTATTAGTAATATGCATCTACTCTTTTATATTCGACAAAATGCCTAGTTATTAAAGAAATATTGTTATAAACTTCAAACATCAGTTAATATTATCGTTGAGGTAGTGAATGTAATTATCTCCGGACTGCCCTTTACTTCTGGTAATGTATGTTGCTCGGAGCGCCCTGGATCGAAAAGCCGAACAAATATTTTTATTCAGCGGGAAAAAGACTCGAGAATTTTAAAATCATCATTTTTGTGTTGATATATCTTTTATAAACAATATTTTAAAGCTGTACTGTTTAGGAATTGTATAGTAGAAAATATAGTGAAAAGTAAAAAATGTTCTGTAGTGAAAAATATTGTGTATATGGTGATATTTAGTTTTTCTTTACTAATTTAGAAGATACAAAGTCAGTGGATATGTATGTTAAGGCACTAGTGAGCTCGTGCCGTCGTGACCGAGCCATTTGATAAATAGAATCTTCAATTAAAATACACCCAAATGTAAAATAATATCAACTTGTATAATACACAGTTAATAATATACAAAGATATGGTTTGTTACGGGGTGCAGCCGATGCGGAGTTACGAGGCGGAATGTGCAACCTCGACCGGGCCTGTGTTGCCCGGGTACCCTCGGCGACACCTCCAAAAAACGTTATGCGCAGGTCGCGCTCTCTGAGACACCGCCGGGGCCAAATATCGCGGTGACCTTGCACGTCGTCGCCTATCGCGACGACTTTAGCACGACACAAAGGGGATCGGGCACACACAAAAAAAAGCACTCACGAGTAAGTTTAAAATGAGAAATATATTCAATTAAATATATAAATAATTACAAATCGTACTCGCGGATGTAGGTGTGTTATTGCACGTAGAGCGCGATTGCTCGACGTGCTCGTGGCGCGAAAACGCAAACCGGGCAGACCTACGCGGGCTAATCTAGAATGGAATTCTAGATGGATTTAGAAAAGAACTAGGATTGATTGTTGACATGCCTAAACCTTTATATTTTTTGAAAATAGTAAACTTTCTGCTGTTATAACTGGACTTGTTGAAAGTATGATTCACCGATTTCACGTAACATTACAAGCCATATCATCTGGCTATGATATCAACACGAAAATATTCCAAGAGTATAATGCAGAAACTGCTGCGAAATTCGCAAACCTCTATAAGTGGTATTCTATGCCTACGACTGTTCATAAGCTCTTAATCCATAGTACCGATATTATGTATATAGCTCATTATTTATAGCTTATTATATATATATATCATGATATGTAGCTCATTCGCTATTACCGATTGGATAGATGCCCGAAGATGCTCAGAAATCATGCAACAAGCATTTTAAAAAATTTCGAGAGGATTTTTCACGCTCAAAGACAATGCAGGATATTTTTCCCCGATTTTTCGTTACATCCGATCCGTATTTATCTAGTTGTTGACAATTACCAGTTAAATCGTTGAAATCTCTGTCACACGAAGTTGTTCATTTGCTATTATCTTCAGATTTGAAAGTGACAAAGCCCCTGACACACTTAAAATATGATACTTCCAGTTCAGAACTGTCAGAAGACACTGATGCATCTGAAATTTTATCGTCTGATGATGAAACAAACTTTTTTTGGTGAAAAGAATACTTGTTTATTATTGCATGATAAAAATTTTTTTACAATATCACATTGGAGTAATTTACTTATGATTTTTTGATGTACATGTATATATTTATATATGTATAATTGCTTATGTACTTATTAAAAATATATTTATTTACGTTTATATTCCATATTACATCCGACATGTTCAATCCGCTGTGCCAGGGGAGGTCAATAGGGTGAAGGGGGTGAATTTTTGCGAATTTGACATTAAATTTGTATTCAGTGACCTCAAAAACCTTGAAATTGATATGTTACTCTATTACGTATAAAAATATTCGGTATTTTATGCAAGAGGGTGGTGAATAAGGGGTGATGGGGGTGCATTTTTGCAAATTTGACATTAAATTCGTAATCAGCGCCACCAGAAACTCCCTAGTTCAAAATTTGAAGTACATTACTCAAAGTTTCGACTTTTAGCCAGCTTTTTGGGAATCTGCCGCACTGTGAGTCGTGACAGGGCATCAGGTACGCAGTTTTGCGTCCCTTTCCAGTGTTCAACCTCGAAGCCATGGCTTTGAAGTTCCATGGCCCATCTTGACAGTCGTCCAGTCGGGTTGTTAATACTAACCAACCACCGGAGACTGCTGTGATCGGTCACGACCTTCAAGCGTGCCCCTTCGATATATGGGCGGAACTTTCGCGTCGCCCTTAAGACCGCGAGGCATTCTCGCTCTGTCACACTATAATTGCGCTCAGCCGGTGTCATCGAACGGCTTGTAAACTCCAGCACTCTTTCCTGCCCGTTGACTATCTGCGACAATACGGCGCCTACTCCGGAGTCGCTGGCGTCCGTTTGCACCACGTACGGACTCTTGGGGTCGGGTCGTTGTAGCACTACCGAGGACGTCAGCAAAGCCTTTGTCTGTTCGAAGGATCGTTGCTGTTTGTCTTTCCAGTCGAACGGCTGATCCTTACGCAACAGCCTGTTGATCGGTTCTACTACCGTCGAATAGTTTGGCAGGAACTTCCGGTACCATGAAACCATGCCTAGGAACCGCCTAAGTTGTTTCAGGTTCTTAGGAGCCGAAAATGCCGTAATTGGTTCCAATTAAGCCGGATCCAGTCGTAAACCATCTCGGTTTACGAGGACGCCGAGGTACTTATCTCACCTCGGGTTGACAGAACTCACTCTTTCCTCGGTTGAGGGTGAGTCCTGATTCACGCACGCGTTTCAGCACATGCTCTAGCCACTTAAGATGCTCCTCGAATGTCTCTGTGACAATTATTATGTCATCGAGGTAGGCATAGGCATAGGGCTAGAGCTCCGGCCCAATGACGCTGTCGATTAGCCACTGAAACGTCGCCAGCGCATTACTCAGGCCAAACGGCAGTCGTCGGAACTGAAAGAGTCCCTTGCCTGGTACGGAGAATGCTGTCACCGGCTTAGCTTTCTCGGCTAGTGGTATCTGGTGGTACGCGCTGCTGAGATCAAGAGTTAAGATAAAACGTGCTTTTCTCAGCTTGAGAAGGATGGTATCCATGTGTGGCAATGGGTACGCGTCGGGGGTTGTCACCGCGTTTACCTTCCGGTAATCGACGCAAAAACGATACTTCCCATCATTCTTGCATATCATTACCACGGGACTTGCCCAGCCATTATTGGATGGCTTAATCACGCCACTTTCGAGCATCTCACTCCCGTGGGTATGGATTACCTACTGGATCTTATCCGATACTGGGTATCCTAAGGGAGCTTCACGCTCCACGTAGCGGTCCAGGAGGGTCTGCAATTCCTCTTGTTGTCTGGACGAGATTTCGTCCAGCCCGACGGTAGCGAGTCAGACCTCACCGGTCGCCGTCACGCCCGCTACCTCTAGAGGGACCTTGGTACCTGGTCCTTTCAGCACCAGGTTTCTATCAACAGGGTCATGGACGGTCCCAAAAGCGTTGATAAAGTTAGCCCCGACGTAGCAGTCAGCGTCTAACTCGGGCAACACTATGACGTCTACGTCCCGTTTCACCCCTCCCAACTCGAAGGGTAGGGTGACGAAGCCTAAGGTGCGTGACGGTCGTCTGTCAGCCATAGCCGCGCTTCCTAGCGTGGGGCGTAGTTGCTGACGACAGGAATTGGCTATCTGGAGCCCGACTGCTCGCATGACCGTGTGCGTAGCACCAGGGTCGTATAGCGCTCGCAGCTTGTACCCGGCTACTTCAAGCTTTAGCCACCACCGGCGCGGGTCCTCCGATGCAACCGCGGCCTGTGAGGATTGGGTAGAGGGAGGCGGCGTAATACCCTCATTTACGTCTGCCTTCTCTCGTTTCCCTGCCTTTTATTCGGGCAGTCCCGCGCATAGTGGCCAAGGTGGTTGCACTGATAGCAGCGTGACTGCGACTCCTGCGAGGGAGACCTATCTCTCTGGGTGCCAGAATTTTTCGTGTCTGACCCCTCGTTCGGGTTTCGCCCCTGTTGGCGGGGCCCGTTTGAGGAGCGAAAACTCTGCTTTGGCTCATCAGCATATTTAGCCAGTCCTGTTCGACGCTTCTCGATGTAGATAAGGTCAAGCAGCAGCTTCAGCATATTTTCGTCAATTACCGGTTTTCTGACCTTTTTCTTGGTCAGCTCATCGACTATTTCTGCAGAGTACTCATCCATCACGTCAAACCCAGCAATTTTTGGTGGATTAGCCAGTTTCTTTGGCAGCTCCTGAATTGCCTTGCGAAGGGCAGCTTGCTCGTTTCGGATAGCCGCTATCTTTTGTACGCTAGCGCTCAAAGGTTAGGCTTCGCTTATACCCGCAACCCTGGGCTGATTCTTGGCCTCCGTATCCTTAGCCTTGGGCTTGTATGCCGGTTCTGGCAGGTAAAAGTGTTCCGGTGGGGGTGGCTCACAGAACGCACTCCTGAGCTCCAAGAGGCGCTCAGCCTCGGTGGCCCTTCGCAGCAGCTCTGCCATGCTGTGAACCTCGTCTCGTCGGATTCGATCCTGTAACTCAAGACGCATATTCCTGTGGAATCGATCCAACTGATGTTCAACCGGCAACGGGGGTTGAATTCGCCGCACGATATTGTTAATCTGTGTTAAGAAATTTCGTATAGGCTCACCAGCGTACTGGGTACGCCTTTGCGCATCCGAGATTAGGCGGCGTTGCACCTCTTCGCCTGAGCCATACCACTCCTGTCCTGCGGCTACAAAATCAGCCCAGCTGATCTACTGGTCACATTCGTTGCGAAACCACGTCACTGCGATGCCAGTCATAAGCTCTGCTTTCGTAAGCCCCGAAGTTGTGTGGCACTCCGTAATTCGCGTGAGGAAGAAGTCAAAGTTGTCGTGACTTTCCCCCGTGAACTTTACGTTCCATCGCCAGACAATTTGTCCTAAGTCACGGAATCCTGGGTCGGTGTACGACCTACCTGACTCCGACTGTCTTTCCGCCGAGGGTGGGAGACTCCCCCCCCCCGACCAGGCTGGACGTATGGGGCCAACTGGTGCAGCCGAACACGGGGGTAGGTTGAAGTACGATGGGTCTCAGTCAAAAATTTATAGCTATTAATATGCCTATAATTTATAGCTATAATTATAGCTATTACTACCTATAAAACAGCTATAATAATGTATAAAATTCAGCTATAAATATAGCTATAAACTACAGCTGTAAATTTTTCACAAATAATGAATAAAAATTAGTTCAAAATCAGATTTTTTTCAACATATATCGATCAGTACAGATGGTATCATCCGTATGATAACAGTAAAACTGGGGGCCTGAAGTATTTTTGAATAAGTAGAAAAAAAAACATGAAATCATATGCAATTTCAAGTTGTAAAAAAATTGTTTAAAAATACTTTAGGCCCTTAGTTTTACTGTTATCACACGGATGATACCGTCTTTGCTGATCGATATATGTGAAAAAAAATCCGACTTTAAACTAATTTTTATTCAAAATTTGTGAAAAGATTACAGCTGTAATTTATAGTTACATTTATAGCTGAATTTTATACATCATTATAGCTGTTTTATAGGTAGTTACAGCTATAATTATAGCTATAATTTATAGGTATAATTATAGCTACAAATTTTTAACTGAGATGTGTTGACGCGCTCACCGCACACGTGTGTGGCCACGTCGTGAACGCTTGCGTTTGCGTTGTACGCGCCGGTAACGCAATCGAGTACCCACTCCTTTGCGGGTAGCTTACCGATGACGTGTATGCGCTTGTTGCTGCGCAAGATGGGCATATCGCTTGTATCTAGCTGACTGGATTCGATGGCCACATGTGTCCCATCGTCGTAGGTGGCGGTGGCGCTAGGATGTGTGCCGACGCCAACGCTAAGTCAACGTTGTATCGGCCGTTTCCGAATGGTGTAGCCTGTGAACCTGCGAGATTCGCAAACGCTTGCTCGCCAAATATAGTTCCACGCTTTTTCGCCGGCACGTTGTCGCTTGGGAATGTCACGTTCCTCATTTGTAGCTGACTCTGGTTCGATGCCACAGCCGAACTTATTCGTGTTAAGTTCGCGATCTTTTCATTGGCTTTTAATAGCCTATCGTGCAGCCATCTGTTCTCTTTTTCGAGAGCTTGCTCTGACTGAGCTGCTCTACTTTCGTCCAAGTTCCAGATAGGCGAGGACGTATTGATGAGGAGCTCGTCTTCATTCGTCGAAGTTGTCGGGGCATCCAGGGTTTCAGCCTGCAAGTGTATCATTGCCGCCGTCGTTGTGGTTTTTAGGAGGTTATTCACCTCCTCACTGTCCCGCACTATTTGTAGCGGGTGTATGATGTCCGATCGCTCGTTAACTTTCGCAAACTCCTCGCAGGCTTTTGCTATCATTAGGTGACGAGCTTCCATCCGTCGTATTATGGCACCGCTGATATCCTCCACCGGCTCAAAATCCTCGGGGGCATATTTTCCCGCGAGCCACTGGTAGAGGCGGTGATCTTGACTGCATTGCTGCCAGTCGTTAGCAGCTCGAGGTTATTTAAAAAATTTATTCCCAGGTCATTTTTTATTAATGACCTGATAAATTTATTTACCGCATCAGCTTGCTCCTGTGGTATCGATGCCATAATTCTTTTAGTTACTAAGTGCACGCTACACAATAAAAAAATTTTTTCAGTGAATGTACTATGCCGCACGCAGAGATTAGCTTGGGAAAGAGAGCTGATAGGTAGGGGGAATTTGCGTCAAAGCGTTAGTTGGACGCAACTTTCCACCTAAATTTATGCCTTAAGGCTTTAAATAAAAGTAATAATTCAATATAGCTTTTTATTACAAGCTATCAGCTGTAGGGAAATCAACTCCCTCAACTCTCTCTTTTGTGTGTATACGTGTGTGGTACAATTTTAAGTACAGTTATGTTTAGTGTACCTGCACACGTACACTACTGCCAGTGTGCTCTTTGCACTACGAGTCACGAGAAGCCAACAGCCGTGTATACCTATATACCAGCGTATACGCGCTGTGTACTCTACTTGCGCTGTAGATCAGCGTTCGTCGCCTGTGAAACTCAGATTTCACAGACTTAGCTTGTTGGCAGTCAGAAATAATATTTCATCTCGAAATATTATTTTCCTTCTCGCTCGCACTCGTATACAAAAATTTTTGAGTGCTGAAAGTCAGCAGCGACTCAAAATTGTCACGTAAACAAAGCCACTGCTTTGTTTACACGCGCGACCTATACGAGTCTGCCGGTGTCTCTCGCGTGCGTTATACGCGTTCTCATCCGCGTCATACACACGATCTGTTTTATTTTTGTTTTTGCTGTAGCTACTGCTACAGCACCTACTTTACTATTGCTATAAATATAGCACTAGTATTTGTCGTCTACCTTGTAGACGACGTCGCACGATACCTAACCGTGGGTTTTTTATGTCGAGCGCCAATGTTATCCTATAAAGATTATTCTATAAAGAGACCTGAGAAAGTAATCTGAAGTACCTAAGACGTTACACAATATTGTTATTGCCAACAAAGTTAATTGGCAATAATTGTTTAGTTTTCAGAAAAAATATAAAAACCACAAAAACTTTTAAAATGTAGGTGAGAGTCATTATACCGAAGGCAAACGTGTCTTCATATTAGAGAATCCATGAACTTACTTTCATAAGCTGATAATTATAAACAATAAGGTCTTCATAAGTCTTATTGTTATACGCAACAAACAAATTTACGAGAGCGCAAATAAGGTACGCTATTTTTCTAATCATAAATATAATTCCTTGCAACTTTTTGACGTTTTCATAGATTTCCATATTTTCCGCCTCCTGAAGTTTTGCATTCCGAATTTTTAGCCATCCTAACTTTCATCTTTGAGATTTCCTAACCGTCCTAATATTCACTATTCCGAATTCTCAGCCTTCCGAAATTCGACCGTTCCGAATTTTTTATTTCCGAATTTTAGACTATCCGAAATTTTCTGTAGACGTGATTTTGTTTAAACTTTATGACTACATCCTCGCAGTCATTCTTTACAGCATACATTTTTTTTGAAACGTTTTCAGTGTTGAGTAAACTGCACACCAACTTCCTCAATTTTTTATTTTCTTTAGGAGTAAGGAGGAGTAAGTTGTGATTCAATTTAACATTTCTTAACCTAATCACTGTACATACATTTGTACGCCTTTTTTTTACGTATTAATGCATCGTCTCTATTGTGGACTCAATACTCAATCGTACCTGAAGAAACGTTCAATGTACGTATTGTACAAGCGCAATATTCGGGCTATTATCCTATTACTAAGTCAATTTGTAGAACTTACAAGGATACAAATAAGTTATTTTTCATTAAAATAAACTTTCTTTTCCATCGTACATAAAACACATAAATAGAATCTTGTTTATTGTCCTCGTTAGTGTGTGTTAAATAAAATAAAACTAATTATAAAGAGCGGCATCGGCTCAGTGGTAAGCGTGCTAGTTACTGATACAACGCTGTTCTAGGGGTCGTGGGTTTGATTCCTCAGACCTGGGTGAATGCGAAAAAGTGTTTATCGTATAGTGAAGTCATCAATTTTTTTTGCTTGGACGTTGGAGGTGCGATATGCTCAGCAAAGAAAGGTAGATCCTTATGGTCATCGTGAAGAGTCTAAGGATAGTCAAAGTCCACTTCAAGTATGTAACCTATTTCTCCATCATCTGCTACGTTCAAAATACGAACTGGACTAACATTTTAAATCTATTTAAAGCCTCTACTATAAGGCAATGGTTTGGTCATAGCCCATCCATACAAATAATTATTATCATATTACATCAATTATTTATCATTTTTATTAGCTTCATAGCCTTCTTTCATGTACGAATTATTGGCCTTGGCATACCGATTGCAACATTGCCTTATACTACCACGAATTCGACGCTCGATGAACATAACCATATCTATGTCAGTCAGCAGTTCCAAATTTACCTGTTATTATAATTTTATATGTATAAATTATATATGTGTAATGATCTTAATACTTTGCACATATTACTCACATTCGTAAATTTCAATATCGTGTCCCATATTAGGCCAGGCGTTGTGTAATAATGAGCTGGATATAAATGATGACATGCCTCTAGACAATTATTTCTAAAGTTTTCAAATATTTGAACTAGTAACAATACATCTGTCTTTAAATATAAGTCGGAATACTGCCCAAGTGTTTGTATATTGAAAGTATTCCAAATATTTATAGCATGTTCATATTCTTTATCACTGATATGGGCTTCGACTAAGCTGCTGTAGCTGCTTTTTTTTGATAGAAGTCTACGTTCCTTAAGTTTTTCAATAGAAGATGTATAATTGTAAGGGTACACACCTTTTTTTTAAATAAATTTATTTGATCTGTAGTGTAATGATCATCATTTGAAAATACAGTTTCCAATATTTTTAATTCCTTTAAATAATATGACAATTTATCAAGAGATAAAGTCATAAACTTAAAGGAATCAATAAATCGAAGACTGACATCAGTCCCTTCCACATATTTTGTAAATGAGATGTACTTTTTTTTTATTTGTGGTAGAAGCTGTATTCTTCCCGAGAAGCATGTAGCAAGTTCTTTTACAAACAAATGTGAATCATATCCGCTCAAGTTGTGAAAAATTACGGGTATCATTCTTGAGTATTGATAATTAAGATTGCATTTGTTATAAGCGGGACCATGGTATCTAAAATGAAAAAAATGTTGTACGATTCATGATATCCTAGTTCTTCAACAGGCGAGCGTCATGCTACGTAAGTAAATCTATTTTATATACAGCATTTTTTTATTAAAAATAAATAATGGATTTTTCTTCAAGGTTTTTTTTTGTAATGTTTAATTTTATGAATACATTGAAAAGGAAAAGGCGTTTATCTAGTTATAAGCAAATTAATATTTGCTTGTGTGTGCCCATTTGTTATAATATGTGCATAAATAAATAAATACAATGTTTGTACTAAATTTTCTCATACATACACGTAGGCATACATATACCACCCTACTGAAAATATTCAGGTGACTTGTCATGTTACTTGTCAGGTGACATGTCAGGTCAAAAGCCGTGCCAATTTACCATATAGAAGTGTCATGTACAATTGTCATGTGAAAGTGTCATGTGGATTTTTGTAAGCTAGATTTTCAGCGATTTAAAAATGAGAAAGTAAACCCTACTGATTGATATTTTGTAATCACATATGTAATTCCATCTGTATTTACACTTGTAAAGTTACTTGGAATTCTACTGAGAATTCCACATGGGATTTTGGATTGGAAACTCCAAGTGTCATTCCAAGTGGCATTCCAAGTGGAATTACAAATGACCACTAAAGGTACATTTTTTCCTTTTTTAAAATAGTTAAAATCGAAATTTCAAGCGGTTTAATGGCCTTTAGAGGTGTTATCATCCCTATAGTAACACCAAAGCAGAGGGGTTCAAGTCATTTCAAGACAAATTGTTCAAATTGAACGAAAAATAAAAAAATCTATTTTTTCGAAATCTGAGAACAAATACTTGAACCCCTCTGATTTGGTGTTACTATATGGATGATAACACCTGATATGACTATTATACTGCATGAAATTTCAATTCTAACTATTTAGAAAAAGGAAAAAATGTATATTCAGTGGTCATTTGTAATTCCACTTGGAATGACTCTTGGAGTTTCCAATCCAAAATCCCATGTGGAATTCCAAGGGGAATTCCAAGTAGAATTCCAAGTGACTTTACAAGTGTAAATACAGATGAAACTACATATGTGATTACAAAATATCAATCAGTAAGGAAACTTGTACTTCTAACTGCTTAAAAGCTGTGAGAATAGCTTACATAAACAGTAAAAAAAAAAGCATCCAGTAAAGGGATTTGAACATGGGGTGGGAAATTGGTAGCCGAGTGTCTTTACCACTTGGCCAGAATGGATTAGACACTTGGGACAGAATTTACGTCCTTATCAGGTACATCTAAGACTAATGTTTATTTTATGATTTCGTGAATAACATTTACTGCCTAACTTATTTAATTGATAATTAACTTTTTGTAAATGTACACTTTATATTGTTTCACGTCTCTTAATACGTTCATCAATAGTAAATTTAGTAATTGATCTTACAACTACCTTTCGTTCACGGATTTTACTTAAACTTTATGTATACTTTTGATTCTAAAGGAAAATAGTCTATTTATAAAAGTGTAATAAATTTGTTGTAATTGCTACAACAAAGATGTGGATTATCTGTTCCTTTTTAATACTTTAATGTGCGTATCGAATACAAGCAAAAAAAGTAATTTTTCACTCATTTGTACAGTACACAGATAAATTATACAAATTCCTGCAACGTAAGCGTATACATAACAAAAGGTTTTTTCGAAATAGTTTAGATTCAAACAAAAATTTGGAAATTGTTATCTTAACTAGAATTGGAAATTGTAAAAAGCATTATCTTAAATACATTTCTGTTGGTATTTGATACGCACATTAAAGTATTAAAGAGGAAAATGTAATACACAACTTAGTTGTAGCAGTTATAACAAATTTATAACATTTTTAAAAATAGACTTTTTCCCTTGTAAAGTGAAGTATCTGGAAAGTTTAAGTAAAATCTGTGAACAAAAAGAAGTTGTAAAATCAGTTACTAGATTTACTGTTGACGAACGTATTAAGAGACACGAAACAATGTAAAATGTACATTTACAAAAAGTTAATTATCAATTAAGTAACTAAGGCGGTAAATGTTATTCACGAAATCATTAAATAAACATAAGTTTTAGATGTACCTCATAAGGACGTAGATTCTGTTCCAAGTGTCTAATCCATTCTGGCCTAGTGGTAGAGACATTCGACTACCCATGTTCCGGACCAAGTTCAAATCCCTTTGCTGGATGCTTTTTTTTTACTATTTATATAAACTATTCTCACAGCTTTTAAGCAGTTAGAAGTACAAGTTTTACTTTTTCACTTTTGAATCGCCGAAAATCTAGCTTATAAAAATCCACATGACAATTCTACATGACACTTCTATATGGTAAATTGGCACGGCTTTTGACCTGACATGTCACCTGACAAATAACATGACAAGTCACCTGAATATTTTCAGTAGGGTAATTTTTAAATTCCATTTCTTTCCTTGTTTAAGATGACAAAATTGAATCTTTTTTCATCAAATGGTTATTCACAGGACTTTGAAGAGAAACTGTCCAGCTAAGATAAGTGTTCACTTTTCTGAAGAAAAAAAATATTGAGTTATTAATGGTTTCAATACTAAGCACATTAATCATGATGGGTAACAAGTGAGTTTTTATGTGTAATTCTTCACTGTACAACACTGACGATACATGTAAATCAATTCAAAATAATGAGAATTTTTTACAGGCATTCTTTGAACACTTACTTGAAAACAGGTGCTTGAACTCAGAAGAAAAACTTCAAGCTCTTGAATTCATATGTCTTTAAATTGTAATCCTGGAAGATTACAAAGTAAAATGAGAAATTTGACTAAGAAACCTGTCCGAGCAAAAGATTTGCATAATTTAGCAGCTTCGACGAAGCACAGTGACGACAATACAATCAAAAAAGCTGTATGTGTTTTAGAGAGCGAATATGGTAAAAAAATTGTATATGAAGTTCCATAGTAGTTTTAAAAATTAATAATGAAAAATAATTTTTTAAAACTTATTTGTAGGAGCTTTTACAAGGGTCTTGGTTGAAGATAAGGACTTTCAGGGATTATTTTTTTGTACTTCTGAAATGAAAACTTATATGAATAACTTTCCTGAAGTACTAATGATTGATAGAATGTACAAACTTTTTAAATCACGTTACACTCTCATGATGGTTGTCATTGAAGATGGAGATGGAAATTCTCAGGATGTAGGTTTTGGTATTCTTGCCAATGAAACAAAACCTGTTGTTAAATGGTTTATTGAATGTTTTTATAATGCAAATCTAGAAGCTTGTCAAAAAACTCGTGGAATAATTACTGATAAAGATATGACGGAACGGAGCATTATAAAAGAAGTCTTTGGTGATGTTCCTCTGTTTCTCTGTCAATTCCATGTTCTTGGAGTTTTTTCTCGTGAGGTTTGCACAAAAAAATTAAATATTACCAACAAGCAAAAGGAAGAAGCTGTCAAAAGTGGCCGTTGGGATTGGACGACCTTACTTAGGGAAGTGCAGTTGGAAGAGATCAGAGTCATTCTCGAGTGACTCGAGCCTTCCCTTTAAGTTGAACAACGATGGTGGTACTGCTTCCGAGGTTGTTGGTGTTGTAACTCCGTTCGATTCATCAGAATCCAGCTCCTCGGAGAGGTGCGGCGATTGAGCAGTAATTCGTAGAGGCCTCGACGGGTTGGTCACCAGGTTGACCAGTGAGTGTTTTTTTTTTTTCTTTTTTTTTTACTTCATTTATTATATTACAAATTTACAACATTACAAGACACCATCTCTCCTACCCTCGCCTGGGTCTCTTGATCTCGCCTCGGTGATCTTCTCTATGTCGAGAGGTCTCGGGGTCTTGGAGTGGGGGTAATACTTGGACTACACTCCGGATGAGTGGCTTGGGAGCCTCCACCGCCTCTGAGCTCGTAGCAGGAGAGGGTGTACTGGGTGGAGGTGGTCGTCGGGGACAAAGGTGTTTGGCTTCAACGGGGTGGTCCGTACCCTCTGGGCGGGATTACTTCTAGGGTGACCGGTGGAAGGTAGGGTTATACCTTCGAAAAAATCTTCAGGGAATTGGATAGCCACGTCCTGAGTAACCTTCCTTGGTTGGAATTCTATGGAGGTGACTACTGCATATATCCCTGGGCGATACAATCGTCTATCTGTTGGCCCGGGGTCAACTATCTCCACTCCTGAGTTACAGGGGGGGAGGTCATGAGCACCCAGAACCAAAGATAGGACTTAGAAAGAGGCTTGAGGGAAAAGAAGGTATAGACAAGTGTCTTATATTGGTACAGTGATATTTATTGAATATATACTTTAATCAATTGAGTGGCTTAAGAGGTATGCATTACACGTATTTGCATATCTCGGATCGATATCCATCAGTCGTCACACAGTCCGTCTTATATACTTTACATCGTTTTCTTACTTGCGATTTTCGCTAAAGACTAGTGGTTGCCACCTGGCGAGCGATAGGAGGTACTATCAAGTACTAAGTTGGAAGTCGGAGCTGCGCGCGATATTTTAAAATTTAAATTTATGTAGAAACGATCTAATTTAAGAAAAATGATTATTTTAATTTACAATAATTATTAAAATAATACCCCAGACGGTAAAAAAGCTCTAATTATTTTAGAAAAACTAGTGAAATCGTCTAGTGAACATGAATATAAAATATGGCACGATAAATTAACAAAAGAGGCTCCAAAGACTGTAATTGATTATTTCGAAAAAAACTGGCATCGCATAAAAAATGAGTGGACAAAGTATAACTTATTCCAATATAATTTGGGTAATTTAACGAACAATAGAATTGAATCTTTAAACGACAAAATAAAAAGATTTGCCAAAAAAAATAACGCCTTAGTAATATTTATTCATGATTTTTTTAAATGGTTAAAAACCAGAGGCGAAGAACAATCTTACAGAAAAATTCAGTATCAGTTGAAAGAGAGTGTTATGAATTTTAGTGATATGCAGATGGGAGATGTCAAATTAAAATATAAAAACTTATTGACACAGTATGCCTACAAAAAAGTAATCATTCAACTGGAATTAGCTGAGTTTATTATTTTTAGAAAAATTAATCACACTGAACAAAAAGCAACTTTTTATTTTTATGAACAAACACTTGCGTGTTCTTCTACAAGGTGCGAGTGTTTTGACTATTGGTCAATGAGTCTTCTATGTAGGCATATTATTGCCTTAAGAATGTTGTTCCAACTCAATTTATATGACTCTGGTATTTGCCACTTAAGATGGAAGAATAAAAATATGTCTGTCATGAAGAGTCATCATGATTGTGAAACAATAGTAAATAAATTTGTCGTTGATCAAGTACCAAAAAAAAAGATCATGTCATTAGGTGATAAAAGACGCAAAGCCAAATTAGTTACTGATAAGTTGATTGATCAAGTAACAAAAGTAAGTAGTGGAAAGTTTAAAAAAAGATTATGTCAACTCCACCAATTGTTAAATTATTGGGAGTTGAATGAGGAAGTGGAAATCATGATTAGTCATCAACCTGTACTAATTAAATCTAGCATGACAAATGATTCTTTTAAAAATCTAACAATTCAGGATAGTTCATCAGAAGAAAATGGTTTAAACCAAAATATCAGTTTAGATCAAATTAACAGTCCAGATGCTCCAAAAGTAATTGGAAAAGTAAGAGATGCTTTAAGTTGCACTCTTAAAAAAAGACAAAAGTAATTCATTTGTTGTTTGCAATAACATTTTTTCAGTAAATATTAACATACCAATAAGCAAATTTTTTTAATGACGAGTTATACGTATTTTAATTTATTATTATTTTCATTTCAGATTTAATTGAAGTTAATAAGATATTAATATATTGTACATAATAGTTTCGTATTCTCTAGCATCTCTCTTTATTTATCGATTGTTATTTGGGATCATCCAAATCAGCTAGAGATCAGCCAACCACTGCCTAAAGCTGTAAGTTATGACGTTCTTTTGAGTTCATCAAGACTCAAGACTGTGTACAGGTCTGTCGAGGGTCCCAAAGCGTCCAGGTTATAAAGCTGAAAAATACACTTATAATAAGGATGAACTCCAGGTCCGGCACTGCAACTGCCAGATTGAAACCGATTATCTGAGACTTGCAAAGGACCTGACTTTACATATACAGACAAAATCAATTATTTCAAACATACTTGAATGGTATAAGCATTTGCAGAAACAAATTGATATATTAACATTTTATACAGTATTCTCTCAGACTTGCTTTTTCGAGGCACTAAGTAATCAAAGAATCAGAAAATGCCCTCTACGAAAATGATTTTTATCATAGTAAATTGATTTTCCCAGAGAAATTTCCGTTTAAAACACCCAGTATTAACATGACCACATCAAACGCTTGATTCAAACTGAATACAAAATTGTGTCTTTCAATATGAGATTTACATCCAGGCAAATGGTATTCAGCATGGGGTGTCTCAAGGATTTTTATCGAGCTCAGTTTTATGGAAGAGTTCTGTAGAAATAAATTAAAATTCAAATAAGTAGCAATGCACATACTAAAACGTATTCATGTGTACTCATGTAGAAGACAGGTGAGAATATTCAGAACAGTTTGTTTTATCTATCAAATTTACGAATTCACCATTGAAAACTTTCATTTTACTGTACTAAAAGAAAAAAAATTCTTGCAGGAGAGAGCTTAAAATATAAATAAACATTTTGCAATTTATTTCCATGCACAGTTGATGTAAGTGGAGACTTTTATATGGTTGCTATAACGAACTTTAAATAAAGTTTAAGTTCGTTATATATCTCAAAATAAACATAAAAAAATACTTTAAAAAATATTATTTTAGTCGATTTCAAAAAGAGATGAAAAGTAATAAGTTCTATAGTGTCCTATTATTTTAAATGCTGAATAATTTGTACAGGCTGAGATAATATATATAAGGCCGAATAAAACTAAACAGCTAATACAAAGGGCTAGAAGTTCAAGCTAATAAAACTTGGGTGGTGACGATACGTTAATTTTAATTCAAATACATTCACAAGGCCATCGTTAAAAGAAGTATTTACAAATTAATATATCTACAATATAACGTAGTTGCGTATAGAACTTACGTTAGCCAAGTCTCTTTAGCAAAAGAGAGAATCGACTAGTATATTTTTACGTACGTGTACATAAGTGTTGGGAACATTTCAATAAGTTGGTCTAATTAACGTGTCTATAATATAACGTATCTGTATAGAACTTACTTTAGCCAAGTCCCTTTAGCAAAAGAGAGAATCGACTAGTATATTTTTACGTGTACGTAAATGTTGGGAACATTTCAAAAAGTTGGTCTGATTAACGTGTCTATAATATAACGTATCTGTATAGAACTTACGTTATCCAAGTCTCTTTAGCAAAAGAGAGAATCGACTAGTATATTTGTACGTGTACGTAAGTGTTGGGAATATTTAAAAAGTTGGTCAAATTAACGTGTCTATAATATAACGTATCTATAGGTACCTTACGTTAGTCAAGTCTCTTTAGCAAAAGGGAGAATCGACTAGTATATTTTTACGTGTACGTAAGTGTTGGGAATATTTTAAAAAGTTGGTCAAATTAACGTGTCAATAATTAAACGTATCTATAGGGACCTTTCAATAGTCAAGTCTCTTTAGCAAAAGAGAGAATGGACTAGTTTGTCTGTGGTTTCTGCAGCGCAAACCACGCCACCGCAACCTGTCTAAAAAAGGACACCACCCAAGCTACCCCTCGCTGCGCAAACTGCAACGGTGAGCACTGCGCCTTCTACCGGGGTTGCCCCAAAATTCCTCACAAAGGAGCCCATGCCCCCAAAAAAGGAACTCCGCCTCCTCCCCCTTTTGTGAAACCCAACCTCCGTTCAACAGCCCATGGCTCGTCCACCACCCGCCCGGGGATGTCTTTCGCTCAGACATCGCTGCATGTGCGCTCATGGTGATCCAGCTGTATAAACACAGTTCCACAAATCCAACGACATTTTAACGCTCCGAGAAGCGTAACAACGCGAGATAACCTCCGAGAGGTAGACCCCCCTTCTGACAAATCTCACCTGAGATCTCATCTGATATCTCATGTGATTTCTCACCTGAGATCTCAGGTGAGATCTCATGCCTAGTTCTCATCTGAGATCTCAGGTGAGATTTCGGAAGAAAAAATAAATAAAAAAAATTTGTGCAACGATTATAATTTTTACATCAAAAAAATGATTACCTAAAATAGCAACAGTGTTATAGGAAAAAAGAAAAAAAAAATTTAGCATGAATAGCCCACACAGCATGAAATGTTTTAACTGAAAGATTCACTAATTGTTTCACAGAAATGTTAAGAAAATATTGCATAAACCTTTCACACCAATGAAAAAAAATTTCTATGACATATTAAATTAAAATGTTTTCAAAATGTTTTCAAAATATTAGGTAAAATATTTCATAACGTATTGATACCGTTTCTTTTGACATAATTTTAAAATATTTCCAAAACATTTTATGAATTATTCCATCAAATACTTAAACGAAGTTTAAAGTTACGTTCTATAAAAGATGTAATCCACACATTATAAACATAGACAGTAACATTTTGGCGAAAAGTTGCTGAAATGTTTTGAAAAAAAGCATGAAATTTTAAAACTGAAAAATACACAAAATGTTTAGAATAAATGTTACAAAAATGTTGCATAAACTTTTTACACAAATGTAAAAAATGTTTGATGAAATAAAAAATTAGGTGGTTTATAACTTATTTTGAACTATTACGTGCAATATTTCAAAACGTATTGATAAAATTTTTTTTTTCCATGAATTTTAAAATACTTCAAAAGCATTGCAGGCATCTTTCCATTACACAATCCAGTAAATGTTTAAGTAACGTTTTCTAAAAGTTTTTGTACGCACATTATAAGCATAGAAAGTAACATTTTGGCGAAAAGTTGCTAAAATGTTTTTTTTAAAAGCATGAAATGTTAAAACTGAGAAATACACAAAATGTTTATAATAAAAGTTACAAAAATGTTGCATGAACTTTTTACACAAATGTAAAAAATATTTTATGAAATAAGAAATGAGATGTTTCATAAATTATTTCGACCTATTACGTGCAACATTTAAAATGTATTAATTAAATTTTTTTTGTAAAATTTTAAAATACTTTTAAAACACTTTAGACATTATTCCATCACATAGTCCAATAACGGTTCAAGTAACGTTTTGTAAAATTTTTAATACGTACATTATAAGCATAGACAGTAATATTTTGGCGAAATGTTTCTGAAATGTTTTCAAAAAAGTATAAAATTTTGCACCGAAAAATACACGAGGAGTTGCGGAAAAATGTTAAGAAAATGTTTCATAAATTGCTGTACAAATGTAAAAGATATTTAATTAAATATGAACTAAAATGTTGTAAAAACATTTTTAAAATTTTACGTCAAATCTTTCATATTCCATAAATAAACTTTCTTTTCTCAAAATTTCAGAATGTTTCGAAAAGTTTTATGCATGATTCCACTAAATACTTTAGTTAATTTAAAAGTTGCTATTTGGTGGAATTTTTTTTATACGGTATTAGAGAGTATTTGAAAAATTGTTTTGGAATCATCATCATCCAGCGACAAATTAGAGTAGGAAAGCTAATTAAAACGATGTCGGAACATTATTCAAGTATTTTGGTGTCATTTTTTATTAATTGTTTTTATTATAACTTCAAAAAGGTTTGAGTATTCACTCAACAATCTTTTCAACAAATATTTTAGAATTATTTTTAGATCTATATTTTAGTATAATAATCTAACTATAACATTGCAACGGAAGTTGGGTTTAACTCAGCATAAACAATGAAAGTTTTTTTTGTAAACATTTTAACAAAAATGTAATAATTATTATCATTTAAATTATTGTTATCCAAAAGTTGTCAGCTGTATCGTCAATGATGACTGTAGTTTTATATTTTTTAAACATTCTCTGAATACTATTTAAGTTTTTCACCAAACTCTAGTAGGGAAAAATACAACAAGAAAAGTTTTTTAAACATTACGCGAATATTTTTAACGAAACTTTATTATTATATTTTTTTTAAATGTTTCTGTCAATTACTCAAATAGTAAAAGTATCTTAAAAATAAAAAATGTTCAGTATGTTTAAAAAAAAGAAAATTTAAACAATATCTTCAGAAGTGTGTTATTAGGCCTTGTATTTTAGTAAATGCATATTGAAATGTGACATTTTAACACAATATTTCGGAATCTTCACGTTTTTGGCAAAGATCGTAAAAGGTGGAAACCTAATTAAAATGTTTTTGGAACATTACACAATTTCACTCAGTAATTTTGTATGAATCATTTTACTTGTAATTTATAAAACGGTTTGATGATAATCAACAAATCATTAAAGTAAGGCAATTGTAATATTTTATGTAATAATTTCAGAAAAGTTCTAGAAATTCATGAATGTGTGTGTGTGCGTGTGAAAACTTTTATAATTTTTTTCGTGTATCTTCATCACACATTCTGACTGCTGTCGTTTGCTGTGATGAATTTTATTTAAGATGGTGAACAGAACTTCTTCTACTAAGTGAATATTATTTATGTACTCTATACGAATTATATTTTATAGTGTTGAATTTTAATAGCTTATGTATAAACAAACTTTAAATTTGTCGTGGGCTAACTATCCATGCAGTTTAGCCCTTAAGGTAGCTCCTCACTAAATCAGAACACTGGAGTATTAAATGATATTTTAAAGGATGATTCTTAAAGGTGCAAGGAGTCTTTTCCCAAAATTTTAGACCTCGTCACCACCAAAATTGTTGAAAATAACTAACTGGAAAATAGACTCTGTAACATAGCCTCTTATGGAGGGTCGTCAAATTGGTGGCGCAGGTTGTATGATAATATCTCAGCAAAGATACTGTAGTTCTTAATAGAAAACTATGTAGCAGATAGAAGAAATCAGAATCTTTCCAACGACATTCAGGTACTTGGACATTACCATGGGTTTTATAGGATATTTTGTGAAAATAGTAGATAACTGTGCAAGTCACGGAACAGATGAAAAGTGTGGGGCGTCTGCTACACCGAAGAGCGGTAGCCCGCGTAGTTTGAATTGGTCAGAAAGTTGTACGTAAAATCAATAGGAGTCGTGGGGAATCGTAATTATAATAATAATAAATGAGACGCTGAACTAAGAAAATAATTTATTGCGGGGCTGACTTATGTACTTTTTTGACTAAAAGATAAAATTAATAGAATATATCACGATAAAGTTAGGACACGGTTGTATTTACTCGTCACTAATAAATAACTTGTAGATTTTTTCTAAAGTTTTTTTGTCTTTGGTCACCCGTGGCTTATTTTTAACATTTTCAGAGAGTAAAGCGGAGACCCTCTTTACCGTTTGTGCTGAATGCTTCTTGTAAAACGGTATTAGTAATACCAGTTTCTGCCATTTTGTTTATTATTCTTGAAGACAAGTTGCCTTTGTACTGTAATAAAGTACCTTTATTCTGTACTTTAAGTACTTGGTAGGTACTTATCGTCAGCTTATTATTATTTACATACAAGGCCGGTTATGTTGTCAGATTTGTATACATACGTCTGCTCGGGTCACTGTATTGTACGATATAGGTCAACGGTGTAGATGTGACTAAACTATTTTTGAAGGAACTATAGGTACCTATCCATTTTTAGTCAAGAACCTCCACAGCCAATGAAAAGCTGTGTTGCAGTATGCTTACTCTTCTTGTGGGATTTATAGTGAGGAGCCACCTTGAGGGGGAATAGAGCTCCACAATAGACTGAAAGTCATAAAATGGACTGCTCCTCTTACTGGAACCATCATCTGACACTTGAAAATTATGCGCTTGCTCCAATCCATACATTGATTGGTTTTCAGATTTGCAATAAGCCAACTGGTCAGTTAGTCTTAATTTTTGGAGTTTACTGAGCTGCCACCAGTGAGTGTGCTCAAAGGTGAGAAATTATTATTTTGGCTCTCCACACTTAAGGACTGGCAATTTGAGTAAAGTGTTTATACCGCTTTGCCAGCGTCTTTTTATGACTCCTTTTTCTTTCTGTAGAGTTTATTTTCAGAGATGTGCTATAAATTTGGAGAAAAGCGAATTGGTTATTCAGATTATTACTTCCAAGAGCATTCTTTTACTATCCCTTTTATTATTGCTACATCCTCATTCATTTCGGCAGTGTTTGCATTACCCCCCGGTTCGACGACTCATTCTTCTTCTTCTTGGGGGGGAGGGGGTTTATGGCTCCAGCTTAGAGAATATATACATGGAGGAAGCATTGTATGCTCCGACCGCGAGACGAGATGAGAGAGACAAAAGACAAATAGCAGTACAACCTTTCTCTCTCTTACACGCCTCTGATTGGTTGGCCCCCTTCCGTATATATAGGTATAGTCGTATCCACGAGTGGCGGTCGTGGGGGAACAGAGCAGATATACAGTAACCTAAGATCTGATCAAAAAAAACTCATACATTACCAGAGAATATAGAATATATCCTCTTTAAGTATAGAAGGCCAAAGCGGAATTCCGAGCAATACACACTAAAACAATAATCTTCCATTACAACATAATTAAAACAACAAAATTTGAATAAAAATTTCCAATTTTAATTAAAGCCCTCATACCTGGTTAAACAGTTCATGTATGGCTAATGACTCAGTTGGAATGTTTGTCTTCGATAGCTGAGCGGTCAAGAATGCTCGATTAGCTTTTGCGCTCTGGGCTTTGAATCTGACCTATGCTTTTTTTTTTTTTTTTCAGGTATACATTTTCATAATACTTGTTTTATTACATTTCGTTTGTTTATAATTTTTATAAATTTTTATAAATAAATTTATTTTATAAGATTTCACACTTAAATAATAAGATTTAAAAAACTACTCTTGGCTAATGCCAACAAAATACTAATGCGAGCATAAATTCAATATTATACTATTACAATACGTCGTATAATTTATTTTTTATTGGCATTACTCAATGGAAACCGACGGGAAGGTGGCAGTATTTTTCATTAGGATAGGATACATGCAGGATAAAGGGCATATTAGATATTAGAACCCCAATAAATCCGTATCGATCAATGCAGTAAATAATTAAACAAATAATATTTACACTTGTAATAATAATAACATACAAAAAGTATTTACACATTTTTGCATTAGTATTTTACTGGCATTAGCCAAGAGTAGTTTTTTAAATCTTATTATTAAAGTATGAAATCTTATAAAATAAATTTATTTATAAAAATACATAAAAATTATAAACAAACGAAACGTAATAAAACAAGTATTATGAAAATGTTTACCTGAAAAAAAAAAAAAAAAACCATAGGTCAGATTCGAAGCCCAGAGCGCAAAAGCTAATCGAGCATTCTTGACCGCTCAGCTATCGAAGACAAACATTCCAACTGAGTCATTAGCCATACATGAACTGTTTAACCAGGTATGAGGGCTTTAATTAAAATTGGAAATTTTTATTTAAATTTTGTTGTTTTAATTATGTTGTAATGGAAGATTATTGTTTTAGTGTGTATTGCTTGGAATTCCGCTTTGACCTTCTATACTTAAAGAAGATATATTCTATATTCTCTGGTAATGTATAAGTTCTTTTTCATCAGAGCTTAGGTTACATATATCTGCTCTGTTCCCCCATGACCGCCACTCGTGGATACGACTATACCTATATATACGGAAGGGGGCCAACCAATCAGAGGCGTGTAAGAGAGAGAAAGGTTGTACTGCTATTTGTCTTTTGTCTCTCTCATCTCGTCTCGCGGCCGGAGCATACAATGCTTCCTCCATGTACATATTCTCTAAGGACTCCAGTGAGGCTACTTTTGTATATATATTGCTATAGCAGCGTAGTCCGAACGGCCATTAACAAAAATTATCAACGTCTGCTTGCTCTCGACGACTCATTGATTCTCTGCAGTTGATGAAGCTACACTCTGCGTACCAACCTTCTTTTCCCCTAAGCACCTCCCCACCACCGCACCCTCCATCAAGAGTCGATTACACTACCGGCACTGAGAGCCCGCCCCCCGACGCTAAGCGCTCTGTGATTGGCCGAAATTATCAATGTTAATTTGTCAATACCTCGGAGAATGCGCATCAAATCAAAATTTTGTAAAGAGCTTTTCTATCAGTCTTGACGAGCTTTATCGCGTAGTATAGTAAAGTTTTCCTTACGCATTTTCGATACACGGTGATAAACAGACACGATATACGTATATGTATAAACATCTGGTCAGAACTCAGGTGCACCGATGGCTAATTAAGACTATGCTTGTGTAAAAAAATGCTACGTCTGAGCTTACGGGCGATGATGAGTACCAAAAAAAAAAAAAAAAAAGATTAGAATACATATCTGTATTTTTGGAGGTTGATTTTCGGGTACAAGATGCATTATAATCTTGCCGCAAATGGCACTTTCAGTTGACAACTTTTTATTTTCTATCCATTGTTGTAAGTTGCAGCTGGTTAATAAAAAAGATCATATGGCACATCTATAATTACCACATAAATCTTTAATACTATAAAATATGACCGCAATATTTTGGATCTATACGAATCATTAAGTTCCTCAACTCTGGTGAAAGTGGCGGCTGGGGCTGGTTAGAATTTTGTCCTTTCTTCGGCCTCAGCTCTTGGTCTATAATGGTCGGAACAAAGATGCAAATGGTGGTATGACCTTTACAAATAAGAGAGCCTATTGCACATTTTGCCATTTTTACATACCATTTTTGGAAGAAGATGAACACGTTAAAAGTAAATGGAAGATGATTTATCATTTAAATGTCATGCAATGATTCATACCTATATTGGAATGAATTATTCTAAGAATGATATATTACACAATGTGAGCACAGAGAAGACAGTAACATAGTTATTAAATGTTAACTGTGCAATATGTCACTTTGCCTAATGCTATATTGACTGTGAAAACCATTAAAAAACGAGAGATCATCAATTATTTTTATGTACATGCGGTCTTGTCATTAGAGTGATTCATTCATGAAATGATTATGAACAGGATGGCATGAAATCTTGAGAAATCATTTATTGAGTTACAATACACTACCCCCCAAAATTTCAGAATAGGCTGACGAATATAAACGCAAGAAAATGATAAATGAAAATTAAATTCTTAACATGTGCTCTAATGGCAATTAAATATTTTTTTACTAAAAGTTGTAGTCTAGCTATTTATTGAATCTTATGAAATTACAAATATACTGCTATCTCGAAATATATGCAACGACAGGTAATACTAATTTACAAGAAACAAGTAAAAAAATTAATAAGGCTGGAAGTGTACGTAGAAATGTTTCTGTTACTCAGACTCAATGTTCTACAGTGCACAACAATCGTGTGTTCAAACCCCAGCTGAAATTTGAAAACGTAACAAAATGTCAGAAAAAGTGAACATGTGTAATAATATGCCGTAACCCGCAAGAAAATGTAAGGAACTGTAATAGTTTCATGGATTTCGGACGTTTCTTACACTTTATTATGTTGTGTTACGTTTTTTTACATTTTCTTACATTTTAATATGATTTACCACATGCTGTTACCCCAGCAGGCACGGAAACACAATATGAATTGTAATTGAATTCTTTTATTTTAATTCTTAAAGAATTCATTAGAATGAATTCAATTTCAAATTTTTTTTACATATATTTCAAATCTGTTCTTTAAATTACTATACAGATTTTTAAAACCTCACATTTAACTGAGTATAATTATAAAAAACAATATATTTATTATTATTTTTTACTTAATCAAGAATTACTTAAAAAATGTTAATTGAAGTACATTAAATTAGTTTTAAAATTTAACATTTAGATAATAAATTCATTACTTTTTGTCAGTCACTGCTTGTTTAAATACAAAAGATCGGAGCTAGTCTATTTTAAATAGTCAGTCGATGCTAAGAGTAATTTATATCAGTATGTAAAATACGATGCAACTTTTTTGTAGTCATTATTGTCAGAGCCTAGACCATCGTATTTTCTTGAGACGTACCTAAGCACCCTAAAAATTATTACTGGGTTAATTGATTTAAGAGATTGCATTGTTACTAACATGTGTTTCATAATCATTTAGAAAAATTTTTTTTTGTATGCAATGATTTGCTAGATCTCACACTGAATTAGGTACAAGCGAACAAACAACCGTTTGTCAGAAGTTTGTATACTCTACATTATAAGAAAGTAGTCATTATTTGTTAATTGATGAGTAGTTTGTAGTTTAAACATCCGTTAATGCTGTAACTAATTTATGTGATTTATGTTTACAACATATTTGATAAGTAAAACGATTAGTGCTATTTTATAAATTTATGATTTGTTCAAAGTTACACTATTATTCGTAGTCATATAATATTATTATATTCGAAACATAGAGATTCTAACATTTGTTACATGTTGAAAAAATATTAGAAAATAAATATTATGCAAAAATTATTTTTTCTGTTGTTACTGTATAGCAAATTGATAAAAAGTATGTACTAAAATTTTTTTAAATGAATTCCTTAAGGACAGTAAATGGATTCATTACATGTACTAAAGAATGATCAATGTATTCTTAATAAACTTTAAATGAATTCTTTTTAATGGTCTTTCAGCAGCTCTCCCCACAAAAGTAATAAAAAGTTTCTTTAAAAGAATTCTTTAAGAATTCTTTGCGAACTCAAGACACATGACATAACCTGATGAGATTATGAATTCATTAAGAATTCATTTAGCTCATATTATGACAACCTGTAAAATTCATTAAAATATTCTGAATTCAAAATGAATTCATTTAGAATAAATAATGCCTGCTGGGTACACTTACACTTTTTTATGATAGTTACTCAAGTTTTTGTCATTTAAGGCAAATTTTATTCGAAAATGTAAGAAAATGTGTCTAAAAGTTATCAATGATAATAAAATATAAAAAAGTGTAATAAACTGCAAAAAACTGCAAGCTGTTATAAAACATTACAGATAACAACTAACACTTCCTTACAGTTTATTAGAGTTTACTACAGTTGCTTTTTCACGAGATTCAAGTGTCTTTTTAGAGATATAATAAGATGTAACGAATCGTAAGACAATGTGTTGGGTTATAGTTGTTGACTACAATCAAACGTAACAAAACGTAACAAACTGTAACTGTGGTCAGAAATCCAACCAAACTGTACGTTACATCATAGAAAGTTACGGTTTGCTACGTTTTTTCACACTAACTTTTTCCGTTGGGGTAAGTAGTCGGAGATATAAAAGGGTTTTAAGTACAGAGACGCTTGCGCGCTTATGATGTTGTATGTCTAACATAATAATCGGTATTTTAAAATAAACGAAGGCTTAATTATAAACTCAAAAAAAACTGATCCATTAAATGATCTTCAAAATCTGTATAAAACGTTAAATAATCAATCTTATGGAATCCGACTCTAAATTGACCCATAACCATTTACAGCTATATTCAAAACGTCAGAAGAATTTTCAGAAACGCACAATATTATTGTTTTATACTATGGTAGTAAGAACTTTAAACTGTGCATTGAATCTGGACCACAAAATATATACGATCCAGATCCCTACAAAATTCGATTGCTAAAGCTGGGAGCCCATCTATAGAGTAAGAGATCTACGGTTTTGACAAAAACTTACAGATACTGCAGAAAAAAAAATTTATTCATACACAAGAAACTTAGACTTTTCAATATTCGTCTTCAGGAACAGCTGATTTTTAGTGAAACATTGTTAAAAAAATTCGGATAGTAGCGAAAATCACCAAATTTGATATCGCGTGAAAACTGTAAATCATACAAAAAAGTGGTTCAGACAAAAATGTAGCTCTTAAAAAAACCTACAAGAAAAAAAAAAAAAAAAAATCGGTTATTTCGTTCGTCCACAAAGTTAAAAAAACCAATAAAAATAGCGTTTTTTTCGAATGTTAATAACAAATACCCCCTCAGAGCAAATGTTCCCGAAATAATTGGAAATTTTGCGCCTTGATGGTGCTAATAAGCCCTGAAAATTTCAAATCAATCGACTCAATAGTTATTGCAAAAAGTCAATTGTTTATTAAAAAGGTGCTTTTGTAGAATCGCTCTCATTTTTTTTTTTGAAACAACTTACACTATTGATTTTGATTGGATTCTCTTCCTTAAGAGTTACTTTATCAAGTAGAAAGTGAATTTTATTGATTTTTACACATTTTATTGTTGTAAAACGCTACTGAAAAACAGGTACGTTTTGACAGTATAAATAAATGAAATAACTGTTGCATTTTCAGTCGTACAACAACAGGAGTAGGCGCGTGTCGTAGCTGCTATTTTTCTACAAATTTACAACAAAAAAAGTCGCTCTACGTAACGTAGAAGCTGAGATAATTTTTTATTTTGTTTTTATTGTATCTCGATGAAAAATAATTTTTTTTTTTTAATTTACACAGTGCATGCATCAAAAGCTCATCTTTCTAATACTAAAATTACAGATTGATAAAACCGGCTATTGTTGCATAACGGCCTTTTCAAAAGCAATGATTTTTCAATCGATAAAGGCGGATTTTCGAGTGATGACGTCACAACCGCACTCTTGCGACACGCAGAGATCTTTCTATCAGCTTCAAAACAGCAGCGGCCGAAAAAATTAGCGATATCTCTGGAACCATAGGTCGTAGAGCAACCTTTTTTTTAAATTTGGGGTAGCTCGTCAAAATAATAACATTGAACATAATGTCGATTTTCAAAAATTTATTGCAAATTATTTATTTAACAATTAACATTTGTCGGCGACTTGCACTTCGAAGCGCACTGGCATGTTATTTTTTTCAAAATGGTTTGGGTAATTAGTTCTGAGCAAGAGTAAACGGTGCTTAAACCATTAGGTGTTTGCTTCCAGCCCCACTGCAATGCTGATTTTTCGTTGCCTATCCATTGCTGTACTTGAAGATACACTCTAAGACCATGCTGCTCACCAGCACCCTCAGTAAATGGGAGAGATTTCAATACGGAAGCAGATTTGTTCGCTGATTTTCTGAAATGCATAAATCTCAGCTCGTTCAGCTCCCCTTTTTCATTCTTGGTAGTGTATGGTTTTGATATAATTTTATTACCGGCTGTAGCAATGGTTGACGGACTAACGTCAGGATTGTAGAACACTTTGGCGGCATCTTGCAAGTCTTGATTATTGTTAAGAACTGTAATCAACTTATTTTTTCCTTTTTTGTAAAAACAAGAGATCGTGTCTGATCCCGTAAAGGCATGCAAGAAAGCAACTATGTTGACTAATGTTTCATGTATAAAACTGTTGGAAGTGTAAATACGTCTGGGTGTAGGCTTGCTTGGTTTTAACAAAAAAATGTTATTTTTGTCATGAGCGAGCTGGGTTAAAATTACCAATAAATCGATATCTTCGCCGACTACTACAACCTTGTCGCTTGTCGAACTATTGGCAATTGCTGTCGAAATTATCAGCCTATCGGCATCGTCTTCGGCAACCTTCGTTGTGTACCCCTCTTGACTCAATTCCAAGCATAAAAATTGAATTAATCTTTTTTTATTCACTTCGTTTGCTACAAACTTTTCCTTCGAAAACGTTATTTTAGTCGACTTATCAAAATTTATTTCTCGTCCTATACTTTTTCTGAGCCTCCGTAACCGCTCCGCTGCTTTTACATTTTGCGAATCTGTTGTGTTGTCGGGGTAGCCATCAAACACTATGAAAATATTCCCCACAAACGATGTTTTCACATATTGTACATACTTATTCAAAATTTTATCAATCGTATCATTTATTCGCCATGGAACTTTGTGTAATAAGAATCCCCCATCGATCACGTTTGTTGCATTTGCATTAGAGAAATCTGGAAGGCTGATTAAATTATCATAAAAATCTGATTTGCGTATTTTTCTCATTCCCGCTTCATCAAACAACGATAATGGATAGGGCGATAATTCGTACGAGAGAAATAGTTTTAAATCATCCTTAGGTTCAATATTTAATGCGATTCGTTGAAAAATTAGCGTAGGATCGATTACTTCTACGTTGTTGTTGATAATTATGCAGGAAGTTACTGCTTTTAACGAAACTACTTTATTTTTCCGTTCGAATTTGACTGTACAAAAATTTTTGCCCTCTAATTTCTGTAAACTCTGCAGACCGATCTCAAGAGCATTGTAAGAATTTATCGTACTATCCCCTACTACATTGTGGCTGATCGATTTAATATATTGGGAGACAGGAAAAGGATCATGTAGAGTAAAATATTCTTTGATTTTCTGCAAATCAGTAGCATCACGGTTAATTCTGGAAAATGATCTGTGTACATGCTGCTCCGCAGTTGCGTATGGAACACCGCAAAAATTCTCGACTGCATCGGTAACTTCCACAAGCGCGATCGTTGACAAAAGCCATCTACTGCAGGTGCTGTCAGTTAGGCGAAGAGCATGCGTCAATCCACCAAAAATTTTAATCCAACGATTAAGGGTCTGCTCTATCGTCATGTCAAAAAAAATACCCGAACGATATTTATTCGTGCGTCTGACGATGCAGTAGCCAAGTTCAATAACTTTTTCAAAGTAGCATATATACATATATATGTATATACAAGTAAAAGGAAATTTTTTGCCCAATTGTAATTGTCAGATAAGTTTAAAGCGAGAAAAACGATGTCTGCATTCGCCGACAAATGTTAATTGTTAAAAAAATAATTTGCAATAAATTTTTGAAAATCGACATTATGTTCAATGTTATTAATTTGACGAGCTACCCCAAATTTAAAAAAAACGTTGCTCTACGACCTATGGTTCCAGAGATATCGCTAATTTTGTCGGCCGCTGCTGTTTTAAAGCTGATAGAAAGATCTCTGCGTGCCGCAAGAGTGCGGTTGTGACGTCATCACTCAAAAATCCGCCTTTATCGATTGAAAAATCATTGCTTTTGAAAAGGCCGTTATGCAACAATAGCCGGTTTTATCAATCTGTAATTTTAGTATTAGAAAGATGAGCATTTCATGCATGCACTGTGTAAATTAAAAAAAAAAAATTATTTTTCACCGAGATACAATAAAAACTAAATAAAAAATTATCTCAGCTTCTACGTTACGTAGAGCGACTTTTTTTGTTGTAAATTTGTAGAAAAATAGCAGCTACGACACGCGCCTACTCCTGTTGTTGTACGACTGAAAATGCAACAGTTATTTCATTTATTTATACTGTCAAAACGTACCTGTTTTTCAGTAGCGTTTTACAACAATAAAATGTGTAAAAATCAATAAAATCCACTTTCTACTTGATAAAGGAACACTTAAGGAAGAGAATCCAATCAAAATCAGTAGTGTAAGTTGTTTCAAAAAAAAAAAATGAGAGCGATTCTACAAAAGCACCTTTTTAATAAACAATTGACTTTTTGCAATAACTATTGAGTCGATTGATTTGAAATTTTCAGGGCTTATTAGCACCATCAAGGCGCAAAATTTCCAATTATTTTGGGAACATTTGCTCTAAGGGGGTATTTGTTATCAACATTCGAAAAAAACGCTATTTTTATTGGTTTTTTTAACTTTGTGGACGAACGAAATAACCGATTTTTTTTTTTTTTTTCTTGTAGGTTTTTTTAAGAGCTACATTTTTGTCTGAACCACTTTTTTGTATGATTTACAGTTTTCACGCGATATCAAATTTGGTGATTTTCGCTACTATCCGAATTTTTTTAACAACGTTTCACTAAAAATCAGCTGTTCCTGAAGACGAATATTGAAAAGTCTAAGTTTCTTGTGTATGAATAAATTTTTTTCTCTGCAGTTATCTGTGAGTTTTCAGAATGGGGTCCACAGCAGGTAGATCTCTTACTTTACTATTGTTTCCTTTGAAACCTCAAAAAATATGCTTTCTATGTACGGAGCAAATTCCAATCGACTTTTGACTTTTATCCCGTCTGCATGACTGGCTGGCTTGGCAAAATTGATGCTAACAAATTAAGTACATTGTGAAAGCATATTCCAAAGGCGTTTTGTAAACAATGGTGATTTTAGTGTACCTAAAATGTCAGCTGTTACTATAAATCTATTGAAAAATATTAATACAAAAATGGATAATTTATTAAGTGAGTCTAATAAAGTTGTTTTAGAAAAGCACAATAAGTTGAAGTTACTGGAAGATATCGAGAATACAGCCACGCAAATGTACAAAAATGCAACAGCTCACATTTTTGGATTTAGATTATTAAACTTGGGTTTCTCAGATAGTGATGAGAATATTTTTTTAGACTGTGAAAATGGATACTAAAGAATTTCGAATTAAGCTGAGTCTGAAAAAATCCTGTTAAAGGTTAAAACAATTTTTAAGAATCAACCAGATATTTAGATTATTGATCAAATTTTATCTGACATTCAAGTGCCTATTTTGAAACTACAACACATTCCTAGCAGCTTGGAATGTGATATTTCTTTTACTAATGGTCTTAGTGTTAAAAAATCTATACTTGTAGGGTAAAATAAAGTAATTAAAGTATATAACTATTTTTGCTGAATTAACTTGTATTTTAATAATAAAATTCCTGCTCTAGGGATTACAGTAAAGCTTACCCCATATGTCGCTGGTTGACACTTTATTTAAAAAAAAAATGGTTGATTACCTGTAAGTTAGCTGGGTCTGAATGCATTACAACTTTTGCAATGTCATGGCTCGTTATTTTTTATCTCGAGAAAGAAGGAATTCTGCTAAGCGTACTTGATACAATTACACTAAAAAGCTGCTCTAAAATTCTTGACGGTAAGCTTGTAATTTTAAATATAGATGTATGATGAAATCAATTAATCCCCTTTTTAATGGAATTGTTTTCATGAATATAGGTTGGGAGTGTGGTTTCGTCTGATCAATACCTGCAACTATATCTAACTCTAGTTTTAAGGATCACCTCAAAGGTTTTTTCTTATTCTATGTAAATTACATAAACAAGTGTTATATGCCTTTACATAGATTTATCAATAAAAAAGAGCGTCTTCGTAAAATCTGAAACTCTTTCAGCCGAATATGATCTCTACAAACGTTGTCTTAATACAGGCATAAGTTACCAATTAAGGGGTCCTAAACATTTTTGTAAGTGTTGCGTAATAGGCAGTGTATAGGGGCCACTAACCGTGGGCCGTGTACGGTACCAGTGCTCTCGACTGCAGCAGAAAACCGAAGACGTGACCGTCATAGTACCGCCGCCCGAACTGACGCTCTGCGGCGAAAGTTAACGTGCGCTAAGCGGCAAATTCAAATGTACTGAAACCAACTAACTAAATCCCAAGCTAATTAACCTAATAACTCAGTACCCAAAACCTCTTAAACCAAATAACCCTATACTTCAAATAAATAAAACCTAACAATATTTTAATCATACGCTCAACTTAAAACTGTTTAAATGAATCATACTCATCAGATTGCAAAACCTTTAAAATAAAGATCCAAACGACTTGCAACACAAAATGTAATGATAAAAAACTACCAAATAACCCAGGGAGCTTAATATCCAATTTATTTATTGATAAAAAACTAACATACTACTACAGCGCATATCCCTATATGACCCAAGGCGCTTCATGGTAAGTTTATTACCTAATCAAATATAAATTAAAAGCCCAAGCGCCTATCACCAGATGACCCGGGGCGCTTACTGACCACTTTTTTTTAAATTAAACTGTGCGCCTATCACCAGATGACTCAGGGCACTGGCTGGCCAGTTTATTAACTAATTAAATATAAATTCACAGCCCAAGCGCCTAACACCAGATGACCCGGGGCGCTTATTGGCCACTTTTTTTTAAGTTAAACTGAGCGCATATCCCCAGATGCCCTCAAATACTTGCTTTCCAGTTTTCAAACCGTCAGATTAATAATTATCAACACAAGTGCTTGCTAAGAAACAAAAAGAATCAAATTTTTGGCCCTAATGGTATTAATAAATGGCTAAGAAATTAACAACAAGCTGTATAACGTCCTTAGTTACTTGATATAAGTTCCGTTCTATGTTTTGCTAACTCAAAAATGCTCTTAAATGTTCTAAGTAACATCAGAGTATGCCTTTGTAGTATTTTATAAATATTATTATTGCAGTAGTTGGCCAATTAGTACGTTAGGTTACTTATACATACAGCACTAGTTATTTGTTGGTTTTTTTTGTATCATACAATTAAGAACCTATTAAGTGCCTTACTTTGCTACACATTGAATGCCGTACTATTGTAGCATTTTTCATTTTATTACCCAGTGGCCAGTAAGCGCCCTGAGTCATCTGGTAATAGCAGCTCAGTTTAATTTAAAAAAAAGTGTCCAGGAAGCGCCCCGGATCATCTGGTGATAGGCGCTTGGGCTGTGAATTTATATTTAATTAGTTAATAAACTGGCCAGTCAGTGCCCTGAGTCATCTGGTAATAGCAGCTCAGTTTAATTCTAAAAAAAGTGGCCAGTAAGCGCCCCGGGTCATCTGGTGATAGGCGCTTGGGCTTTTAATTTATATTTGATTAGGTAATAAACTTACCATGAAGCGCCTTGGGTCATATAGGGATATGCGCTGTAGTAGTATGTTAGTTTTTTATCAATAAATAAATTGGATATTAAGCTCCCTGGGTTATATGGTAGTTTTTTCTCATTACATTTTGTGTTGCAAGTCGTTTGGATCTTTATTTTAAAGGTTTTGCAATCTAATGAGTATGATTCATTTAAACAGTTTTAAGTTGAGCGTATATTCAAAATATTGTTAGGTTTTATTTATTTGAAGTATAGGGTTATTTGGTTTAAGAGGTTTTGGGTACTGAGTTATTAGGTTAATTAGCTTGGGATTTAGTTAGTTGGTTTCAGTACATTTGAATTTGCCGCTTAGCGCGCGTTAACTCTCGCCACAGAGCGTCAGTTCGGGCGGCGGTACTATGACGGTCACGTCTTCGGTTTTCTGCCGCAGTCGAGAGCACTGTACGGTACACGGTGCACTTTACACGGTACACAGCGATTTCTGCTAGGGGGCTTGCTTAACGACCGTGCGCCGTGCACCGTGCATGGTCCACGGTAAACGGTGCTCTGATAGGGGAAATTATTGATCACCGTGGACTGTAAACGGAAGACGGTCAACGGTAAACAATTTCATGAATCCGTTCACGGTAGGGAAAAAGGGGTTTATTGACACGAGCACTAGGTCTAGGACTGGAGCAGTGCTCAGCACATTGTGCTCACCGCTGAACACACGTATATGGGTACGTTTTGTTTGTAGTCAAACTCACACATATCCACGCTTGCATATTAGGTACAATCGTACAGTATTGCGCTCTGGAATAACTGGATATAATAATGAGCGTCATCAACCTCAGCAAACAATCAGTTTTATAAGTTTTTTATAGACATGTTTTTTTTTCAAATCTTATAAGTTTCATTGATACTGATTGATTGATTTCATTTAATATAATGGCCTATAAATAAAATATACATTTACTTACATTTTTTCTCAATAGTTTATTTGTAAATATTGACGGCTTGTGTGCAATGTGTATGGTATACAGGGACATTCTAGTGACTATAGGTAAATCCAAAATAAAAAAAAATCTCTTAAGTCCACACAACCCTGGAACTTTTATTTTTTTTCGCTGTGTCTATTCGCACCAAATCCACGTTATTACGTGGATATAAGGTTAGGAATTTTAAAGAAAAACGCTACTTTTTCAAATGAAGTACGTCCACTTAAAGTGAAGTTCGCACACGTGATAATACGTGGATATATAAATATTTACTTAAGTATCAGACAAGTAAAAATAAAAATTGTGCTTTCATACACACACATGTTCTCTTATAGGCACGCATAAGCTTACGAACACGTAATCTTCAAAATACGTCAGGTTACAGATAAGTTGCTTACTTACAGCCACGTCAGCTTACGGGCACGTAAAAACTGCAAACATCTAATTCGCTTTAATTTGAACGTAAGCTTACAGGTACGTAAGCTTACAGGTACGTATGCTTACGGGCACGTAAAGTCTGTAAGCATTATTTTGTTTTTATACGCAAGTTCGCGCTCACGTGAGCTTTTAGGCATATATATCAGCTTACGGCTATTAGAATTAGAACATATCAATTAGCACTTGGACGCAAGCATTAGAAACATTAATTTGCACTTGCACGTAAGCCTTGTTACACGTTAGTTTATGTATAATCAGAGTACTAATGTATTATTACTTACTTCAGCTCAATGTGTATATTTTCATATTCATCATATTTAGAATATGTTTTTGTGATTCACTGCATTCGTTATTAGTCCCTGGATTTCTTTATTAATGCCATTAAACATTGTGGCATATTTTATCACTAAAAAATATGCACGTAAAAGCCTACATAAAATTTTATTCTTGTATTTGGGTGAACATGTCTCTATAATCACATTTTACTTGAAGAAAGAAAATTAATGTTTACATGCTAATTTTATAAGGTATGTATATTTTTTGTTTATAAGCTAATAAAAATCCACCTAATTTTTGTTTTTTGTCAAAGTGTAGTTTTCCAGGCTCTCACTTTTAATAGGTAAAGTGTTGTAAGTACAATCGTTTTACATTAAAGTATACATTGTAGAATATATAATATAGGATTTTAAGTTAGAAATGATGATTTTGTTTTATTCAAGTTGTTTTTTCTGTAAATTGTATTAAAATACACAGTTTGAAATTCATTTATTAAAGTACATAAAATTCATTTTACATCTTTTATTACTAAAAGTGACAATCTACATAAAAAATAGAAAAAAATTTGAATATGGTTACAATACGTATGTTTTGTTAACAATATAATGCTTATTTTTAAAATCTTTCATATTTATACATTTACTTTTCTGTACACGAATAATCGCATGTTAAATTGCAGACATTTCTTATTTTGTTGGGAAAACATAGATCAATGTTTTATTTTAATGTGTTATTATCTAATTTTTGTAAGACGAATAATAATTTTAAAAATCATATACCTGAAATGGGTTTTCTTTTTTTGATCGGTTTTTTTTGTATCTGATACGACAACTAAGTGCTCCTTTCACCTGTCCAATTATTTTTTGAGGTTTTGGTGTTTTCACATTTTTTAAGTTTATTACAAGATTTTTTTTTTTTCTTGAACATGTAAATGTTTAAATGAATTTTTAATACTTTGATCCTCTTCAGAAGTTTGTAATAATATGTTGTCTGATACATTTTCAACAACATGTATTTTTTTGTTATCTTTTAGTAAACTCAGCATTGTATCTAAATGCTTTATATTAGTTCTATATTTTTCATTATTTTGTACAGATATTACGTCTATTATTTCATCAGTTCGTATTTTTAGTTGTCTTCTTTTTTCATTTATATCTAATTTTCTTGGAGTTCTTATTGTTTTAACATTATTAATTGGTGTGGGTTCATGGTGACTTGATGATGAGTAGGTATTGAAGAAATTTTGATCTGTTAGAGTACCAGCTTCTTTTTCCCACCAGCGACGGTGGCATAATTTTTCAACAAATAGTGATAAATTAAACAAACGCCGTGCTGCAAAGATATGGCGGCACGGTAGGTCCATACTCCAGTTACTAACGCATTGACACATTTGTGCATTAGTTATTAAAGTCTCATTGTTCATGTTAAATAGACACTCTTTTTCAGCGAAATTAATTTTGACAAAAGAGACGAATAAAAATTTTTTAAGTTGATCTTTAATTTTTTGTGCTGCATAAGGAGTTAGAAATGCCATGTATTTCAATTGGGTTTCACCCAAGTCTGTTTTTTGTACTGAATGTACATTTTCTTTTAATTTTCTTTGAATATCTGTGTAATCAGCTTCATCTAGACGATGTTGATTCCATTCAAAAAAATCAGTTATGAATTGACAGAGTGAATTATACTTATATAAATAACCTTTTAGCTTACTATTGGTACTTTCGATACGATTATTTGTAAGATTCCCAAAATTTGATTTAAAGATGTTGAATTTTGTCCACTCTTTTTTAATCGGTGCCCAATTTTTTTCGAAATATTCTTGAACTATTTTTGGAGTCCTCTCTTTAAGTTGTTCATAGTTCCATTCATATTCATTTTCATTTGAACTTTTCACCATTCTATCAATTATTTTTAAAGCTTCTTCTCTCTCTTGTAAAGTAATTTTCATTTTATTTGTACAAATCTCCCGAGAAAAAGTTCTCAAAGTGTGGAACTGACAAACGAACATGTTTACGTTTTTAAATACTTCTTTAATGACTGTCCGTTCAGTCATATCCTTATCAGTCATCACACCGATTGTTTTTTGGCAAGCTTCGAAATGTGATTTATAAAATGATTCTATGAACCATTTAACGACTGGTTTTGTTTCATTACTGAGAATCCCAACACCAACAACTTGTGTGCGACCATTATTATCCTCGATAACAATTAACATCAGAGTGTATTTGTTTTTAAAAATCTTGTATGTTCCATCAATTAGTAGAATTTCTGGAAACCTTGCCATATTTTTTTTCATGTGTTCCGTACAAAAATAGAGACCTTGAAATTTATTTTCTTCATCAATTAAAATTTCTGTAGTTGCTCCTAAAATTTTTCAAATTACTTAATGAGTTTGTAGGACTCGTGTATAAAAAAAAAGCGATATGTGATATCGAAGGCAATAACGTCATTACTGCACTAAATCGGTTGTTTCTCATCCAGTCTTATAAGACTCTGGAAGCGTGGAGGGGGTAAGTACCCTGTCCAGTTTCACTCAAGTGTGAATAGAGGCTCGCTCGGGAAATGAGCAGGGTAGACAATATATGTATATATTTTTTTTTTTTTTTTTTTTTTTATTATAGTGCTTTACGTCCGGCTCCTATACAGGGCACTACTGAGGGCACTTAGCACTTTGGAGAAGGAAGGGAAGAGGGATGGGAGGCCTCCCATTACTGGGAGGGGGGTAGGGGGAAATTAGGCAATTTTGCTGCGAGGAGGTCGCCTAAACCCTCCTCGAGGAGCATTGCGTGGTGAAAAAGCACATGTGAAAAATCACAGAGATACTTGCCCGAAAAGTCGCACTGGCCGGGAATCGAACCACGGTCGCCCGCCCGCGTGTCAATCCACGACCTAGCCGACTGAGCCACCGCACGCTCTTATATGTATATATAGGTATGTATATATATGTATATATATATTTATCGTACTATATATATTCATAACATATATAGACATGTGTAAACAAGCCGAGCAGCAGCCGACGCGGTTTTAACACTACAGATATAGGTTGATCGTTTTGACAATGCGACGATTCAGTCACTAAAGTAAACCTACTTCATTTAAAAAAAGTTAACGTGCATGTGTTGGGGGAGTGTTCGTTGTCCTGGTGATGATGCAGTCATTCAGGCTAACTTGATCCATGCATCTTAGCTGTCCAGCTGACCAGTTCCTTGGTGACTATGCAATTACCCAGGACAACGTACCCCATGCAACAAACTTGATCTGTTTGCACTATGCAAGAGTAGGTATGATAATTTCCCTAGCTTTGATGTTACACAGGATAAAAGAGAATGCATCGTTCAGCTGACTTAACTTGCCGGTGTTGAGGCTCATTTTTTTGTTCTTGGCAATAATGGTTGGTGAATACTGGGAGCTCTTTATAGTAGATTTGACCTGCTGGTGATAAGCGTGATGGTTTTCTCCTAGAGACGACTTTTAACACCACACATACTCAGAATAACATAAGGGACATTAGCATATATATCACTAAGAGAGAAAAATGTTATTTTTATATAGTAGAGCCAATTTTCAAATGTTCTTGTGCCTGCTTATCCCCTTCCATTGTTAGAGTTTATGACTATTTACCTATGAATGATCATTTATAGTGTATCAGCCTCCAAGTATACTAACCTTGGGGAGGTATGTACACTATCAGGAATATATAAATACATTTCATTTAGAATGGTATGTGGTCATTATGTGTGTATATGTGTATAATTATTGATGTCAACCTGGTGTGTGGATTAGTTATCCTGGTACTGATGCAGTGTTTCAAGACACACAACCGACTAAACATCTGGTCCATGGTGCATTCTTTTCTGTATGATGAGGATTTATTCATTTTGGACAATATGCTTGGTGCAGCATAATTTACCTCGTAGTTCTTTGGTGCAGTTTCATTGTTTGTATAACTGACAACAGTAGTGATAACTGACAATAAACATATATAATCATCAGAAATGAAACTGATAATGAAGTTATATATAATAGTATTATTTATGTTACCTCAGCTGAGCAAGCATCGGTTATTAAAAATAAATGGTTTTTTTTAGTATTTTTAAAACTGAGATAATTAAGTGTCAAGAACACTATGTACGAATAGTAATATTTTGGTTTATAAAATGATTAAATAAAAGTTTCCTTAACTTTTTATAGGCTTTTTACAAATCCATCGTATTTCCAGTCCTCATTTCTGAAGATTATGAATTATTATTGTCAGTTATCACTTATTTTACAAAAATGTTTTTTGCTTCGGTGTATGATTCTCCTTCTGCTAGCATGTACACACATGTCATCACCAGGACAGTAAACCTTGCACCTAAGTACAAACAAGTCAAGTCTCTGAAACCAAGAATGTTACCATATTCAACAGCATCATCACCAGGTAAGCATTAACATGCACCAAAGAACTACGAGGTAAATTATGCTGCACCAAGCATATTGTCCAAAATGAATAAATCCTCATCATACAGAAAAGAATGCACCATGGACCAGATGTTTAGTCGGTTGTGTGTCTTGAAACACTGCATCAGTACCAGGATAACTAATCCACACACCAGGTTGACATCAATAATTATACACATATACACACATAATGACCACATACCATTCTAAATGAAATGTATTTATATATTCCTGATAGTGTACATACCTCCCCAAGGTTAGTATACTTGGAGGCTGATACACTATAAATGATCATTCATAGGTAAATAGTCATAAACTCTAACAATGGAAGGGGATAAGCAGGCACAAGAACATTTGAAAATTGGCTCTACTATATAAAAATAACATTTTTCTCTCTTAGTGATATATATGCTAATGTCCCTTATGTTATTCTGAGTATGTGTGGTGTTAAAAGTCGTCTCTAGGAGAAAACCATCACGCTTATCACCAGCAGGTCAAATCTACTATAAAGAGCTCCCAGTATTCACCAACCATTATTGCCAAGAACAAAAAAATGAGCCTCAACACCGGCAAGTTAAGTCAGCTGAACGATGCATTCTCTTTTATCCTGTGTAACATCAAAGCTAGGGAAATTATCATACCTACTCTTGCATAGTGCAAACAGATCAAGTTTGTTGCATGGGGTACGTTGTCCTGGGTAATTGCATAGTCACCAAGGAACTGGTCAGCTGGACAGCTAAGATGCATGGATCAAGTTAGCCTGAATGACTGCATCATCACCAGGACAACGAACACTCCCCCAACACATGCACGTTAACTTTTTTTAAATGAAGTAGGTTTACTTTAGTGACTGAATCGTCGCATTGTCAAAACGATCAACCTATATCTGTAGTGTTAAAACCGCGTCGGCTGCTGCTCGGCTTGTTTACACATGTCTATATATGTTATGAATATATATAGTACGATAAATATATATATACATATATATACATACCTATATATACATATAAGAGCGTGCGGTGGCTCAGTCGGCTAGGTCGTGGATTGACACGCGGGCGGGCGACCGTGGTTCGATTCCCGGCCAGTGCGACTTTTCGGGCAAGTATCTCTGTGATTTTTCACATGTGCTTTTTCACCACGCAATGCTCCTCGAGGAGGGTTTAGGCGACCTCCTCGCAGCAAAATTGCCTAATTTCCCCCTACCCCCCTCCCAGTAATGGGAGGCCTCCCATCCCTCTTCCCTTCCTTCTCCAAAGTGCTAAGTGCCCTCAGTAGTGCCCTGTATAGGAGCCGGACGTAAAGCACTATAATAAAAAAAAAAAAAAAAAAAAAAATATATACATATATTGTCTACCCTGCTCATTTCCCGAGCGAGCCTCTATTCACACTTGAGTGAAACTGGACAGGGTACTTACCCCCTCCACGCTTCCAGAGTCTTATAAGACTGGATGAGAAACAACCGATTTAGTGCAGTAATGACGTTATTGCCTTCGATATCACATATCGCTTTTTTTTTATACACGAGTCCTACAAACTCATTAAGTAATTTGAAAAATTTTAGGAGCAACTACAGAAATTTTAATTGATGAAGAAAATAAATTTCAAGGTCTCTATTTTTGTACGGAACACATGAAAAAAAATATGGCAAGGTTTCCAGAAATTCTACTAATTGATGGAACATACAAGATTTTTAAAAACAAATACACTCTGATGTTAATTGTTATCGAGGATAATAATGGTCGCACACAAGTTGTTGGTGTTGGGATTCTCAGTAATGAAACAAAACCAGTCGTTAAATGGTTCATAGAATCATTTTATAAATCACATTTCGAAGCTTGCCAAAAAACAATCGGTGTGATGACTGATAAGGATATGACTGAACGGACAGTCATTAAAGAAGTATTTAAAAACGTAAACATGTTCGTTTGTCAGTTCCACACTTTGAGAACTTTTTCTCGGGAGATTTGTACAAATAAAATGAAAATTACTTTACAAGAGAGAGAAGAAGCTTTAAAAATAATTGATAGAATGGTGAAAAGTTCAAATGAAAATGAATATGAATGGAACTATGAACAACTTAAAGAGAGGACTCCAAAAATAGTTCAAGAATATTTCGAAAAAAATTGGGCACCGATTAAAAAAGAGTGGACAAAATTCAACATCTTTAAATCAAATTTTGGGAATCTTACAAATAATCGTATCGAAAGTACCAATAGTAAGCTAAAAGGTTATTTATATAAGTATAATTCACTCTGTCAATTCATAACTGATTTTTTTGAATGGAATCAACATCGTCTAGATGAAGCTGATTACACAGATATTCAAAGAAAATTAAAAGAAAATGTACATTCAGTACAAAAAACAGACTTGGGTGAAACCCAATTGAAATACATGGCATTTCTAACTCCTTATGCAGCACAAAAAATTAAAGATCAACTTAAAAAATTTTTATTCGTCTCTTTTGTCAAAATTAATTTCGCTGAAAAAGAGTGTCTATTTAACATGAACAATGAGACTTTAATAACTAATGCACAAATGTGTCAATGCGTTAGTAACTGGAGTATGGACCTACCGTGCCGCCATATCTTTGCAGCACGGCGTTTGTTTAATTTATCACTATTTGTTGAAAAATTATGCCACCGTCGCTGGTGGGAAAAAGAAGCTGGTACTCTAACAGATCAAAATTTCTTCAATACCTACTCATCATCAAGTCACCATGAACCCACACCAATTAATAATGTTAAAACAATAAGAACTCCAAGAAAATTAGATATAAATGAAAAAAGAAGACAACTAAAAATACGAACTGATGAAATAATAGACGTAATATCTGTACAAAATAATGAAAAATATAGAACTAATATAAAGCATTTAGATACAATGCTGAGTTTACTAAAAGATAACAAAAAAATACATGTTGTTGAAAATGTATCAGACAACATATTATTACAAACTTCTGAAGAGGATCAAAGTATTAAAAATTCATTTAAACATTTACATGTTCAAGAAAAAAAAAAAATCTTGTAATAAACTTAAAAAATGTGAAAACACCAAAACCTCAAAAAATAATTGGACAGGTGAAAGGAGCACTTAGTTGTCGTATCAGATACAAAAAAAACCGATCAAAAAAAGAAAACCCATTTCAGGTATATGATTTTTAAAATTATTATTCGTCTTACAAAAATTAGATAATAACACATTAAAATAAAACATTGATCTATGTTTTCCCAACAAAATAAGAAATGTCTGCAATTTAACATGCGATTATTCGTGTACAGAAAAGTAAATGTATAAATATGAAAGATTTTAAAAATAAGCATTATATTGTTAACAAAACATACGTATTGTAACCATATTCAAATTTTTTTCTATTTTTTATGTAGATTGTCACTTTTAGTAATAAAAGATGTAAAATGAATTTTATGTACTTTAATAAATGAATTTCAAACTGTGTATTTTAATACAATTTACAGAAAAAACAACTTGAATAAAACAAAATCATCATTTCTAACTTAAAATCCTATATTATATATTCTACAATGTATACTTTAATGTAAAACGATTGTACTTACAACACTTTACCTATTAAAAGTGAGAGCCTGGAAAACTACACTTTGACAAAAAACAAAAATTAGGTGGATTTTTATTAGCTTATAAACAAAAAATATACATACCTTATAAAATTAGCATGTAAACATTAATTTTCTTTCTTCAAGTAAAATGTGATTATAGAGACATGTTCACCCAAATACAAGAATAAAATTTTATGTAGGCTTTTACGTGCATATTTTTTAGTGATAAAATATGCCACAATGTTTAATGGCATTAATAAAGAAATCCAGGGACTAATAACGAATGCAGTGAATCACAAAAACATATTCTAAATATGATGAATATGAAAATATACACATTGAGCTGAAGTAAGTAATAATACATTAGTACTCTGATTATACATAAACTAACGTGTAACAAGGCTTACGTGCAAGTGCAAATTAATGTTTCTAATGCTTGCGTCCAAGTGCTAATTGATATGTTCTAATTCTAATAGCCGTAAGCTGATATATATGCCTAAAAGCTCACGTGAGCGCGAACTTGCGTATAAAAACAAAATAATGCTTACAGACTTTACGTGCCCGTAAGCATACGTACCTGTAAGCTTACGTACCTGTAAGCTTACGTTCAAATTAAAGCGAATTAGATGTTTTTAGTTTTTACGTGCCCGTAAGTATACGTACCTGTAAGCTTACGTTCAAATTAAAGCGAATTAGATGTTTGCAGTTTTTACGTGCCCGTAAGCTGACGTGGCTGTAAGTAAGCAACTTATCTGTAACCTGACGTATTTTGAAGATTACGTGTTCGTAAGCTTATGCGTGCCTATAAGAGAACATGTGTGTGTATGAAAGCACAATTTTTATTTTTACTTGTCTGATACTTAAGTAAATATTTATATATCCACGTATTATCACGTGTGCGAACTTCACTTTAAGTGGACGTACTTCATTTGAAAAAGTAGCGTTTTTCTTTAAAATTCCTAACCTTATATCCACGTAATAACGTGGATTTGGTGCGAATAGACACAGCGATTTTTTTTTTATAAATGATTTAACACATACTTCTGAATCTGTGGAACGCTAAAGCACAATTAATAATAAGATAAAAAAGTTTATTAAAAAAAGACCTGTACATACATGTATGATAAAATATTAAGTATTTTTTTGCATTTACAAGTGACTTTGATGATGAAATTTAGACTGTCAAGTTAAGTATACTGCTTTGACCCAGAGTTATATTTAATTGATTTAAAATTAATAATAAGTAAGTTAATATTTAATGCTTGTTCTTCCTAGTTCTTAATGGAGTAGTTTTTAAATATTCAGCTGGTTTCCCTTTTATATTGTGAGCTTTTGGTAATTCAATATTTATACATTCAGTTTCTGTATTTATTGTCAAGTTATTTGTGCTTTCTTCTAGACTTATAATTTTATTGGTTTCAACATTTATAGAAACGTCTTTGTTATCTTTCCAAGCATCACATAATTGTTTCAAAAGATTCACTTTGCTCTCAAAGTTTTCACCACAATTGGCACTTACAACGTTTGTAATATCATCCATAATTGGCTGCAATAATCTGCGCTTTTGAGGTACTGTTTGAGTTTTAGCTTTAGGTGTGCTCCTCACTGTTACTTTTGGTTTTGCACCTACTTCGTTTGGTTCATTCAAACTCAATACTTTCTCAGATTCGACATCCTTACTCTGAAAGGTTCGATGTTGTGATTTCAAGTATTCTTTTGTCCAACGAGGATTACACAAATTTTCGTCAAATAACGAATGCTTAAAATGATGTCGAACTCCAAAAATGTGATGGCATGGAAGGTTGTTTCGAAGCCTAAACTCACATTCGCATGAGTAGAGAGTTATTCTTAACAACCGATCATTAGAATTTAAAAAGCAAGCTTGATTAACATTATCGATTTTAACAAAAGATAAATGCAAATATTTATCAAAATGACCTTTGATTTTTTCAAATGCAAAATTACTAATATATTTTTCATATTTATCTGTCTGTCTCATAACATTCTTGTTGTCGTAGTAGTCCACTTTCCATTGGTTTTGATACAAAATTTTTTGCTATTTTAAAATCGCTTTTAGTATTGTGTGAAGTTAGCCAATCAAAAAATTTTTTTTAAAATTGAAGCAGAGTATTGTTTTTTTTAACTACACCTTTTAATTTTTGATTTAAGCTCTCCAATCGGTTGTTTGTAAAATTATCAAGATTCATGGCTACCATGCCATAAGTTGTCCACTGCTCTCGGATGTCGTCCCAATTTTTTAAAAAATATTCCCAGAGGCAAGTAGGAGCCAAGTTCTTTAGTTTCTCCACTATTTCTTCATACTCTTTTTCCGAGCTGCTATATACTAGTTTTTGTAATAAATTTAAACACAACTCTTTCAGTTCTTTTTTTATTGCCATTGCAGCTACTGTTCTCTTGAAAATTTGTTGCACATGAAACCTGCAAATATGTTGAGGAATACCTGGAAACTGTTCAGATAAAACTCTTCGCTCAGTGGCATCTTTATCTGTCATGAAGCATTTAATTTGTTTACATTTCTCTTCATTATATTTTTTGAATGCTTTAATGAGATTTGAATGATTTTCGTATGTTTCCGTGGCTAGTAGACCAACGGCAGCAACTTCGCTATTGCCATTACCATCAATTACTAAGAGTAAAACGACGGTGAAATTCAGCTTTAGTAACTTGTAAGTCCCATCCATACATACAATTTCCGGGAACGATGAGAACGATTTTTGCATGTCATCGGTAAAAAAAAGCATGCCTTCAAAAATGTTGTTATTTTCAAAAATCTCGACTGTTGCTTCTAAAAAAAGAAATTATTGTAATTGTCACAATTATTTTGATAGTGAAATTCGTGTAGGAACGTACTAATGATAACATTAGTTCGTGCAAACCATGCATAAAATGTTAATTCATAAAAAGTAAAGTATTACGTATCTTTGTGGCTTAATATTAAGGAAAAAAGGGTGAAATTTATGCAAAAACTTATGGTTTTGCATACACGGCACGATTGCTACATTTAATACTGAAACAAAAAAGATTATTAAAATTTACATCTGATGACGTTGTGGTATCTTCATATGGCGTACCCAGGTCAGGCCATCAGGGGCCTGATCCTCTTACTTCTTTCCCCGTGACTCCCGTTCGTAAATAGAGACAGAGCACAGCTAGTGTCTATGATGCCAACGTTAAAATGTTTTGCGCTGCTCACCAGAAAAAAGTTAAAGGATCAGGCCCCAGGCCGTACGAAAGTAGCGAGGGAAGAGTCACTTGGTGTGAGAGGCACGCTGTATACTTCACTGCGTGTACATTATACGTGCAGCACTTGAATCACACAAGTTTTTGGTCCAAAATCATTTTTAAAATGGAAGTAAATATTCAATTAAGATTGGGTTTACACGATTTGCTCTGGTACCATTTAAAGTATAAGGTACTCCTGTGTAACAATCGTGCCGCCTACAAATTAATAAATTATTGCCAAGGTCAATAAACTATTGCAGTGTGATAGATAAGATATTACTTAGTTTTTTAAATAGGACGATAACGTCATTGTAAAAAAAAATTTTCTTACTCTTTTTGTTCACCAAGAAATCGATAGCGCAACTTAAGTTATCACTATCCTTGCAACTAGTAGTTGACTTTAAGTTTGTCAAATCTCTTAATTTTAAATAAATATTCTGTTTTTTTAAATCACTTTGTATGAGCTTTTTATTTCCATCTAATTCCAGTTTTTTAACAATGTCTGCTTTCTCTTCTGGTCCTAATTTTAACCGGGTCTCTGGCAGCAAATGGTAGAAGGCCTAGGAAAGTACAATCGTGAAATTGAACATAATAAATTTGAAGATGATATATGTACACGTGAAAGGAATAATATTTTTTTTAAGTATATTTAAATTACACCAGAAAAAAGAATACGACTTATAGTTTACTGTGCACCAAAGGAAATAAAAATGTTTAAAATTGTATATTCATTAATAAATATACAATTTCAATATTCTTTGATTATTTATTATGATGCGTATAAGATAATTAGCCATCAACATTGGAATATAAAAAATTACCTCGAGATAGAAAAAGTATAACGTTAAGGCCCGTTATATGATTGAATACATATACCGTAGTCTCTGCGTGATCATTGTGCGTTAAATTTAACTTTTTAATGAAAAGATTCTTTTTGTCACGTATGATATTAACTTGAATAAATGCCTTACATCCCAAGCGGCAAGTACTCTAAAAAAATAATCATAACATTTCACTTTTGTAGTTTATGATTACCATATATTAGTATTAAATATAAATTGAGATTGCAATCATATTTCTGTATATTGCCTCGTGGCACCTTTGTGCATTGTTATTTTCAGATACTTAATTAGTCGAGAGAAAAATAGAATCAAAAACACGTTACTTATGTATTGATAGAAATCAGCTTGTGGTACCACATAGACCGTAATCGAGCCATTTTTATTTTTTTCACAAGTAGATTCGACAAAAAAATTTTTGCTTGGTTATTGTAGTTAAAATTAAAAAAAAAAAAATTAAATATATCTGAGAAAGTTGTCATGTTGCCCATTGATAAGAATGTAAAGCCAGCTTAGCTTCCTTACGAAGCTATTTTCGCTTGAAGAATCAAGCTAGGCCAACTTGTCAGCTATGCAGATGGTTAAAATATTTTTATTCTCTGTAATTGTCGGTATTGGCTGATTTCTCAGAAAATAGTAAAATTTAACAGCATTTATTAATTTATAGTTTGTTTCATAGAAGCATCTAGGAATGGAAGCTGTAGAACCGCAGCGCCGTACTTTAATTGCGAGAGATGGATCAAATATGCCTACGTATTAAAAAAAAAAAAAAAAAAAAAAAAAAAAAAAAAAAAAAAAAAAAATCGAGATATATACCTACATTGATGGCATAGACGAAAACAATGCCCTTTTTAGGCTTAAACGGTACTAAAGGGTATGAGGCTCTTTTACAGTCAAGCTTGAATCAGATGGCGCCAGGGCACGTCGCGGCTGTCATGGCCGTCTCACTCGCACAACATTACTTTTCAGTATTGTATGTATACAGGAAATTAAAGTGTAGTGGTAAAGCGCAATATTTGAAATTTTGAAATAAATAAGGAAGACAAGAAAGAATATTATGAGAGCTTAAAAGTTTCAGAATTGAAAAAGCTTTTAAAAGGGAAAGGAGCAAGAGTCAGTGGAAGAAAAGCAGAACTCGTGGACAGGTAAGTGTACATTTCAGGTTATATTTACAAGGCTATTTATGTATTTGTTTACTAATGATTGGTCTCCCAATTGCTTCGAGCCACTTTTTTTTTATCACACTATCAGAAGGAAATTTAAATTTCATTTTCTTATCGCAAGATATTACACTGCACTTCATTTTTCCTACTATCTTTAAACGTAAATGCAAACAAAAATTGTCTGCAAACAACAGCAATCATTTACAAAGGTTATGTCTTCTGCTTTGCTCATCACACAGATAGGCTCATGGACACAATACACAACTGTAAATTTGACGGTGTGTAAGTGCGAAGGCCATGACAGCCGCGACGTGCCCTGGCGCCATCTGATTCAAGCTTGACTGTAAAAGAGCCTCATAGTTTTCGTCCAGGCCGTTGATACATGCTATCGTATCGTGCTATAAATACTACTCTACCTATCAAGAGAGCGGATGGTAGTGGTGGGGGGACAAACGGGAACGGAGGGGGCGAGGAAAAGTGTGACGATTTCTCCTACTTTCGTCAAGCGAGGGCCCTACATAAGAAGCTTCGCTTCAAAAATCCCGAACCAGAAGATCGCTTCCATCTTCTGCCCAACACTAAATTGGTAAAATCCTCATTGGGTCACCAAGCCAAAATAGATTTTGGCAAGATTAAGGTTTCGTTGGCACTCAATATCATTTTCCTTTACTAACCAATAATAAAGTATAATACCTATAAATATATATAGAGCAAGGTGACTAGGATACAATAATCATTCTCAGCGTGGAAGCTAAGCAACACTGGCTGTAGAACGTTTACCTTTACCTATAAAATTAATTTTCTTTAACAATCTGTAAGACTACAAACCTTGTTTTGACGCAATCCTTCTCCTCGTGTTTTTACGTCGTCACCAAATTTGCACTTATACAGTAACCGTTTGAATTCTAATGGAGATGGAAAGGGTGTTATATCTGATTTTGTTAATGCATCTGCTTTTTTTTCGAAAAATCTGTTTTTTTTTTGCCTTGAATAGTGTTCTAACAATTGTTTTAATTCTATATACGAAGCAAATGTTTGGCCTTGACTTAGAGAAATAGATGATTTTTAATAGTAAACCGTTTATTACTGCCACGGTTTATTTCTGAAAATGAACAAAAACACATCAACTCCACAGCAACGTATGAGTGATTGACCGACTGGTTCGTTCTTGATGCTTACCTATGCTAAAGAGCCGACATTATCACCACCGTACCGAGCTGCCGGGCCTGTCGTATTGTCGTATAAATAGGTGAGCAAAGTTTTATTTGCGTTCGACAAGTATACCATAGATACAATATCAATAGTCAAGATCCGGTAGTGGACGTATTCCGTGATTCGGGTGTCCCAGAAACCCGACGCCCGACGTCAAATGTTTCGAAGCGTTCCGAAACCTAATAGACGGCCGCCACAAAATCACAGGCAAGCCGAGTCAAGTTAGGACAAATGGCTAGCTATGTTATGATATATATAGTACCTATCTAAAGTGTCAAAACTCGTGTGAGTGTATATACAAGCCGTGACATGCGATTGATGCAGTCAGTTGATGGAGTAGGCCAGCAACGCTACCAGAGCTTTTGTTCTACTGTGCAGGTGCGTGAGTAAGAGCTGCGTAACTGCCTGTCAGCCGCAACACATCGAGCATTTCAAACATCGTTTATCTAATATATTACAAGGAGGACTAATCATTTCAGGTTAAGCGAGCAAGATACGACAGGTACGTGTGTGTTTACTATTTTCATGCATGCAAATTCTTTGGTATTCTCAACCGCAAGCGAAATTCTTTAGCCTTTTTTTTATATTCTCAATTTTTCATTAACCTTTTTCGTTTCGTCCCCACTTAAATTTTACCCTAATACTACAAATTGTGAGAGGTATAGTCAAGTGCGCGTGCTATGCTCTTTTACCTCTTTATAGCTCGCGTACTTTGTTTGGCTTATTTGCAATGCACTCCTATACGAAAATTATACCCGTATATTAACTACCTCTCTGCTCGGGCGACTTTTTTTAAAAATTACTTTGCCTCATGAATAAACTGGTTCAATCGTTATCTTGTCTTGCATGTTGTTCTGCGTCTCGTGGAGCCACGGGCGTACCCAGTAATTCTACAAATTTGTTATGGCCATTTGCAAATGAAGTTACATTCTTTCATTTCCGTTCAGAAATTGCCTTCATTTAATTGTCAATATGGCAATACTATAGAAAATAGGAAGAATTTATTTAATTTTTTTCTTTGGTTGAACGTGCAGGGTAGCTACGTAACGACAATAAGCATACTCGGAAGCGACCTCTGAACAAAATGAACATAGGCAGGGAGTTTGCTACCTATAAAGAATTTCAAGATGCAATTCAACAAATTGAATTAACGTTTGGAGTGAAGTATATAATTAGCAGAAGTTCAGGAAAGAACGTAGATCCTAAATGGCCATATCAATGGATCAGTTTCTCTTGTGAGCGTTTTGGCACATTTAAATCCCGAGGAAAAGGAGTAAAACCAAGTATTGCCAGGTGAGTATATTTACAACATTGTAATATTAAGTATTAGATAATTTAAAAAATTTAACAAATTTACTAAGAAAAAGTGTGTACCCACAAGACTTCCTAAATATAAAAGTTATTTGAATGATAATAATTCTTATTTTGCATTCCAAGTTTAATAATTAATAATTTTTTACTTACATTTTTAGTTATTTTAATAATCATTGCAATACTCAGTAAAAAATATTTTTAAACAATTACTTGCATAATGACATGCAGTTGTAATTATTTCATTTTTAAAATTTTTTCAGATCAAAAAAGTGTGGATGTCCAGTTTTTTTTAATGCTAGCTTGCGCCAGGGCAAATTTATAATCACTGATGCAATAAATGAGCATAATCATTTACAGGTAAATTTTTCATTTGATAAGAATATGAACTAAAATGTGTAGCAAAATTTGATTTATTACACTTATTTTTTTTTATAGTCCTCAGAAAATATAAGCAGATGTGAAACAAAAGATGAAGAACAACGTAATGACGCACCAAAATTGAACACCTTCCAACCTTTTTGATTTAGATTTTGAAATGGCACATGAAAGGATGCTCATTCCGGAAGTTGCTATTGAAGTAAGTATTAGTGTATTCACGCAAATAATATAATGTTGTTAAAAAAATAATCGGAAAAATTGATTTGACTTGCGTTTTGATGATGATAAAACGTGTAAGCGTGTTATTGAAGTTATAGAGCATTACGATGTCCGATTTCATTCGTTTTACCGTACTGTTAAGTTAATTATTTTTTCTTTGAAAAATTCCTAGCAATGATTAAATATTAACGTATGTGGGAGAAACGTAAAGACGAATAGCTCGAGATTATTTCACATTTTCCAATTCTCGCCAATCCATATAAGCTTATGGCAACACGCAAAAAACAACTTTTAATAAGCCGTAACGCCATCATTATACATGTGTTATACGCCAACCCGTCATCTTCTATTCTGCATGATTCTGAGACAGCTAGATAATCAGATTAGCAGCCGTTCGTTACATTATACAGCTATAATCTACATTCGTTGCTTGTATTTCCTCTCATTTAACAGGCAATGCTGACGTTCTCTTGTTCATGTTTATTTTGTGTTCCCCCCTTCCCTCTACTGGTATCCACGTGTAAATGCTAAAAGAGAAAAAAAAAGGAAAGGCTCCCACTTATTTACAACCACTCATTCAGTAATTCTACATAACTAAAATACCTATTACACGAAAGTGCGTGATGACGGTAGCGGGCGGCATGCCGCAGATCATGTAGGTATATGAAAAAAATTTGCACGCACGGCTGTAGACTGAATCCTGGAGTTAATGTATATAAGTGCGTTCGTACGCGATGTTATTGCCTGTTGCGCATACTATCAATTAGTATTCGTCAACGCGCATCCGCGATTTTACAAATTGATCTTGGGCATTCTTACCACTTTCCTTCAATAGTAATATTCGCCGAGAATATCACATCGCGTAGGCACATACATACGGCTGTAAAGAAAAGCATGCCAAATTCCTGCAATCAATTAGCCTTCTTGCACCTTTTTGTCTTCTTTTTTCAATATTATTATTTATTATTGTTTACTAACACAATTATAATATATATATTGTATAATATATAATAGTATATGTAACGTATTAATTTATTGATATTATATGCTTACAGAACAAAGTAAGTCCTCTTAAAACGAGCAATATTCTAACGGAATTTGAAGACAAAACTTTGACCAGTTCATATGACCCTCAACTCTTCGGCAAAATTTCGAAACATACCGCAAAAGCTGAAGAATGTGAAGATAGTGGTGATGATTCAGCCATCCTTGATAAACATATACTCCATCTGGCTAAGGTTATTCCCAGCTCCACCGTGAATTCAAGCCTTAATTTTGAGTTGGTAAGTAATTAATTATTATCACATTAAGATTAAAAACTAATTTGAGCAAGTTAATGAAGTTTCCGCAGTGATGTTAAACAGAGGAAGTAAATTATATGTGCTTTCACTAATCTATAAATTTATGTATTAATGTAAATGTACTTTCATCAAAACTAAATTTGTCCTTTTTACTTACACGAAAAATATGCCCACGATTTTTTACCTCCGCATGCCCAATGGGACAATTTGGGGCTATATTTTGTATTCGAATTTTCTCGAAGCGCTTAGAAAAAAACAGACGTCTTTTCTCGCTATGCTCCGACTGTTAAACGAAGTTTCTTATTGGTTATAAACATATCATTCTATGAGGCTCTTTTACACTCTGACACTCAAGCTTGAATCAGATGGCGCCAGGGCACGTCGCGGCTGTCATGGCCGCGACGTACCCTGGCGCCATCTGATTCAGGCTTGACTGTAAAAGAGCCTCATACATAACAAAAACACAATTGTTGCTTAAGCACATGTGTTATTCGCCAATCAAAAGAACAACGAGAACGAGAATAAACATATCAGTATATTTAAAAGTGTTATTGCAATACTTGAAAATGCTGTAAACATAATATGTATACTGCTCATGTGTTGCAGAAGTTTTGCCTCGCCTTTTACTATTCCTCCTCTTTTATGTTTTGTATTTTTTTTAAATATATGTATATATTTAAAAGTATTAATATTTTAGGATTCCAGTGCTGCGATTGAAGAAGTAAAGGCGAATGAGTTCAATAAAAACGAAGAAAAGCAGAAATTAGATTACGTATGTAAATTTGCAGTCGTAAAATGAAAAAAAATAACCAAACAATTAATTTATTTATTTTATTCATTTATTAATAGATTGAAAAATTAATGATGGATTTTCGTGACACTTTAACATTGACAAAGTGTTCGCCAGAAACTGTGATCAGTATTGGTCGTGAAGCACTTGATTTTGTAAAAAATAAATTGAAAAATTCTATCATCATGATAAAAGAACCAATCAGCCCAAAAAACACCGCTACACAAGAGCACATTTACTTGGATCCCCCCCTCAAACTAATGCAATCGGAAGACCAAAAGGTACCGACAATACTGTTATTGGCTTGCAAAAAAAGAAAACACTCAAAGTATTCGAAAAAAGTGAAAGCATTGACAAAATGTATGCTATGTTAAGCTAGATGAATCTATGTAAAGGTGTCAAAGAAAACACAATTGCTGGTGAATATTTTTTAACTGAGGCTGACATTAAGAATTTAAAAGAAAAAATTCAACACTTTTTGGACCCGGCTGTTTGTCTAGAAATTATCAAAAACTATATGCAAAAAATGCGTTCAAAAATTTTAAGAAAATAGTCGACGAATTAATTAAAAAAGATAAGTATACTTGTGGCTCATGTAATAAAAATTTAACTGATTCGACAATTATGTGCGATAGTTGTATACTCTGGTATCATTACTCATGCCTAAAAATTCAGAATGCTCCGAAGGAGGACTGGTTCTGTCCTGACTGTACAAAGATTTTTTTAAATAACAACAGCTACTACTAGTAATAAAAAACTATACTCTAAAATCATTATATATGTAAAAGAATAACTTCATTGAGAACTTATTACAGGTAACCTATTATTTTTTTACATTTATGCAAAAAATGTGTCAACAACAAGCCGTAAATCAATGTTCCATAACTTTTGTACTTAAGTATATTATAAACTATTTACAAATAAACTATTGAGAAAAAATGTAAGTAAATGTATATTTTATTTAAAGCCATTATATTAAATGAAATCAATCAATCAGTATCAATGAAACTTATAAGATTTGAAAAAAAAACATGTCTATAAAAAACTGATAAAACTGATTGTATGCTGAGGTTGATGACGCTCATTATTATATCTGTTATAATTGGCAATTAATTTTATGTTGTATGAGAGCGTGATAATGTATGTCACCATGTGTGTGTGTGTGCTTTGGGAGCTATAAGTGGGAGTGTAAACGTACTTTGCTTCTCTGTCGTTGTACTGCTAAAGTGGGTGTGACAGTCAGTCCGAGTATAGCTTACAAGCAGAGCACACCGCTGTATGTAGCTCTCAACATCCAAGCCGTTATCAATAAAAGTCTTTTACAACACACATATATTTATTGCCTTTACCACTGTCATTCCTTAACATCAGGTTATGGGCCCAGACCCTAGTTAAAGTGCAATACCGTTAGTGTGCCGTTTCAAGTAAAAGTATAAAATCGCGAGCTCCGTATATAATGGCCGCACTCCAGCAATCTCCGTGGATGGAAGTAACTCGACTCACAGGAAGAGACAACTATAAACATTGGGCCATTTCGCTACAGGCTTGGCTCCAATCCGAGGACCTTTGGGATGCTATCGAAGCACCGACAAGTGGAACAATCACGCAGGATCCATCAAAATTAGCTAAAGCAAGAGCGCGCATCATACTCACCATCGACCCAAAGTTGTATTCTCATCTACCTAGCAACTGTTCGGCAAAGCAAGCATGGGAGGCCTTAGATAAAGCGTACAACGACTCCGGCATTATGCGTAAGGTAACATTATTGCGCAAAGTCGCTACTACGCGTTTGGAAAATTGTGCGTCTCTTGAGGATTACGTTTGTCAAATACTGGACACTGCGGATCAATTAGCATGCATCGGCATGAATTTAAATACCGAATTAGTCGGCGCTTTAATGTTAGCTGGTTTGCCGCCCCAATATGAGCCGTTGACCTTGTCGCTAGAAGGTTCGGGACAGCCGGTGACTTCCGATCTAGTCAAGATCAAGTTACTACAGCACGTAAAATCACAGGATGTATCGGCAGAAGCCGTGGAAGGTTTTTATACTCAGCCGAATTATAAGCCAGGAGTAAATTCTGAAAATAAAGGCAACGAAAATTTTCAAGTTAAGAAAATACGCTGCTTTAATTGTAATAAAATGGGCCACGTTTCTAAGAATTGTCGCGCGAAAAGAAAACGCGCCAATGTAAATACAGTTGAGTCGGAGCAGTTAGAAGACAAAGAAGACGCTGAAGCTACGTGTGCGTTCCTGTCTCAAAGTTTGTCAACACAAGAGAGCCGAATAGAAAACAACAATTGGATTCTCGACTCGGGTGCTTCTAAGCACATGAGTGGCAACAAAGCGATATTCAAGGCACTCCGAAATTCGAAAGTCAAAGATGTTATAGTTGCCGATAAGAGAAGAGCGAGCGTAGAGGCTGAAGGAGACCTCGCGCTCAAGTGTAAATACAAACAAACTCAGTGTAATGTGAACTTGTCTGGTGTATTATATGTGCCCGAACTTAATTGTAATTTGCTGTCTATTGGTTTGATGACGAAGAACGGTTACAAAGTGCATTTCAGAGACACAGAGTGTGATATTTTGAATCCACAAAATTGTGTTATATTTCAAGGTTCGATTAATCATAATAATATATATCAAGTAGAACTAAATTCTATTAGTGATGGTTCTAAGGCATCAGCAAATACAGTAGGTGCTCTCGCTGCCTCGTCCTCACAAGATATTTTACTGTGGCACAGACGTATGGGACATTTGAACACCCAATACCTTAAACAATTGCTCAAGGGTGCTGCTACAGGAATTGATTTTGATGTTTCTCAGACTATTAACTACTGTCCATCGTGTGTGTCTGGTAAGCATATAAAAGCTCATTTTCAGTCAAGTACAAAACGTGCTTCATCCAGGCTGGAATTAGTACACTCTGATCTTTGTCAAATGGATACGGTATCAATTGGAGGATGCAAATATATTTTGACACTACTGGATGACTACTCACGTAAATTGTTCATTTATTTTTTACCATCTAAGGACAAGACTGTGTCATGCATCAAACATTTCTTGAAATTTATGTCAAATCAGTTCAATATTTCTGTAAAAACCCTTCGCACAGATAATGGCACCGAGTATGTCAACAAGGAGCTGAGGGATTTATTTGACGAACATGGAATTTGTCATCAAACAACTGTGCCACACAACCCACAGCAGAATGGCAGAGCTGAACGTGTCAACCGTTCACTCCTTGAAAAGATTAGATGTATGCTGTCCGAGTCTCAACTGCCGAAGAAGTTTTGGGCAGAAGCTGCTGCAACTGCAGCATACATCATAAATCGATCGCCTCGGATAGTACTCAATGGTAAAACACCAGAGGAGGTCTGGTCAAATCAGAAGCCTGATCTGTCTCATATTAGAGTTTTTGGATGCAAAGCTATGGCATTAGTACCGGAGCAACAAAGAAGTAAATTAGACCCCAAATCTAAGCCGTGTATATTTTTAGGCTATAGTCTTACCACCAAGGGCTATCGTGTGTGGGATGAGACTTCGAAGAAAGTTATCACCGTCAGAGATGTTGTATTTGATGAACATCATGGCTCGTCACAGGAGTATACTTTTATACCTCTGGATTCACTGAGCAAATTCAATGTGCCATCTCAGCATCCAACTGCTTCGACTCATACAGCTCCTATAGGTCCTAGAAATTTGCCAGCAAGCATGTCGCGTGAAGAAGATCAGGAGAGTTCTGATGAAGCTGTTGAAGAAACGACCAGAAGATCTCAACGACAACGCAAGACCCCGAAAAGGCTGGATGACTATGTAGTATATAGTAGCATATCTGCAAAAAACGAACCACGGAACTTCTCTGAAGCTGTACATTCAACCGAGAGCAATCAATGGATTGATGCTATGAAGCGAGAAATCACGTCACTTACTAAGAACCACACATGGGATTTATGCAAGCTTCCGGCCGACAAGCAGCTTATAGGATCAAAATGGGTCTATAAAAAAAAAAATTGGACCGGATAATGCTGTATCATACAAAGCCAGGTTGGTAGCTCAAGGTTTTTCTCAGATACGTGGTGTAAATTACGACGACACATACTCACCAGTAGTTCGTTTTACGAGTCTTCGACTCTTGTTTGCCCATGCGGCTCGACTTGATTTAGATATTATTCATTTCGACGTCGAAACCGCCTTTTGCATGGACACCTCGATGAAGAGATTTACATGAAAGCGCCGGAGGGACTACTGCCACGGGATCAAAGTGATATGGTTTGTAGACTCCAAAAGGCTATTTACGGACTCAAGCAAGGCAGTCGGAATTGGAACTCTAGATTAAATCGCTTCCTTCTTTCGATGAACTTAGAACAATCGCAATATGATCGCTGCATCTATTACCATTTTTCAGAAAGAAAAATTATCATTCTAGCTGTTTTTGTGGATGATATCCTTGCCTTCAGCAATACACCAAGGTATCTGCAAATGGTTGATACTGAAATGTCAAGGGTGTTTCCTGTCAGAAATTTAGGACCAGTGCAAAGATTTTTGGGCATCGCAGTTACACGAGACAGAGTCAATGGACAACTCTCTTTAAGTCAATCAAATTATGCAAAGGAAGTTTTACAACAGTATGGCATGGATGACTGTAACCTGTGCACGAGCCCCATGGATGCCTCTTGTTCCCTTGAATCTGCTGCTGATGGATCAAATAGCAATAGTCATTATCAAAGTATTATGGGATCATTATTGTATCTTGTTCAGGGCACAAGACCAGATTTGGCCTATGCTGTTGGTTCCTTGAGCAGATTCAATTTATCCAATGACCAAAACCATTGGAATGCTGTCAAAAGAGTGCTTAGGTATCTGCGAGGTACTTTGAATTATTCCTTGCTGTTTTCTAGGGATGCGGACTTAACTTTAGTAGGATATTGTGATGCAAGCTGGGCTTCTGAGCCCGCAGACCCGAGATCCACATCTGGTTACATCTTTAAAATGCAACGAGGCGCAATAAGCTGGAATTCGCGCAGGCAACAAACTGTCGCTTTATCGAGCACCGAAGCGGAGTACCTAGCAATGTCATCAGCCGCACAAGAAGCCATATGGTTAAGAAACCTATGCGGTGAGCTGTGTATTCAATCAAATGTACCTGTAGTAATCAAGTGCGATAACAAAGGGGCGATTGATTTGGCTACAAATGTTAAATTCAGTCCTAGGACAAAGCATATCAATACCCGTCATCATTTTTTGAAGGAGAAGCTGGACTCCAAGGAGATCTCAATCGAATTCTTACCATCAACTCAAATGTTAGCAGATCCTCTCACTAAACCTGTGAATGGTGATAGACTCAAGAAATTCAACAGTGAAATAAATTTAATTCAAGTGTAGTGCCAGTAGACTAATTTAAGTGTACGAATAACTTTTGCATTAAGTTTTTATTTTTTAAAGGACTTTTATATTCAAGTTAAAAATTTTATATTTATAGTTGTTGAAAGAACGTTTTTATAACTGTTATGTTCATATATTCCTCATGTTGTAGTTTATTCAAAAAAAAAAATTAATTGAAGGGGCGTGTTATAATTGGCAATTAATTTTATGTTGTATGAGAGCGTGATAATGTATGTCACCATGTGTGTGTGTGTGCTTTGGGAGCTATAAGTGGGAGTGTAAACGTACTTTGCTTCTCTGTCGTTGTACTGCTAAAGTGGGTGTGACAGTCAGTCCGAGTATAGCTTACAAGCAGAGCACCAGTGCTCTCGACAGTGGCACCCAAAGAAGCGCGAAGTTCAAATTAGCTATATGGAGCAAGACGTGAAAACCCAGATATCACGACAGTATTTCATACACAAAAAATTAATAAATAAACCCTAAGCTATTTAACCCAATTACCCAGTGAGCCTACTGGTCGCTTTGATCATAAATAAATTTAATAACACAATCGCCAATCACCACACAACCCGGGGCGCTTACTGGTCGCTTTATTAATAAATAAATTAATTTGGTAACACAAGCGCCAATCCCCACACAACCCGGGGCGCTTACTGGTCGCTTTGTCATTAAATGAATTTAATAACACAAGCACCAATCACCACACAACCCGGGGCGCTTACAGGACGCTTTGTTATCAAATAAATTAATTTAATAACACAAGCGCCAATCACCACACAACCCGGGGCGCTTACTGGTTGACTTATTAATAAATAAATTAATTTAATAACACAAGCGCCAATCCCCACACAACCCGGGGCGCTTACTGGTTGACTTATTAATAAATAAATTAATTTAATAACACAAACGCCAATCCCCACACGTCCTGGGGCGCTTACTGGTCGCTTTATTAATAAATAAATTAATTTGGTAACACAAGCGCCAATCCCCACATAACCCGGGGCGCTTACAGGACGCTTTGTTATCAAATAAATTAATTTAATAACACAAGCGCCAATCACCACACAAGCCGGGGCGCTTACTGGTTGACTTATTAATAAATAAATTAATTTAATAACACAAGCGCCAATCCCCACACAACCCGGGGCGCTTACTGGTTGACTTATTAATAAATAAATTAATTTAATAACACAAACGCCAATCCCCACACGTCCTGGGGCGCTTACTGGTCGCTTTATTAATAAATAAATTAATTTGGTAACACAAGCGCCAATCCCCACATAACCCGGGGCGCTTACAGGACGCTTTGTTATCAAATAAATTAATTTAATAACACACGCGCAAATCCCTAAACAAGCCGGGGCGCTTACTGGTCACTTTGTTCATAAATAAATTTAATAACACAAGCGCCAATCCCCACACGACCCGGATCGCCTACTAGTCGCTTTGATATCAAATAAATTAATATTAATAAGACAAGCGCAAATCCCTAAACAAGCTGGGGCGATTACTGGTCGCTTTAATATTAAATAAATTAATTTAATAACACAAACGCTAATCCCCACACGTCCCGGGGAGCTGACTGGTCGCTTTATTAATAAGTAAATTAATTTAATACCACAAGCGCCAATCACCACACAACCCGGGGCGATTACTGGTCACTTTGTTATCAAATAAATTAATTTAATAACACAAGCGCCAATCACCACACAACCCGGGGCGCTTACTGGTCGCTTTGTTATCAAATAAATTAATTTAATATTACAAGCGCAAATCACTAAACAAGCCGGGGCGATTACTGGTCGCTTTATTATTGAATAAATAAATTTAATAACAAGAGCGCCAGTCAATGATGCAGGTTCTATTACCATGTAAACATTACTGTTTTCACTGTTATTTATAGCTTTAATAATTACGATAGTGACCAATCATCACCCTGGCCTGTTTGGGGATTTGCGCTTGTGGTATTAAATTAATTTACTTATTAATAAAGCGACCAGTAAGCGCCCCAGATTGTGTGGTGATTGGTGCTTGTGTTATGAAATTTATTTAATAACAAAGCGACCAGTAAACGCCCCAGGACGTGTGGGGATTGGCGTTTGTGTTATTAAATTAATTTATTTATTAATAAGTCAACCAGTAAGCGCCCCGGGTTGTGTGGGGATTGGCGCTTGTGTTATTAAATTTATTTATTTAATAACAAAGCGACCAGTAAGCGCCCCAGATTGTGTGGTGATTAGTGCTTGTGTTATTAAATTCATTTAATGACAAAGCGACCAGTAAACGCCCCAGGACGTGTGGGGATTGGCGTTTGTGTTACCAAATTAATTTATTTATTAATAAAGCGACCAGTAAGCGCCCCGGGTTGTGTGGTGATTGGCGATTGTGTTATTAAATTTATTTATTAACAAAGCGTCTAGTAATCGCCCCGGCTTGTTTAGGGATTTGCGCTTGTCTTATTAATATTAATTTATTTGATAACAAAGTGACCAGTAATCGCCCCGGGTTGTGTGGTGATTGGCGCTTGTGGTATTAAATTAATTTACTTATTAATAAAGCGACCAGTCAGCTCCCCGGGACGTGTGGGGATTAGCGTTTGTGTTATTAAATTAATTTATTTAATATTAAAGCGACCAGTAATCGCCCCAGCTTGTTTAGGGATTTGCGCTTGTCTTATTAATATTAATTTATTTGATAACAAAGCGACCAGTAGGCGATCCGGGTCGTGTGGGATTGGCGCTTGTGTTATTAAATTTATTTATGAACAAAGTGACCAGTAAGCGCCCCGGCTTGTTTAGGGATTTGCGCGTGTGTTATTAAATTAATTTATTTGATAACAAAGCGTCCTGTAAGCGCCCCGGGTTGTGTGGGGATTGGCGCTTGTGTTACCAAATTAATTTATTTATTAATAAAGCGACCAGTAAGCGCCCCAGGACGTGTGGGGATTGGCGTTTGTGTTATTAAATTAATTTATTTATTAATAAGTCAACCAGTAAGCGCCCCGGGTTGTGTGGGGATTGGCGCTTGTGTTATTAAATTTATTTATTTAATAACAAAGCGACCAGTAAGCGCCCCAGATTGTGTGGTGATTCGTGCTTGTGTTATTAATATTAATTTATTTGATAACAAAGCGACCAGTAGGCGCCCCGGGTCGTGTGGTGATTGGCGCTTGTGTTATTAAATTCATTTAATGACAAAGCGACCAGTAAGCGCCCCGGGTTGTGTGGTGATTGGCGCTTGTGTTATTAAATTTATTTATGAACAAAGTGACCAGTAATCGCCCCGGCTTGTTTAGGGATTTGCGCTTGTGTTATTAAATTAATTTTTCTGATAACAAAGCGACCAGTAAGCGCCCCGGGTTGTGTGGTGATTGGCGCTTGTGTTATTAAATTTATTTATGATCAAAGCGACCAGTAGGCTCACTGGGTAATTGGGTTAAATAGCTTAGAGTTTATTTATTAATTTTTTGTTTATGAAATACTGTCGTGATATCTGGGTTTTCACGTCTTGCTCCATATAGCTAGTTTGAACTTCGCGCTTCTTTGGGTGCCACTGTCGAGAGCACTGCAGAGCACACCGCTGTATGTAGCTCTCAACATCCAAGCCGTTATCAATAAAAGTCTTTTACAACACACATATATTTATTGCCTTTACCACTGTCATTCCTTAACATCAATATCCATACATGGACTTGGATAACTGCTGTACTATTTTTCTATGGGCGCATCGCACGTTCATTCCTCCATTCCAGTTATTCCAGAGCGCAATACTGTACGATTGTACCTAATATGCAAGCGTGGATATGTGTGAGTTTGACTACAAACAAAACGTACCCATATACGTGTGTTCAGCGGTGAGCACAATGTGCTGAGCACTGCTCCAGTCCTAGACCTAGTGCTCGTGTCAATAAACCCCTTTTTCCCTACCGTGAACGGATTCATCAAATTGTTTACCGTTGACCGTCTTCCGTTTACAGTCCACGGTGATCAATAATTTCCCCTATCAGAGCACCGTTTACCGTGGACCATGCACGGTGCACGGCGCACGGTCGTTAAGCAAGCCCCCTAGCAGAAATCCCCGTGTACCATGTACCGTGTACCGTCCTTCAGAAATTTCCCTAGTAGGGTAGCCGTGTACCGTACACGGCCCACGGTTGGTGGCCTCTATACACTGCCAATACACAATTGAAGTGCTGTGCCTATTTGCACATATGGTTAACTATTACCAATGTACATGTACATACAATTGAATTATGCACTTTTTATTATACATAAAGTATAACTGATTACAAGGTTATGAATAATAACCACGAAATATTTTATCCACATTTTTCCTGCCCAAATTAGCACAGTTTCCATCTATGTTCCAGTGAGAAGAAATATCAAACTGGGCATAAATATTGTGTACAAAGAAATGTGAATATATTTGTTTACCCATTCTTTATTAATTTGTAAATTATATTAAAAATACAATAATTTGTGCTTAATGGAAACATGTACTGCACTGCACTGTCTAAAACCAAAATATATTTTTCTATGACTAAAATAGTAAACACGGTTATGATTAAAGCCATGAAAGTAAAGTATGTTTCATTTTTATATTGTATTTATTAAAACAAAAATTTGTACATACAGAAAACAAAAAGTTATGATTAAAGATTTTAACATTTTCCAAATTATTTATTTTGAATCATTTATTGGGACTTTAACAATATCTTGCTTCCAAACATACTCATTAGCATATTTGTGGGTCGTTGCACACGAGTATTTGCAAGTATAGATTAATAAGACTCCCCAATCAATATTATGCAAAACATTATCTAAATTCAACTTTACTAACAGTTGAGGCATTATTTGAAACTCAAACTGTCTTTCACTTCCGCACTCACATTTTGGAATATCATCCATCTGGTTTTCTGATGAAATATACAGAGGCTTACCACCTCTGTTGTATCTATAATAAAAAAATTTATTAGTTCATCTTTACAAAACTTGTGAAAACTTGCATTTAAAAAATTTTGTAGACATCAATTTGTATACCTTAATACTTGATGAGGATTACTCTTTATCTTCTTTGTAAATTTAGAGAATGTCTTATCTTCAAAACTGTTAGCCATCATGAGTAAATCATCATCAATTTCCTTTTCTGACTGAAGACTTCCAGTTTTTTCAGCTTTTGTAAACTCATACTTTTCAACTTCATCTTTTTCATTACTATCCTCACTTTCTTGGTGACAGTCATCTCTTTCTATCACAAGCTCATATTCTTGGAATAAAAACTTAGAACTGCTACTTGTTATATTTTTTCTGTCGCAGGAGCTTTTGTGCCCATTTTTCCAGTCCCAGACTTGATGGAACCTACCACAGTAGTTGACTTTTTTACACATAGAACATTGTTTGGATGAGAAGATACCACATAAATTACATGTCTTAATCCATTTCTCCACACCTGTAAGCATTAAATAATTTTAATTTTAAAAATTAATATTACAATCAGAAGTTGCATGTACAGAAGCAAACACTTACTGATATCAGACCTCCAATGCTGTTCCTCGACAGGTGGATCGGATGGGTAGAAAATATTTACCTTACTAAGCTGGGATCTGAAGACTCTCACGTTGCCGTTCTCATTGTCCTTGCAACAGCTCGGGTCTCTGCAGACGAATACAAAAAGCGTCCTATGGAATGTCCTGTCGTCGTCGTCGTAGGGTGCATACACCTGACAAAGGAATATACAAGGATTCTGGCAGTAATCACAGGTAAGCTGCTCGGCTGTAGGTATATGTTGGAGATCCAGCCAGGCTGGCTTTCCACCAATTTTGCTGGGAAAAAAGCGACTACACAAACGCCAGGACTCACACTCCTCTGCAAACCCAATGTCTATGATGTTGTTCATGATCTTTCTTGGATGCTGCTTTCATTAATTTGTTATTTATTGCAGGTATATGTAAGCCATTGTAAGGGTGTTCACTGCAGATTTAGTTGACTATCGCATCGAGCCGAGTCGCGAGCATATATAGAGATATTATACAGATAACTCTACTCTACTACTCTATATTCTATATACGCTTCCACTTACAGGCTTGCCTACTCTATCTATAACATCTCTATGGTCGCGAGACCTGCTCTGCCTATGCTCAATCAGAAACTGTGGGTCAACATAGACATATAAGAAAAATAGACTGCTCGTTCTTATGTACGGCGCTGAAGAACAAGTGGAAGAAGATACAGCATCGAACGTGGAGATCTATCTCTCTCGCACATTCCCACCTTTGGAAATGTGCGAGAGTGACAGATCCCAGCCAGCACCGTTCAACTTTTAGATATCTGAAGTTTGCCATTACCAAGTTATCTTGACGTTGTTCCGAAAAAAAGTCACAATGGTAACTGCAAGATGAGTAAAAATAATGGAGCTATTAACATAGACATTTTTTGCTTATTTCATTGTGAACGTTCATATTAAAAAGGGGGTTCCACTGTTTCGCTAAACTCAAATTAAGTGAACAGACTGAACAGACCTATACCTCTTTTTCCATCAGGCAACAAAATCCCAACCCTGCTATGGGGTGTAGATGTGTAATCCGCAATCGCCGCCAGCAGTTACATATGTAAGACGTGACAACGTTGCGTGGTTGGGGACGCTACTGTCGATTTGCTGGTGATGTGATCCGCAATCCTGACAGCAGTAAAGCAGACAACGTTGGTCTACTTACTCTTTTTCGTGACATTTTTGCTGTGATCCCGCGCAATCCCGCTAGCAGTAAAGCTGTTATTTCCATTTTTTCTTTTTGGCCCTTGAAACTATTTTTTTTGGTCTGCGTGTTTGTTTACGTCTAGCACAATATGCTTTGTTAACAATCAGAAAATGTCACGAAAAGTAGTAAGTAGTCTTACATCTTACATATGTAACTGCTGGTGGCGATTGCGGATTACACCCATACCCATGGTCGCAACTATGTTGACTGACAGAGAACACAGTATAGGTCTGCTCAGTCTGTTCACTCAATTTGAGTTTAGCAGAACAGTGGAACCCCATTTTCAATATGAACGTTCACAATGAAATAAGCAAAAAAATGTCTATGTGAATAGCTCCAATATCCGTTGAGTGATAACGTACAGATTTTATATTAAAATATAACTGAAAAAATCAACATTAAGTGAACTTAAAGAATAACTTTTTATACATCGTTTTATCTTATAGTTATCTGCAAAATCACGTAACGACATCCAGTGAGCATATCCTGATGGTAGACTTCAGATTCCCTTACCATATCTATCAGATGTCTTATTTACGCAGCTTCTAAGTTATCTTCTCTTTTCTTTTACCTTTTGTCAGATAACTTTTACAATCTTTACAGTTAACGTAGTGCTGGGTCCGTACCATATAACTTTTCTTTGCTTTGCAGGCCTATGTTAAAACATAGGCCCGCGAAGCGGAAAGAGTTAAATGGTACGGCTCCTGGCTGGATACATCCACGTTCAATGTTGCGTCTCTCTTTAGCGCTGCAGCACACGTACATAAGAACAAGCTGTCTACATTTCTTATATATGTATGCTTAGGCGTATCATTCCTTTGGACGGCGCTGAAGCGGCTAAAGCACAAGTAGAAAGAGACATAGCATTAAGCGCAGATATCTGTCTCCCTCGCACATTGCCTACGGTGGGGAGAACCTCCCCGGGAGGTCAGTCAACTTAAGTCTGGCTGTGTGCTAATGCGATCTTCCTGGGTGCGTTCCGCAAGCACAGGCCATTTTGTGACGAGGATTTTTCTAGCCGATAAACAGCCGTCCCGGATCCCCTCACAAAACTCTCACTATATTTCTTACCATGTCCCTACACTCTGGATATCTCTCCTCCGGGAGGTCTGCCACAGGTGTCTGGCTCGGGAACACCAGACACTCCTAAAAGAAAAATAGAAGGGGGCAAATGGGGGCACTACTTCTCAATAAACACTCGCGGATATAAATTTTCACAGCACTCTCGCGCTATTTATTCGCCTCAATGCACACTCTCCACAACGTCGCCTCTCTCTCTCTCTCTCTCTCTACATATGTATACATTTTGGCACACTATTCTCGAGGTAGATATCTTCGTGCTGTCACCTCCGGTCGTCCTCTTCGCCGAACTCCTCCCTGGCTCGACTGTTGGTGGCCGGCACCTAGGCTACACACACACACACGGACACAACCTCAAGCATACCTTCCACTCAATTCAATCTTTCCTCTCCCTATATAGATCCTACACCCCTTTATCCTGACTCAATCGTATCGTCTCCAAACCTTTACCTCGAAATCACACCTAGTGCACCATCCTCCGTGAAGTGGCCTTCTCTCTGTCCTCGCCGTCACCCGGTGCTACCTGGAGTTCGTCTCAATCGTCGCGTAGACTCGGCGGCACTGTTGACTTTCGGGCAGTATTGTTCGGAGTCCTCGTATGCTCTCCTTTTTGGATCCCTTTCCTCACTCTCAGCTCTACCTGTCACTTTTTCCTATATCCACTTACTCTCTCTTTCCTATCTGCTCTGTATGCCGCTCCACGCGATCCTGGCTGCGTTATGGCAGTGCCCTTCAACAGATGCGCGCGCCCCTCCCGTGTATACGAAAAATCTCCAACACGCCTAAAAACCGGTAAATTATTGGAGGTTTCCAAAAACTAGGGAATTGACGCGGCCGCTCGGTGCTCACACCTTTCCGACTTGTCACGAGCCCTCGCCTCTCTCTCCATCTCTACCTTACACACATGCTCACCCAATCATACCACACACACTTTCAATCCCTTTTCTGGTCTTCGGTCCTTCTCTCTCCTCTGGCTCGTAGTCCGCGGCACCGAGAACACACATTAAGTAACGTGTTATAGATATACATATAGAAAATATATGTTATTCTAGGACTCGGTAGCCGCCGATGACTTGCCCCGAAATATAGGTATACAGTGACGTGATAGCTTTAGCTACCACGTCACAAACCCCCCTCCTAGGCTAGACATTCCCCCGAATGTCCAAGCCGTAAATCATCGACGACCACCTTATTTTAGAACGAAACGACGCTTACCTCGGGACTCTAGCGATGTTTCCTGGTCTCTCCTCATATGAGTCCCTGGGTTTCCTGAAATAAATAATTATTAATCTGGCCCAGTGCTTCCCTTATTCATCTCTATCTCTCTCTCTCTCTCCCACTTCCTGTTCATGCAGTTCTTCCTCCCTTGATCTCCTCTTGGTCTCCTGATCTTCTCTTTCTTTCTTGATCTTCTCTTTCTCTCTTGATCTTCTCTTTCTCTCTTGATCTTCTCTTTCTCTCTTGATCTTCGGTTGACTTCACCTTATCTGCAAAAAAAAAACGAACGAAACCGGCAGACTCTTGCCAGAATATCCTAAATTCCCCCCTACCTCCCAGGATTCGGTTATCCTAAGCTAATCATCTCGTTTGCTATGACACATGCACCCTCCTCACGACTGCTCTTTCTCTCGTTTCATTTTTAATCTAGACCGTCGGCGACTTGGTGTTGTTACGCTAGCCTACACCCCCGTCCCCTGATTGACCGAAATATCCTTAATACTAGTACAATCGACCCATACCGTATCTTCTGACGAATTCCCTAACTCCTTTAATGGATGCCACTCTCCCTCAAAGACTCGAAATAACCCCCGACTCAACCGTAGATCTAGATCAAACGCCTCCTGAAAATCGCGTCCGAACACTATATCTTGATTAATTTCGTTAACTGCTTTAACCGGTATCTCTCTATTATGACCATCGATTTCGCAACTAATTTTTAAAGTGCCCAATGCTTTAGAGAAAGTATTATTAACCCCAACAATTACCGCATTAGATGGCTCCAATTGTTCTTTGAATCGTTCCGCTAATTTGGGTCCAATAATCGAAGACTGAGCTCTGGTATCTAGAAGAGCGCCGTACTCTTCCCCTCCCCACCTCACCGAAAGATACGGTAGGTTTTTGCTCTTCGCACTCGAAAGGCTCTCATACGATCCTCCTTCGGCTAAATGTCCTTCTCTATCTTTTACCTTATTTCTTGTATTTTGTACGCCTTCCAACTCAAACAAACTAGACGCTCCTAATCTACAGCTGTCTGGCACTACTTTAGTTGTCGAAAGAACCGCACTCTGGTTACGTTTCCCCGAAATGTCCCTATCCTTATCTTCAAAGACCTTATCGAAAAAATCTTGAAGATCCTCTACGTTGATCTGCTGAGGCTCACCTTCCTTCTTGGAAGTCGAAACCTTCTCTCCTTTTTCTTGTCGCTTGATTTCCCAATCTGTGGTCGTCCTAGCATTCTCAGAATCTGGCTCGAAGACTTCCTCATTATAACGAACTCTTTCCGTTTTTAAGTCTCGATCCCCCTCAAAGTTATCCACTTGGACGTCGCAGTCTTTGTCCAGACCCGATACTTCCTTCGTGTACCAAACCGATTCCTTTTTCTCGTTCACTTTTCGTTTCCACTCTCTTTCCCGTGACTGCCATATTGGATCTCGGTCTTTCCACGCGACCAACATCCCCCTCGTTTTCCCCATATCTCTATCCCTACTCGGAGACCACACCTCTAACCTTTCACTCATCCCCCCGTAGTTACCCTTCGGTTCCTCTTTCGCTGCAGCTTCTCTTAACTTTAACGCTTGTTCCGCGCTCCTTTCTCTCAGCCGGTCTAAACTTTTCCGAGAGAATTCAGCCGCTTCCTGAGCATCGTTAGTCGCTTGCACTCGCTTATCCTCTGACAGTATCCCCGTCCGTTTGCCCTTACTCTTACTCTGTGGCTCTTGGAGAGTCTTCCTAGGGACCAAAACCAATTGGCCATCTGCTCCCAAAATCCACGTTTTTTCGCTGTTGGTTCTCTGCCCTTCACTTTTTTCTAACCTCACCGAATCACTTAATTTACTCTCAACTTCTTCTCGGGGTCTCGTCTCGATCTGGTTTTCCCTTAACCCTAGTCTCGGACGGAACGCGGGGGTTGCAGAAGTTAACTCGTTTAATTCTGGCCCCCGCACGCCCCGTTTCCCATTATTTTACGCCATAACTCCCACTTGGGGTAGGACGAGAAAACTGCTCCCTGGGTACCACAAACCTGACACTCGACTGTCGGCTTAGTATTGGGGTTCCTTGGGGGTTTTCTCATTTGGAAATTTCGTGCCTGGTGTCCTTTGGCTTCACACGCGTGACAGATCACCTCTGGGCACTGCGCTGAACGATGTCCCACAGCCCGGCAAGTGTAACACGTGGTGAAGAAACCATTATTTCCTTCAGCTCCTCCTGGGCTAATCGCCTGCTTAAGGATTGTTCCCTGTTGAGCCCCGTTAGCACCCGGGGCCATAGGCTGACCCCCCTCCTTGACGTTTGTCGGGGGCTTCACGGGCGCCTGATTATTCCACGGCATCGGCCTCCAGTATTGGCTCTACGGAGGACGGTTCTGCGCCTGCGCGAAACTCGCGATTAACTCTGGGGGTAGATTTAAGAACGGAGACCCATTTCCCTCTAGGCTTGTTGTCTCCTTCTTAACCTCACTATCTCCACACACTTGTTTATTTCCTCCCTTGCCGTTCTTCCTCCCCTTGTTTCCCGTCTTCTTGGTTGACGTATTCTCCCCCTTTGACTCTTCCTCTTCACTGGCATCGGCCACGCACGCGATCTTAGTCTTAACAACTGGAGCTCCAGAGAACCCTGCACCGGGTACGTGCATTTTGTCCACTGGTGGGGGCGGGACATAGCGGCTGTCCAGCTCCTTCTGTCTCTCCCACCACAAACCATAAGTCTCGATATCATCTAGACTCATGACCAGTCTGTCAGACATCGCCCGGCGATACTCCGGCAACAAGTTCCGTCGCGCCAGTTCTACTACCGATCTCGTAGAAGGTGGCACCGTTAATCGTGAGACGATGTATTTGAATTTCGATAAAAACACCGCAATCCTCTCGGTCTTGGCTTGGGTGCGGCGGCGCAAATCATCCCACAAATCTTCTTCGTCATATTCTCCAATGAACTGTCTCTTGAAAGACACCTTGAACTCCTCCCAGTCTCGTAGCTCTCCTTTAACCGTACGGAACCAGCGGCTCGCCCCCTTTGATAACACGCAAGGCAATGCGTTCAGGAGTTCTCGGTCGCTGAATTCCGCGCTTCCTCGACAGTCCTCTAATTGTTCCAAAAATTCTTCAGCATCCTCACCTCTGTCTTCACCCGAAAATTTCACTCCCCAACCCTTCAGGAGCTTAACGGCCTGAGACCGAGGCCCGTGCATTCGGTATCCCTCGACTGGGCTACTTCGCACACTCTGATCCCCCTTATCATTGTCTCGGAACCCTCGATTATCCTGGGGTCTCCGCTGATCTTCATACCTCTCCCCGGGTGAACTCACTCGCCTCCTCTGATCAAGCTGCAGTTCTGGCCAAGATCTCGCCTTGCGGTAGTCGGCCGGTCTACCTCCCTTTTCGGAGGGGTTACCGTCGGAGACCCTTTCCGAACGCTTATTCCGCAGGTTGTGCTCATAGTCCCTTGTCGACTGCGCCCTCTCGTGTTGGGTGGGAGGCACTGGCTTCCTCCAATCACGCCGATCCTTTTCTGAGTCCCTCCGATCCAAGTGTTCGACCAGTTTCCTGGATACTTGCTCTGTACCCACTCCCCTTTTCGGTCATCTAGACCCCGGTCTCTTTTGGGTGCGCGGTAATCCTCTAAACTGAGTTTCTTCTGTACCCGACTCTTCGCTCGTCTGTATATCGTTCTGTTGTTCATTTGTCCTACTATACTTTGGTTTTTCCGGGAAACCGGTCTTTGGTCTATTTCCTCCCCCTACCACTGACGTTGTAATAGGCGTGGTGTATGTCGTCGTGAACGTCGTCGTCGTCACGGTCTGTACCCTAGAGTCCGCTAATGATCTATATGTGTTTATGTTCGTCTCCATTCTTCGCCTTAACTCCGTGCTGCAACTCAAATTCTGCCCAAGTGCCGACAAAGTACCGCCAAAGTACCACCCAAGTACCGCCCAAGCACCGCCCAAGTGCCGCTGCTCAAATTATGCCCAAGTGCCGCCAAAATACCGCCCAAGTGCCGCTGCTCAAATTATGCCTAAGTGCCGCCAAAGTATCGTCCAAGTACCGACTTAGTGCTGCCGTAGTACCGCCCAAGTGCCGCCTTAATACCACCACGTGCCGCGACTCAAATTCTGCCCAAGTGCCGACAAAGTACCGCCAAAGTACCACCCAAGTGCCGACAAAGTACCGCCCAAGTGCCGCTGCTTAAATTCTGCCCAAGTGCCGCCAAAGTGCCGTCCAAGTATCGCCCAAGCGCCACTGCTCAAGTACTACCCAAGTGCGGCCCTGATAGCTGCTTAAGTTAAACATTTGTATTTATTATAAATATTTATTATTATTATTAATGTTGTTTACAATTTATCTTTTTTCTCATATTTTATTAATTTTCATGTTTATTATCTTTATCATTGTCATCATCATCTTCATCGTCATTGTCAATTTTATCGTATGTTGAATGATCTCACAATAATATTTCGGGTTAACTAAATAACCTTTTTGTACGCTTGATTATTTGTTTTTACGTTTCTAATACTCAGCCCTTTATCTACTTCTAATAATTTTATAGCTACACGTTTTTACTGTTTTAATCACATTTGAGCGCCATCTCCTGCCCGCTAGGGGATCTATTTAGACTTTGTTTACCGACTTAGAGTTAGAGGTTTGTTGCTATGTTGTTGCGATCGATGACACTGCTCTTCATGGCAGTCCGCGCCATTGAAATTGGCGTTCTAAATACGCTGAAATTCAGCACTTTTATAAATCCATTTACTTAATGAATAATTGTTAAAAAATTATTCTGTTAACGGATTTTGACTCAGGGGAAGCTGATCTACACGCTCATTCCCGCTCCTTAAGTGCTTAAGAATATCCCTATATATATATATATATAGACATACATGTGTGGCGCCATCCACCAGCCGAAGAACGCAACAACAGCGTTGGCCACGATAGTCGAAAGTTTGCTGCCGACCACAACAGCGCAATGGTTGCGCCGCAACCTTCAGACAGCGAGCTGTATAAATTTGGCCCCCAGAGTTTATAAATACCAAAATAAAGTACACAATTAGATTGTGCGTAAAAAATACAACAAATTAGCGAACTCAACTTTTTTGCGCGTTGCCTTATTTTTTAATTATAAATAACAATTACTTGGGGGCTGCCTCCAAATTTCAATTGTATGATTTGCTTGAGTAGTAAGTCCTACAAAAATAAGTAAAGGCTTAAAAGGTAGCGCGTGCATTGCGCCTATTGCCCCCAAAATAGTTTTTTATAATTAATAAATAAATTATTGCAAAAATTGTAATAAAACATTTTATTGAAAATTTTTTGCCCTCGCGCATGCGCAGACGATCTCCAACAAGTCTTGCGCTATTTCAGGTAATTCTTTTGGACCCCCTAACATTGCCTCACCGTGAATATATATTTTTACTTGCTCCATTTTTCGTGTAAATATAGGTCAATTTAACATTCCACGTACACGTTTTTAAACCACTTTATTTAATTTAATCATTATTTAATCGAGTGTAGAAACTAAAACAGAAAGAAAGAACTCGTGCCCATGATACCAGACGTCATTTTTGCACACAATGATGAAAATTACTCTGGATCCAGTAAGCCTGTTGCAGAAGTGTCCTAAAGATAAATTAAGACAACTCTGCAAATCCAAGAGAAAAAGATGATAAAACTATTAAAAATACTATTGATAAAACTAAGTTGGAGATCGTCTGCGCATGCGCGAGGGCAAAAAATTTACAATAGAATGTTTTATTACAATTTTTGCAATAATTTATCTATTAATTATACAAAACTATTTCGGGAGCAACAGGCGCAATGCACGTGCTATCTTTTAAGCCTTTACTTATTTTTGTAGGACTTACTACTCAAGCAAATCATACAATTGAAATTTGGGGGCAGCTCCCAAGTAATTGTTATTTATAATAAAAAAATAAGGCAACGCGCAAAAAAGTTGAGTTCGCTAATTTGTTGTATTTTTTACGCGCAATCTAATGGTGTACTTTATTTTGGTATTTATAAACTCTGGGGGCCAAGTTTATACAGCTCAGACAGCGTTGGCTTAGGCAGATTCAATATCGGAACTTTTTCCCTAGATCTTATATATAGCCATACGATCTAGAGAGAATGTTCCGTCAAGCAGACAGCACAGCAGTGAAGGAGCATTGCCAAAGGCACGCGAAAATAAAAAATTGTAATATTATAACACAAGTGTCTATCACCCAATGACCCGGGGCGCAAACTGGCCTCTCTATTAAATAATAAAGTATTAATTATTAACACAAGCCTATCATTCAATGACCCGGGACGCTAACTGGCCTCTCTATTAAAAAATGAAGTATTAATTATTAACACAAGCGCCTATCACCCGATGACCCGGGGTGCTTACTGGCTACTATTGAATAATAAATTATCAAAGAATTACAAGAGCGCCATTTAAAAAGATCTTTGTCGTACTAGATAGGCAATCAAAATTGTGATATGTTTACATATGTTATCGATCAACTTTTTATTATTTAATAGTGTTGCAAATAAGTGTCCTGGATCATCAGGAAAAAAGTGCTTGACATATTTATTATTAACTATTTATTTACTAGATTTGCAATTAGCGCCCCAGGTTATACGGTGATAGGTGCCTGTGTTGGTAATAAGTATTTATTTAACAGTGTGGCTCGTTTTATAATATCTCTATGCATACACCTATGCGCTCGGTGCTGTATCTCTTTTTACGCATGCTTCAGCGCCGTGCAGAGTGCATAAAAATGAGCACTAAGCACTTGAGCAGTCTATATTTCTTATGTGTCTATAGTCTTTGTCGTGTGTCTGCTGCGTGTGTCGCTGTCGCATAGACATATAAAGAATAGACCGCTGATTAGCAACTGGGGCAGTGAGGCTCGTGTAGAAAGAGAGAGAAGACGAGGGTAGTGAGTTTTTTTCTCTCGCACACTGACGAAGTGGGTCGTAGGGGCACAGGCAGGAGGACAGAACAAAGGCACCGGTATATAGAGGCTGTTTACATAGATGCGACACTTTCACGCAGTCCCGTTTAAAACTAATGGTAATGTGTCACGCTGTCACATTTATTTGAACAGCCTAATACTTCTGCCTGTACTCCCACCTGAATAGAAATTTGTATGTGCTTGCCTGACTGCCTGGGTCCGTACCACATAACTTTTTTTTGCTTTGCAGGCCTATGTTATAACATCGGCCGATGTACTGAAAAAAAGTTACATGGTATGACCCCTGCATAGGTCCTAAGCAGGCATGAATGGAATTTTAACTATAGAGTTGTGCACAGGGCCTGCTCAGGCACTGGATCTCTGTGCTTGAACTGATGTTCAATGTCGTCTGCAACCATAGAGATATTGTAGATAGAGTAGGCAAGCCACCGATTCTTCTGTAAGTGGAAACGTTAACACGATTTAAAGAGATGCAACATCGAGCTACCTTTCTATCTCTCTCTTTGGTCGCTACTGATTGCCTATGCTTACATATACGTAAAACATCTGTAGCCAATCAGCAGCGAGCACAGAGAGAGATAGAAAGGTGGCTCGATGTTGCATCTCTTTTTAACGTGTTAACGCTTCCACTTACAGGCTTGCCTACTCTATCCATAATATCTCTATGTCTGCAACACCAGTGAATCTTTAGTTTTATAAAAGTAAATACTAAAACATATGACCTTTTCTGATGCAATAAACTTGTTTCGAATGGTGTACTGACGAGCGTTCCCGGGCACGCAAGCAACTTTTGATTTGAAACGTGAAAAAATGAAAAAATCGAGTTCCGTATGTACAATATGCCTATATACATAAGGTGTCTATATATAGTTCAAATGTACATATTATAAGCACGTTATTTATATAGGTATACTAAAACTGAAGGTTTACTGGTGTTGCAGACGTCAGTTTATAGGCACAGAGATCCAGTGTCTGAGCAGGCCCTATGCACAACTCTATTGTTAAAGCTCCATTTATGCCTGCTCAGGACCTGAACTGAGATCAGGAATGTGCGCAGGACCTGCTCACTGCCTAAGCTCAGTTTCTCTTCGGGGCAGTAATTCTCACGACCCCACTTCGTAAGTGTGCGAGTGAGAAAGACTCACTGCCCTCGTCTTCCTTCTCTTTCTACGTGAGCCTCACTGCAGACTTGTGAAGTTGGCGCCCGTAAATATTAAATATTAATATTTTGCACCCATTCAGGGCTTAAACGATTCCTCCTTACTTGCGGATTTATCCTCTACTTGAATTTTTATTTGCGGATCAATAGTTTGCGAGATATTTGCAAAATAAAAAGTCGAAAATGGGCGCGGCGCTGAAGTATAAAAAACTTTGTTGTAAGTGCTAAATTGGGTTAAAATCCAATTCTACCTGTACGATTCTATTCCTCCTCATTTGCGGATTACGTAGGTATATAAATTAATGTAATTAAATGTCACAAAGTTTGTAAATAATGAATTTAATTATAGAGTGAGAGAATCTAGTAACTTTTGTCTAGTGACTTTTGGTCCAGTGCTCCGTTCCTGTTGTTCGGTACATGTCTTAGAGAATATATACATGGAGGAAGCATTGTATGCTCCGACCGCGAGACGAGAAGAGAGAGACAAAAGACAAATAGCAGTACAACCTTTCTCTCTCTTACACGCCTCTGATTGGTTGGCTCCCTCCCGTATATATAGGTATAGTCGTGTCCACGAGTGGCGGTCGTGGGGGAACAGAGCAGATATATATAGCCAATACCTTACCTCTCCTCCTCTCCAGCAGACGCAGGGACTCCCGCCAAATTATACCAATGATATAGGGAAATATATGTAACCTAAGCTCTGATGAAAAAGAACTTATATATTACATCTGTAGCATGCCTGGCACTTTGTGACCATGGCCGAGTGGGCTAAGTACCGTTCACAGAAAAATAATTTTTGGTCGGCTTTGTTATCGAATCTTGGGAAAAAAAATTTTTTTTTTCACAGTACACCTTTTTATCACAAATTAATGTGAATACATTTGGAAAAATAAAATTACAATTTATTTACGGTTATTGAGGATGAGAATATAATGTATGTATAATAAATCAATGTACAATATTTTACATTAGTCGCTGTTTATTAACGAAATAACTTTTAAAAAATTGACAAAAATTAGAAGAAAAGTAGTAAAGGATGATATTACTAAAAAACTCACTAAATAATGTGCGAATACATGTGTATATAAGTAAATAATTAAAGTAATTGATACAATACATGGACCAAGGACTTTTAAGTAAACGTTAAACATCAACAGTTTTATGAAAAATATTTTAATTATCAAAGGATATAAGAATGCTTTCAATTTTGACAATAGAATGTTTTTATTCATTTCTAAATAAAATTAACTTAGTGTAAACTCTGCGGACTTTCTTTTTTGATTTACTGACTTGAGATTCGTAATGATGTACCCTAATTCTTAAATAAGTAAAAATTATTTGTTTAAGTAAGTTACGTCGGTGTTTACCAGGATCGTTTGTGTGTAAGATTTCCAAAAAATGTGCTGGAATGGATCGTTCAACAATTTTAGAGAGCTCTATGAAGATACCCTTTTTTTTCTTATAAAAAAATCGAAAAGATCTTTCAATGATCTTGCAGACGTCAATAACATCTTTCGACGGTAAAATTAACCTGCCACGATTTTTTCTCTCTGTTAAAGCAGAGTAAGTTTCATCAGAGGTCAAGGTCAAAGGGCACTGAAAGCATTTACTTTTTTTTAATATATAACGCACAGTGAATCCAGCTAAATGCCCGACCACGTTATCTATGTATTTTTTATTTGTCCGCTGACCATAAAAATCGTGCGACTGAAGATCAAACGTACTATCGGAGTTACAATCTACATCTTCACTACACTCAGTATCGTTGTCAATCGGATTATTAGATTCTACAGTAACACGAAGAAGCTCGGTGCTATCTTGGCTTAAACAATTAGATTTTACTGATTCTTTAACATCTGCATGAATCAATAATTTTTTATAAATAGAAATGAATTGATGGCAGGTAGGATTGTTGTTAAATCCACCTTTGGATCGCACAGCACTAAAAAAATTTTCAAGGTGGTCCTGTGATAATTTATATGTAAGAAGAAATGAATCCGATCCAGTAAAATAAATATCATAAATATGAGCAACATTGTGTAGGGACGCTATCATACCGACAAATCCAGCTTTTCTTTTAGAGTGAATAACAAGCGATCCGTCCTGCATTTTGAGGCATTGAAGGTATGTTACAATTTTAGTAATTTTTTCCTTTATTTCTTTAATATTACTACGCGAAATTGCATTTTTTGATTTACTCTTATCAAACAAGCTTCTCGAGTTTAAGATATCGAATGCTTCGTTTATAATCGAACAAAACTTAGCAGTACCCTCGCACTGTGTAAAGTCGTTTTCGTTTTCATCATCTTTTAAATACAATAAGGCAGTTGAGACACTTTCACTTAAAGTTTGAGCTGCAAGTTTGACGTTCATTTTGTTTTCTGTGAAGTTAATGTGTTGCCTTCGGATTTTCGTACCTGGATGCACTCCTTGAGCTTCTTGAAAATCCACTAATTTGCGTAAAAAATCCCAGGAAATCACTTGACCCTCATCATCATAAAAATTGTACTTGCCCAGAGCATTTCTAATTAATTTCAAAACGTGACAACCGTCAAATATTAGATGCACAAGATTACCATCAGTAGGATGTACAAAAAAATTCTCGGTATAATTTTCTGTACCAGGCGCTACACCTAGATATAAGCCCATACTAATGTTGGATTGCAAATTATCAAAAGTTAGGGACACAACAGTAACACCAGTAGGACTTAAAGCTGTTAAAATATCTTTTACAATCTCAGCTTTTTCTTCTCCTCCCAACGAATTTACAAAATAGTACGCAACTGGTATTTTCCAATTACCATTAACTGCTACAAGCATAAAAACCAAAGCATTTTCGGCTGCTGGTACATTTTCGGAGTCTACATTTTTTCCTACATCTATGTAGCCATATTCCTTACCACTGATATTGTCAATGTGTTTTTTTATTTTCATTTCATCAAACATTAAACTGCATAAAATTTTTTTATCAGCGTTTTTCTCTCTCTCTGCTTGGACCTTCCTCGAAACCGCGTCAATACTTAGTTTACTTATACCTGATGTACATGGCAAGTTTGCATGCCATTTAGTAATCGTATTGGGATGCGGTAAGTGTTTCATAAATTTTTCACGTACGTAATTATAAGCATTAGGCGAGTAAAAGTGCAACGTTGTTGCAAAAGATCGTAATTCCAACGGAAATTTTGATTTGCGCTTTGGCCTATCCAACACTCTCTTGATGATGCTTCTCGCTTCAATAGATAACGTATCCTGCAATATGTATAAGAAATGAGAAATAAAATTGGAGGTCTAAATTAAACTTTACTTATTATTTAGCATAAGGTAAAAAAAAATTTTTAATGAGTCTGATACATATTTTAAAATCAAAAAAAGTTTACTTTTAAATAAATTGTCGTGATGCACACGTTCCAGCGTAACAAATACTTATTTCCACTCTACTTGAGATGGAATAAGTTAATTTTAACATTTTTTAACGTCTCAGGGCGTGTTCAGCAATAATTAAAAGAGGAATCACAGGAATTATGTTTGGGAAAATTTTATTTTGTAAGAAATTTCCAATGCAAAGTACAGTGCATAAATCATAATACTTTTTCATTACATTTAAAAATAAACAGCGAAAACCTCTACTGTTCAGAAAAAAATCGATTTGTAAAAAAGAAAACAATTGACATAAAAGAAATAGACAGTCATACTCCAGTTTTTATCATTGGTAATATGGATCTTACACGAGAAAAAAAAAAAAAAAAGCTCAATACGCACTTTTTTTCATCCTAATTTTCAATGGAACGAAATTCAAGCTTATTGACAGTCAATTTGTAAAAAATGATGTTTGTATAAAAAATCTAGTTATAATACTGTTACAGTGGGGTGCCAGATCATGATTTTAAATTTATACCAAAAAATATGTATTACGGGAACGAATTTTGAATTATAGGACTTACTTTAAGAATGCTAGACACTTTATCACAAATATAGTTCTTATTTTGTATGTGGCGAAGTAAAGACTGTGAGTCTTTCACTTTTTTCTGTGACCGGTACAACCTGTTGCTCAAAATTCGGTTCCTTCTTTGCGACATCGATACCTCCCTTTGAGCCTTCAACAACAACCGTTTCATTTTTTTTTCATTATCTGTAGTAGCTTCTATAGAATTACTATTGAAATTAGCTATTGACTTCACTGGACTCTTCGAAGCCACAGCCTTCACACTGAAACAACGAAAAAAGTTGAAATATAAGTTCCAGTATGCGCATTGACAATTTTTTAAAAATAAACATTCATCTGAGTACTTATGCTTGCTAGAAGTTTCATCAATAGTATCTTCAGAGCAATGAGGGCTTTTACATAATATCTCCGTAGAAGCAAAATCCACCGATTCATGTTCAACATATGAATTGTTCAATTTTTTATCCAAAGAAGTATGCTCAGCCGGAGAATCATTGGCGGACACTTCATTGGTATTAATTTCATCAATCTGACTGGTACTGCTTGATATTTTATTTTTTGTAACATTCTTCTGGAAAGTATCGTTAGCAAAAGAGCTGCTGCAGGCACTTATCTCTGCGGCATTTAATCTAAGTGTATAAAAAATTTATTAGTTAGAAAATACAAACATTATGTACAACAGAGCATATAATATAAGACAAGATCCATTACTGGTTATCTGCAAAAACTGTTGGAACACAGCCTTTTTTAATTCTTAGCCTTTTTCCTGTTCCAGAACTAAAACAGTTTGATTCAAAATGTTGGGAGCAAACGTATAAATAAGATTTCTCTTCAACAGTGAAAAAACGATTCAACTCGTACAGCCATTTTCCTCTGTCTTCTTGATTTTTTGGTAACCTTCAATAATACATATTTTCTACATTTTAAAAGACTGTTCTCGTAAAAACTCGAATAAGCAAACTTGTTAACTTACTGATGAAATGATAAACTCCTGGCTCCAGGATCATCACTTTGAACCTTACATGTAGGCACACAACATTTCACAGGCATTTTTTATTATTTTCAATAGCAACTAAGTTTGATTTACATTCAAATGAACAAATAGCAAAATGTAACGAGAAATGTAATCGTATACGTCTTCTCTGCAATATTTACATCATCTTTTTATATATATAACATACGATCAGCTGTGAGCTGTCTGCAATTATCTCAGAGAATATATATATATATATATATATATATATATATACATATATATATATATACAGCTCTTCTGCTCCGTTCTCCTCGAGTCCCGAGTCCCCCACTTCTACCGCATCATAGCAGAACTATACCTATATATACGGGAGGGAGCCAACCAATCAGAGGCGTGTAAGAGAGAGAAAGGTTGTACTGCTATTTGTCTTTTGTCTCTCTCTTCTCGTCTCGCGGTCGGAGCATACAATGCTTCCTCCATGTATATATTCTCTAAGGTACATGTCGTTGACTCCGTACCGCGGGTTCTACAAAATATTTATCTGGAGCCGTACCATACAACTTTTTTTAGCTTCGCGGGCCTATGTTATAACATAGGCCGATGTACAGAAAAATAGTTATATGGTACGGCCCCAGAATAGAAAACTTTAGTAGGTATTAATCTATTAATTATTAGTTATAAGTTATTCAGCTTTTGGATCAATACACACACACACACACACATTTTTCGATGACTATGCAATCTAGTGTAAGCCCATTTAATAAACATTTTTTTAAATTAAGTACTTGTAAATTTATTACTGGGGCTGTGTTTACATAGGCTCCATTTGTAGTCTGTTAAGGTCACGTGATCATTTATGATAAGTGCGAGTGAGACGGTGACATCATGCTGTCTCCCTCGCACTTATGATAAATGATCACGTGACCTTAACAGACTTAATAACAGAGCCTTAGGCGAACACAGCCTGTGTCACTTTTATCCGTTTCCACTGGTCGGTAACTTGATCTTCAATTCGCCTGATTAATCATTTAAGCGCGAAATTTGAATGCTTGAGCTGTTTTCTAAAACTTGCCCAAACAAAATTATTACTCGTGTGCTTAGCTGTGGCTTGTCTTGTGATGATTATAGCTGTACTGCTACTTTTTAGTTGTGTTGTTATTTGTTTCTTGAATAACAACAAATATTAAAATTTTGCGCGTAATGAATAAATATCAGTCCACAGTGTTTGCCACAATAGATTCCAGATATTAGATTCTTAAGATGAAAAATCTGTACCTATTGACAAATAAATTTTTCCTTAAGTTTGAAGTATGCAATGTATGTGTGTGTGGATTGACCCAAAAGCTGAATAACTTATAGCTAATAATTAATAGATTAATACCTACTAAAGTTTTCTATTCTGATAAATATTTTGTAGAACCCGCGGTACGGAGTAAACGACATGTACCGAACAACAGGAACGGAGCACTGGACCAAAAGTCACTAGACAAAAGTTACTAGATTCTCTCACTCTATAATTAAATTCATTATTTACAAACTTTGTGACATTTAATTACATTAATTTATATCCCTACGTAATCCGCAAATGAGGAGGAATCGAATCGTACAGGTAGAATTGGATTTTAACCCAATTTAGCACTTACAACAAAGTTTTTTATACTTCAGCGCCGCGCCCATTTTCGACTTTTTATTTTGCAAATATCTCGCAAACTATTGATCCGCAAATAAAAATTCAAGTGGAGGATAAATCCGCAAGTAAGGAGGAATCGTTTAAGCCCTGAATGGGTGCAAAATATTAATATTTAATATTTACGGGCGCCAACTTCACAAGTCTCCTCACTGCCCTCACTGCCCCAGCTGTAAGGGCCTTTGCACCGCCGCCTTTGCACGCGATTACGATAAAAATGAGAAATAAGGAAATAAAGGGTATAAGAGAGCAAAGAATAAGGAAGTAACGACGGAAATAAGAGGAATAATATGTTGTTGTGCGATATACTTGTTAAAATTATAAGGCCGTTAGTCCCGATTTAAGGACAGAAAATGATGCGTGTGTCGGTCTCACTCAAATTTATGAGAATGAAAGAGATAACTTGATTTTCGCGAGCTGAACTCGACTAGACGGAAAGCAATTTGGCATTGAGAAACAGCCTCGGCACCACCAAACTCCATAGAGGTGTAAGAATAGAGCATGCAAGCGGTATGTCAGGGGCCGTACCATATAACTTTTTTTTGCTTCACAGGCCTATGTTATAACATAGGCCGATGTACAGAAAAATAGTTATATGGTACGGACCCAGCATGTAAGTGGCAGCAAGATCAGCGTAGAGAGAGATCGCTGCATAAGAGGAATCGTGTCCTTGTCTAGCCGAGTGCTGTGATTGCTCGACTCTCCTGCTCTCCCGATTACGCAAGGTAGAGCAGGGGTCTGATCGGAGCATTCGATATCTCGCTCAAGTAAGCATTTCTTTGGATAATCCCTATAAACTAACCAAAAATAACGATAATGCGCATCTGTAGTTTAGGGATTATCAACAAAAATGTTTAATTAAGCGAGATATCGAATGCCCCGATCAGAGAGAGGTTTTCTTTCTCTTAGCTGATCACGCGCAAATCGCCCACTTGCGTGCTCTATTCTTATACTTCTAATATTCTATGCCAAACTCTTACGGTAGTAAGTTCTCTACAGTTCAGTGGTAGCACTGAACGTTCGGAAGCCAAAGAGGGGGAGCACCCAAGCTCGACTCATGGGACCATTTCGGCACATTGGAAGGGTTCGGCTTCTTTGTATGTATAGGTATACTTAGAACATGACATCTTCCATCGTTTTTCCTATTGAGATTTTAACTCTGGCAGTACGCACTCTCGTGGAAAATATGCGAAACTGGAAGAGGAGGCTCTCATCCAATGCTCCATTTATAGTACGTGGTAAATAGGCAGAGAATATAGAGTATATCTCTTTCAGTATACACAGAGAGTTGGTTTCCTGTAAGTATACAGTGAACGAAATTCGTACACCTACAGATGGCGTGCCGTCCTCACGAAATAGAGTGAATGTCCAGCGTACACTGAGATTTCTCGTGCATGCACCCTACTACTGCGAGCTCGTCTGTGTTCACTGAGATTCCTCATGCATGCACCCTACTACTGCGCGCTCGTCTATGTTCACTTGGATTTTTCGTGCCAACGACTGTGTTCACTGAGATTTCTCGTAACCGCTGTGAAATACTGTTGGCACGTATCATCGTTTTTTGTGAATCTTACGTATCTCGTATTTTCATTCGTTTGCACTATAAAATATAAAAAATTATGGGCTATTGTTACTAATAAAATTCATAAAAATTCAATCACAAAAATTTATTTAAAAATACAAAATTATACGTTAACTTGAACACATACTTGAACAAAAAAATTCATATGTAATCTTTCTGTTTTATGATCGACTAAACTCATGAATAACTATTCGGGCTCACTACTTCACTAACTACGTCATTGCGTGTACGAGAAATCTCAGTGAACACAGTCGTTGGCACGAAAAATCCGAGTGAACATTGACGAGAGCCCAGTAGTATAGGGTGCATGCATGAGGAATCTCAGTGAACACAGACGAGCGCGCAGTAGTAGGGCGGATGCACGAGAAATCTCAGTGTACGCTGGACATTCACTCTATTTCGTGAGGACGGCACGCCATCTGTAGGTGTACGAATTTCGTTCACTGTATACTTACAGGAAACCAACTCTCTGTGTAGAAGGCCAGGGCAGGCCTTTTCTTGTTTCCAACTTTTGAGGCACATAAATTTAGTTAGGTACCCCATAAGGCAGGTGGCGTTAGCGTTGGGGGAAGTGTACTATCTAGCTACAGCTGCTGAAGCAGAATGTCCACATGGCATGTATATTAACTTTCATGCCAATGGGTGTTTTCCACAATCGTCACCAGCAAGTAATTTAAGGTTGCGCTCTACGCTACCATCAGGTCGGTAAGTCAACTACCTTGAATTAACTGGCGCTCTGTTCCGTAATCTGGCCAGTTAAAATAGCAGACGACAGTCAACAGCGATGAAATCTTCACTTTTTTCTCGACTTTCACGTCGTCTGCTGTTTTAACTGCGCAGTTAAGGCCATGGCCAGATTACGGAATATATATTACAGCGCCAGTTTAATTCAAGGTAGTTGCCTTACTGACCTGACGGTAACGTAGAGCGCAAATTTAAATTACTTGCTAGTGACGACGATTGCGGAAAACACCCCAAGCGGCGTTACCACCACGATCTACGTAACTTTACAGCCTCTGATTTTATCATTCTGGTAAAGAGAGCATGGTGTAAGATGTACGTGAAGTTATGTGTAGTAATTAAAGAAATTACTACTTAGTAATGCCATATGGTCGATTTTATTAAACCATGTAAATATCTCTATTTTTAGAGGTCGACTTTTGAGTAAAAAATAGATTGTAAACTTGCCACAAACAGCACAAACTACCTCACCTTTTTATTATCTATCTGTAAGATTAGTTGCGGCTGGTTTGTAATTATCAAAGTGACTTTGCTGTAAAAGCAATAGTTATTTGGATCAGCGCCATCTAGCGGTCTTTATTTTTTGGCCAAAAGTAGCTCCTAAAATTCTCAATCAGAGCATTCAGGATAAGAGCCATTTAGTCAATTATAAACCAGCCGCAACTTATAATGAAGCTATAAAATAAAAAAATAACCATACGTGTGTTTTAAGCGGCGAGTTAACAATCTATCTTATGCTTAAAAATTTATCTTCAAAAGTTTAAACACATAAGAGGTCGATTTTTTGAGAAAAAATAAATTGTTAACTTGCCGCCAAAAACACATGTGTTGTTAATTTTTTATTTTATAGCTTCATTATAAGTTGCGGCTGGTTTATAATTGACTAAATGGCTCTTATCCTAAATGCTCTGATTGAGAATTTTAGGAGCCACTTTTGGCCAAAAAATAAAGACCGCTAGATGGCGCTGATCCAAATAACTATTGCTATTTACGGCAAAGTCACTTTGGGTGTATTCCGCAAATGCTGCCAGCAGTTAAGTTACGTAGGTCGTGGTAACGCCGCATGGTCGGGCGGCGCTAGCGTCAACCTGTACTAACTGTCGGTGGGTTCCGCATGTCAATAAACTTTGATATTTTTTACTGTTTTAGCTCCCATGCCATCTGATATTTCGGAGTTTGTTGACATGCGGAACCCACCGACAGTTAGTACAGGTTGACGCTAGCGCCGCCCGACCATGCGGCGTTACCACGACCTACGTAACTTAACTGCTGGCAGCATTTGCGGAATACACCCTTGCATGGGAGCGAAAACAGTAAAAAATATCAAAGTTTATTGACATGCGGAACCCACCGACAGTTAGTACAGGTTGACGCTAGCGCCGCCCGACCATGCGGCGTTACCACGACCTACGTAACTTAACTGCTGGCAGCATTTGCGGAATACACCCTTTGATAATTACAAACCAGCCGCAACTAATCTTACAGATAGATAATAAAAAGGTGAGACAGTTTGTGCTGTTTGTGGCAAGTTTACAATCTTTTTTTTACTCAAAAGTCGACCTCTAAAAATAGAGAAATTCATATGGTTTAATAAAATCGACCATATGGCATTACTTAGTAGTAATTTCTTTAATTACTACACATAACTTCACGTACATCTTACACCGTGCTCTCTTTACCAGAATGATAAAATCAGAGGCTGTAAAGTTACGTAGGTCGTGGTGGTAACGCCGCTTGGGGTGTTTTCCGCAATCGTCGTCACCAGCAAGTAATTTAAATTTTCGCTCTACGTTACTGTCAGGTCAGTAAGGCAACTACCTTGAATTAAGGACGTTCGGTAGTGATTGAATTTTCCAACGAATTTTTCTGAAATTTTGACCAGACGTTTTTATTGTTGTAACAATAAACCAGTCAAAATTTAAAGAGGTTCCTCTGTTTCGTTTTCGAGATATTGAATTTCAAAGTTAAGTCATTTTAACACTGTCGCTTATGGGAGAACTGACTAAATCACAGTTTTAAGCAAATTGGGCCAGTGAATTTGGCCAATTTTTTTATATGTTACAGATAATGTTATTAATTTGATGTATACCAAGTTTTGCGACGATCGTCTGATTCGTTTATAAATAAAAAATTAAATAAAAGCTCGACCGAAACGCAACGGCAACGACGCAAGTGGCGGGAAATTCAAAATGTTCCAGGATGTTGATCAGTAAATATCTCAATATTATTGTAGATATTTATGCATTCACGCATAAAATACAAGCTTACGTGTGTGCGTGAGTGTATGTACAGAACGCCCACCCCTTCCCATAAAAAACAATAAATGTTAATAACACGCTATTTATTTTTTTTTTTTAATTTCAGATTTATTATTTCTTCTTAAGATACAATTTTTTTGCACATTACAAAATCACATGCTCATAGTTTGAATCACTCATCTTAGAAATCATCCTACTTATCTGACATCCCATGCTGTATGAGACTTGTCAAGTCATTTAAAAATTCAAGTATTTTATTTACACTGGTAGCTCTTTTGATTAAAGGGCTTTGCCCATTTATTAGAAACGATCTTAAACCATCATTACCTTCCATAAATTTATCAACAATAATATTAAAATCTACTTTATTTTGACTTAGATTTTTAATCACTGCTTTGGGAATGATAGACGACATGGGGGAAAAAGTTGGCGAATACATTTTTTCATCAGAAATTCTTTGAATTTTCGCAAGAACATCTTTTACGGAAAACACGTTCGTTGAAATATCATCCCATGAAAGATATGTAGCGGTTAATTTTTCTAATAAATCAATATCAACTATTGCATTATGAGCGTTTTCAACAGACAATGTCAATAAGTCTTTTCCAAGATCTGAAAGCTTATGATTTTTCCTATTCGGAAAATGTTTTCTAAAAAGAGGTAAAGTGTCTACAAATCCCAAAACACGCTGTCGTAACCGACGCAGCACGCAGCAGACGAGCAGACAGTGTAGAGTGTGCAGAGACACCTGATGCGTGTACATGAACACTCACACATTTAAGACCCGTACGACGTTGCCAAATCTTCATTCATCGCTGGTTTCCCCTCACCGCGCAAATGTTTCCCCCCGCTAACACTACCGAACGTCCTTAAACTGGCGCTGTAATATATATTCCGTAATCTGGCCATGGCCTTAACTGCGCAGTTAAACAGCAGACGACGTGAAAGTCGAAAAAAAAGTGAAGATTTCATCGCTGTTGACTGTCGTCTGCTATTTTAACTGGCCAGATTACGGAACAGAGCGCCAGTTAATTCAAGGTAGTTGACTTACTGACCTGATGGTAGCGTAGAGCGCAACCTTAAATTACTTGCTGGTGACGATTGCGAAAAACATGAGTTTCTGCTTCGGTCGGGTATAGTGTATTTTTATCGGGTGGCGTATATAGTATAGTAGGTAAACCAACTAAAATGTCAAAAAAAGCTCCTTTTGAACGTCTTTAATTTTTTATTACCACACTTGATTTGCCTAAATAATAATTATGATTATTCTACGTATGGATGCAAAATGTTACGTATTACATTTATGTGCACGTAAATTATAGTATGATATATAATGTATAATGCGTTGCAGATCAAAACTGGTGTAAATTCGATTAAATAAAAAGTTTTTTTTTGCGATGAAACAACTTAGTAAAAAATTTGTAGCTATAACTATACCTATGAATTATAGCTATAATTATAGCTATAACTTCCGATAAAACAGCTATAATAATGTATAAAATTCAGATATAAATGTAGCTATAAATTACAGCTGTAAATTTTTCACAAATTTTGAATAAATTTGTTTTAAATCAGATTTTTTTTAAATATGTCGATCAGAATAGTTGGTATCATCCGTGTGATAACAGTCAAACTGAGGGACTAAAGTATTTTTAAACAATTTTTAAAAAACTTGAAATTGTATATGATTTTTTTTTTTTTTTCTACTTATTCAAAAATACTTCAGAGGCCTCCAGTTTTGCTGTTATCATACGGATGATACCATCCTATGATCAATATATGTTGAAAAAATCTGATTTTAGACTAATTTTTATTTATTATTTGTGAAAAATTCACAGCTGTAATTTACAGCTATATTTATAGCTGAATTTTATACATTATCATAGCTGTTTTATAGGTAGTTATAGCTATAAATATAGCTATAAATTATGGATATATTTATAGCTATAAATTTTTGACTGAGAAATATGGTTTTCTTTTTTTGTAATCTTTCATTAAGATTACACAACATTTTTATATCAAACTATTTTAAATATAGCCTGCATACGTTTGTAGATAGCAGACCGCTTATTATATGATATATATGCATAATTGCATTTGTTTTTAAAGTCATAACCTGGATGATAATCAGGATTAACGAGATTAAGGACTTTGATCTCGGAGTATCAGATGCATCACAATCATCTTCTTGATTACTTGGAGTGTAAAAAAAAAATCGCTAATAGTTATTTTTTATTATTAAAAATTTAATATTTGATGTTAAAAATCATCAAGTACTGATCGGATGAAAAAAAAAAAACATCGTCAAAATGCCTAGTGAGTTGTTCGTACAAGAGGTGTTGCAACAGCGCGATGAAAACGCCATGCAGACCGGACATTTCATCGCTTTCCAATAAAAAATGAGATTCTGTAAGTAAAAAATAGTTGTGTGCATTACAAATAGCTTTTTTCTCGTTTTTTAGCATATACTAGTATAGTTTTTGACGCTATATGTCACCGCGGTGTTAGCTTATTGTCATGCAAACTCATGCTATTTGCGAGGTTCATATAGAATGACATGACAACAGCAATTTTTGTTTTTATCACTGTGCATGGTTACATACCTTAGATGTTTAAATTGACAACATTATTTACTCACTTAGCCCATATACGTTTGACAGCTATATTATACAGTATACATAAGTTATTCTACGAAAAAGGAAAAATTTCAAGAGCCGGAATGAACGGACCTCTATTAAATTGTGAAAATATTGTCTATTTAGCCGTCACCAAAATAAGTCAAATTTTCTGGGGCCCTGCTGGATCTGCACTGAAATAATAATTTCAACGACGTTCTTATTTTATTTAAGAAAAATAGTAGTGTTATTGTCTCGAGTAGAATCTTATTATTACTAAGATGACGGCGCTCTCAATAAAAATTTTAGTTAGTCCTTACATTTGTATAATGTACTTACCTTTCATATTTATACGAGTTAAAATACAATAAACATATAAAAACATACATAAACAACAGACAGAAAAAAAACCTCACGTGCCCTTTCATGTTCGATAAAAAATCTCACTAATATTTTTGTAAAGATTTATAAGAAGTGTTATAATTTTAAGTTTTCGAACAAAGAGTTGCTATGTTTTTTCGAAGGATTTTTTTCTCTATACGTATATACGGGGTGTTCTGATTTTAAGCCCGAAAAACTATTTCACGAGATAAAGCTCATCAAAAGCTCTCGAAAAGCTCTTTACAAAATTTGGATTCGATGGATGATTAACGAGATATTGTTGATTTAATACTCGATCAATTCCTCCAATCACAGAGCAGTTAGCCTCAGGAGGCGGGGCCTAAGCATTGTGGAGGGGCGACTACGCATAAACTCTTTAACAGGGAAGGTGGTAATAGGTATGCCAGGAGACAAGGTTACCGACTGCAGAGATTTGATCAGTTACCGTACCAGCGCAAAATTCCAATAGCAAGGCCAAAGGATCTTAACCGGAGATCTGATTTTTAAAGAATGATTACGCACGTCCTAGCTTATACAGTGCATATTTTTTTCTCAGTAAATTTTACAGAATAAATATTCAATTGAAATTTTTTTGAACATGCATCGCCTGATAAAAAAAAACCATAATTTGATAGAGTCTCATGCGTGAGGCTCGAATACTCAGTAAAACTCTTAATCTTTTAACGTTAAACTATTTGGAAATGAAATTTTAATCTTTTAAATACTGTAAAAGAAGCTCATTTCACGCATTTACTTGGTCAAATTTTTTTATTTCATCAAACTTTTTAGTCTGATTTACGAAGATAAAAAAATAAAAAATAATAAATAAAATTACGATTAAACGCGTCAAGTGTGTTTATGCGGCAAACCTCTCTAACGTGTAAGATTTTACTGAAAAAGGATCAGCATTTGATCCATACAAAGCTCTATCAATCCAAAAACTAAAAGTATTTTGAAAAAGCAAGAAAATCTCACGCGTTGAGCGCGATGGCTCACCGCGGATGTTTATGATTGTTTTTCAATCAGCGTTTCGATAGGTCTTGAACCTCTTGGTCACTGTAGTACCACATGACGAATGAATGGAAAAAAAATTAAAAATACCGTGCATCGAGCTTGTTTATTCATCGCAAAGCTCTTACGTTGATCGCATTATTATCTAAGATGACAACGTAATTATTCTAAATCCCTCCAATGTCCACAACAGTAAAAGTTAAAGTAGGCGGTAAGGTTTAGCATGGTAAGCGTGTTAAATAGGCAGAAGCCCCAATTTTTGTTTTTATTTACCTTTTTTTTTTTAATCTTTGAAGCAACATCTACTAAATTTTAATACTGCTTTAAGATAAAAATAAAATTTTTAGAAAAGAGAAGCGCATCTCATGCATTTACTTGGTCTAATTTATTTATCTCCTCAAACGTTATAGTTTTATTAACTTCAATCAATAAAAATTAACCAATAAAAACAAAATTAATCGCGTCAAGTGCGTTTATGCGGCACACCTCTTTATCGTGTAACATTTTACTAAAAAAGGATCAGCATTTCATCCATACAAAGCTCTATCAATCCAAAAATTAAAAGTATTTTAAAAAAGCAAGAAAATCTCACGCGTTGAGCGCGATGGCTTAGCGCGGATGATTATGCTTGTTTTTCAATCAGCGTTTCGATAGGTCTTAAACCTCTAGGTACCTGTTATTTTTATAAGTTTTTTTTTCCGTCACACTTTCTCCAGGTTTTGGACTGGCAGTATATTGTTAAATATTTCTGGCGTGTTTAAAAAAAAATTAATCATATTGCTGTTCCTACAAGACTCTTCGACTGACTTATTTTTTATCTACCCTTAAAGCTGCAACAGGTCGTAAAAAATCATTTTAATGGTCTGCAAAATAGTTACAATAACATTTTTCATTTTCTTATACCTTTGCTACAACTGTTCGATGTGTCCTCCGTTGTTCTCGACAACCAAATTAGCTCTTCGAACAATATTGTTGACAGATCTTTGGGCCATTCCTCTCTCTCGCACCTCATCGAATGCCTGGACTATTCTCTGTCTGCAATCCTCAGCATCCACAGGTTCAGTTTTGTACACTGATTCCTTGATGCAGCCTCACAGAAAATAGTCCAGCGGGTTCAGGTCGGGGGAACGGCCTGGCCACGCTATTGGACCTCCTCGACCTATCCACCTCTCCGGGAAGGTGTCGTCCAGGTACCTCGTGACATTGCGTGTAAAATGGGCAGGGGCTCCATCATGCAGGTAGATGAGCCGCAGTCGTGTTGCAAGTGGGACGTCCTCAAAAAGCTCAGGCAACTGATTTTGTAAAAAATCGAGATACGCTGCACCGTTCAGCCGAGGAGGCAAAAACACTGGACCAATCTACAAATCAAGTAAATCGAAGAGTTGATTTTAAAATGTAAATTAATTCTAATCATATTTTTTAATTTTAAAAAAAATTAAGAAGTAATATGGTAATAAGTACTTACGACGATATTTCCTATGATTCCACCCCAAACGTTTATGCTCCATCAATACTGGAAACTCGTCGCCCGCGTGAGGTGAGGATTTTCATGAGCCCAGAAATGATAATTATGTTGATTGAGCATGCCATTCCTAGTGAATGTACACTCATCAGTCCACAAGATCGTATTAATAAAATGAGCATCAGCACGTGCTTGGGCCAAAAAACCGCCACAAAAATTAACACGGCTCTGGTGATCACGAAGCAGCAACTCTTGCACGCGCCGATAGTGGTACGGGTGCTTCCCGGTATCCGCTATAACAGCGTGGACTCTGCTAGGGGTAACATTCAGCTGGCGTCCGACAGCACGAACTGATGTTCGAGGGTCATTTTCGAACATGTCCTCGATCAACTCTTCCATTTCTGGCACTAAAACCTCACGTGGGTGACCAGCATCCCCGCAAAATGGTAAAACGTTGCCCGTTTCCATAAAACGACGGTGACAAGCACCAATCGTTTCTGGATTCGGATGACGACGAAGAGGCCAACGAGCACGGTATTGGCGAGCAGCTTCTTCAAGATTTTCTCCGTCAAGATAAAAAAAATGAACCATCTGCGTGTAGTCCTCGATTGCGTAGTTTTGCACAGCACAATTCATCACGACACTCACAAACGAACACAACAGACCAAGGCAACCTTTTCGCGCGGAATCATAAATAAGAGGACGATCGTTTTTTTACGAAAAACAATGTCCTACTAAGCCTAGCGGATTCTTAAGAAAGTTATTTTTTGTAAGCAAGTCAGTCTGACCTGCACGAACATGAACGCCCGCTTAAAGGATAATTCGAATGCAGGCACTTTGTGTACCGAGTAAAAAAAATTGACATCCGACGGATTCGAACATGAGATATAGAAATCCAGAGTTTTCGTCTTACCAATGTAGCTAAACCATGGTCTTCATTTGATTCCACAAAATACAACCATAACTAACTTCTTAATAACAAATTTGATGTAATAATTAATTTAAAACCTCCTCTTCCTTAGATAATGAAAGATCTTTTTTTTTTCAAAGTAAAAAAAAAAAATGAAGGTTTTTGCTTATCTAACACGCTGACCATACTGAACCTTACCGCCTACTTTATTTTTTAATGCTGAGGACGTTGTAGGAATTTAGAATAATTACGTTGTCATCTCAAATAATAATGCGATCAACGTAAGAGCTTTGCGATGAATAAACAAGCTCGATGCACGGTATTTTTAATTTTTTGTCCATTCATTCGTCATGTGGTACTACAGTGACCAAGAGGTTCAAGACCTATCGAAACGCTGATTGAAAAACAAGCATAATCATCCGCACTGAGCCATCGCGCTCAACGCATGAGATTTTATTGCTTTTTTAAAATACTTTTCATTTTTGGATTGATAGAGCTTTGTTTGGATAAAATGCTGATCCTTTTTCAGAAAAATGTTACACGTTAAAGAGGGGTGCTGCATAAGCGCACTTGACGCGATTAATCTTGTTTTTATTGGTTAATTTTTATTGATTAAAGTTAATAAAACTATAACGATTGAGGAGATAAATAAATTAGACCAAGTAAATGCATGAGATGCGCTTCTCTTTTCTAAAAATTTTATTTTTATCTTAAAGCAGTATTAAAATTTAGTAGATGTTGCTTTAAAGATTAAAAAAAAAGAGGTAAATAAAAATAAAAATTGGGGCTTCTGCCTATCTAACACGCTTACCATGCTAAACCTTACCGCGTACTTTAACTTTTACTGTTGTGGACGTTGGAGGGATTTAGAATAATTAAGTTGTCATCTTAGATAATAATGCGATCAACGTAAGAGCTTTGCGATGAATAAACAAGCTCAATGCACGGTATTTTTAATTTTTTTTCCATTCATTCGTCATGTGGTACTACAGTGACCAAGAGGTTCAAGACCTATCGAAACGCTGATTGAAAAACAAGCATAATCATCCGCGATGATCCATCGCGCTTAACGCGTGAGATTTTCTTGCTTTTTCAAAATACTTTTAATTTTTGGATTGATAGAGCTTTGTATGGATCAAATGCTGATCTTTTTTCAGTAAAATGTTACACGTTAAAGAGGGGTGCCGCATAAACGCACTTGACGCGATTAATCTTGTTTTTATTGGTTAATTTTTATTAATTGAAGTTAATAAAACTATAACGATTGAGGAGATAAATAAATTAGACCAAGTAAATGCATGAGATGCGCTTCTCTTTTCTAAAAATTTTATTTTTATCTTAAAGCAGTATTAAAATTTAGTAGATGTTGCTTTAAGGATTAAAAAAAAAAAGGTAAATAAAAACAAAAATTGGGGCTTCTGCCTATTTAACACGCTTACCATGCTAAACCTTACCGCGTACTTTAACTTTTAGTGTTGTGGACGTTGGAGGGATTTAAAATAATTACGTTGTCATCTTAGATAATAATGCGATCAACGTTAGAGCTTTGCGATGAATAAACAAGCTCGATGCACGGTATTTTTAATTTTTTTTCCATTCATTCGTCATGTGGTACTACAGTGACCAAGAGGTTCAAGACCTATCGAAACGCTGATTGAAAAACAAGCATAATCATCCGCGCTGAGCCATCGCGCTCAACGCGTGAGATTGTCTTGCTTTTTTAAAGTATTTTTTATTTTTAAATTGATAGAGCTTTGTATGGATCAAATGCTGATCCTTTTTCAGTGAAATCTTACACGTTAGAGAGGTTTGCCACATAAACGCACTTGACGCGTTTAATCGTAATTTTATTTATTATTTTTTATTTTTTATTTTTGTTAATCAGACTAAAATTTTTGATGAAATAAAAAAATTAGTCCAAGTAAATGCGTGAAATGAGCTTCTTTTACAGTATTTGAAAAATTAAAATTTTATTTCCAAGTAGTTTAACGTTAAAAGATTAAGAGTTTTACTGAGTATTCGAGCCTCACGCATGAGACTCTCTCACATTATGGTTTTTTTTATCAGGCGATGCATGTTCAAAAAAATTTCAATTGAATATTTATTCTGTAAAATTTACTGAGAAAAAAATATGCACTGTATAAGCTAGGACGTGCGTAATCATTCTTTAAAAATCAGATTTCCGGTTAACATACTTTGGCCTTGCTATTGGAATTTTGCGCTGGTACGGTAACTGATCAAATCTCTGCAGTCGGTAACCTTGTCTCCTGGCATACCTATTACTACCTTCCCTGTTAAGGAGTTTATGCGTAGTCGCCCCTCCACAATGCTTAGGCCCCGCCTCCTGAGGCTAACTGCTCTGTGATTGGAGGAATTGATCGATTATTAAATCAACAATATCTCGTTAATTATCCATCGAATCCAAATTTCGTACAGAGCTTTTCGAGAGCTTTTGATGAGCTTTATCTTGTGATATAGTTTTCCGGGCTCAAAATCAGAACGCCCTGTATTGTAGTTTCTATCTTTCTTTCCCACTAGCGCTATCCTTTTGGTTGGGAGTAAAACGCATACAGCCGAATGAAAACAGTCAGAATTCTTTCTAAACCACTCCCCATATTATCTCTGAAGGCGGATGGTTCTTCGCTCGTGAACGATTAAATAACAATAATCGGGGGGTCTTCATCACTTTTGTTCGACTTTTTTTGAAAAGAATAATAATTTAGAAGGCTGATAACTGATGTGAGGACGGATAATGCTAATAGGAGCGCCTCTAGGTGATTAACACCTTCATTAACACATACAATTCAAAATAAGCCTCGCCTACTTTTTAGAAGGTAAATACTAAAAATTCTCTTGTAGTGAATTTAAGTACGGCATAATTGTTTATATAATTTTATTCGTATGAAATTAAAGATTTGAAACTCTTGAGTATGCAGAAGCTCCCCTCATTTTTGTTAGAAAATATATAGAAGGAAAATTATTAAACCAAAATTTTGTTTTATTAAAAAAAACTAAATCAATGCAAAATGGTTTCTTAAATGATCCTTATACATTTGATTCGCAAACTTTTCATGTAAACATTGTACTGGGGTGTTTTTATTTATTTGTGTAAACCAAAGAAAATAATTCAAACTATCGTAGAGTGACTTCTTATTTATAAGGAAAGTCTATTGAAATATAGGGTGCCCCATTAAAATGTAATGTGCAATCTACAAAATCTGTTAATTACAGAAAAAAAGGTTTTTTGTATTATTCTTTAATGCGAGGATTATCAGCATAAACATTTTGTAGCCAAAATATATAAGGCAATAGACTTTTTAGTTCAACTTATCTAATTTATCATACTATTTTTTTTTTAATTTGAGTTACGTTTCAAATATTTAACCAGAAAATTGAAAATTTGAATTGCATGGTTTTTTTCGAAGGTGATCCATGTGCTGGATGGTTTTGTCTATAATATGGGTGCGTACGGATACACTGTCATAGTTGGAAAACTATTTTGATAAGAAAACATGAACGTATGTATTTCTTTACAACTCGAAAAACTTTCAATTTGATAAAAAAAAATGAATTGTATGTATGTATGTGTGCGCGTGTGTGTGTGTACAGTAAAACTTCTACACCTTGTATTTACGAAATGCATGGACCTTTTTAATTGTAATGTGGAGCAGATTTAAATGATTTTGTATTTGGTATTTAAGATCGTTTTTACTTGATTTGCAGTGATTTTTTGTATTGACTAGCGAAACAGATAACTAATTTTTTTCTCTTTTCCGTTGTTTGCGCTGAAAAAGTTTTAATTTATAAATATCTCCTATTTTTAAAAATTAACTAGCATGAAAGAATGGGTTCGACTATTTGGAAATAAAAGCTTCAGCGAGATGAATGAGATGACTTTGGAAAACAAACGCCTCTGCTCTGACCACTTTAATCCGGCTGATTTTTGTATCCATAGAGTTGGTAAAAAGGTTTTACAAAATAATTCTGTACCGATTAGCATCGATGCTATTGTTGAAAAAATGGTTACCGATGTTGATGCACTTGAACTTCAACAAAATACAATAAGAATCAATGATTTGGATGTAACCCTTTTACAATGTAATGTTGATGTCAATTTTGGAGGTGTTGGTAGCTGTAGTGAAGCGCTTAAAAATTTTGGAGGTCTTGGCAGCTGTAGTGAATCGCTTGATAATTTCGGAAATGGAGATGTTGCTAATGACAATTAACCTGTACAGAACGGCACAAATGATAACGAAAAGGAATGTCAAAAAAATTTTACCCGTAAAAGGAAATCTTGTGCTAATATTCGAGTTAGTATTTATTTCTTACAAAAACAAAAAAATGAATTATTAACGAAATTACAGCAAAAGCGATTAAAAATGAAAGATCTTCAAGTAAAATTGAACAGGTTAACGTCCCAATTGAGCGATGCCGATAAGTTACTATAAGATTTCGGATGTTGTTATCGGTGTTCTGATAGAATTTTTTATCAGTTTTCATCAAACAGCCAATATTTATCAGAAACTATAATTAAAATACTATAAAGAATAATATTGCAACTGTTAATAATGACTTTATTATAGAAATTTTATAATAACTCATAGGATTAGCCCAAACTTCTACTTTACATTTTTTTTCCCCATAAAATTTATATAGTGCAGTATGAAAATATTGCTAAGTGTCCTTTTATAAGATACTATATGAGTTATCAGATTGTTACGTTTATAAGAATTTATGCTTAATTTTAATTTATACGATTGTATACAATAATACGTATAACAGTTGTTTTGTTCTCTATACTTATAAATTCATAACCAAAATTTTTGAATTTCTGTAATTAAGTATCGATTTTATAAGTATTTATAGGTAATTCCTGGTGCAAATACACGTATTCCAGCACATAAAAAATGATAATGAATTTTATCGCTTTTTATGAAATAAATACAATAAATTTTACTCTTATAAAAATTTTTAGTAAAACCAAAACATGTTAAAAACCTAAACTGAATAAATCTAAAAAAAATTTTATTTATTTATTCGATTTCAATTTTTCATACTCGTTTCGTTCCTTAAAAGATTACATTTAGAATCAACGAAGGAAACTTTTGAAACTATTGAATTCATGATTTACTAAATAGTTATGTAAGATTGTTTGAACAAAAATATTAAAGAATTGTAGAAATCCAAATTTTTTCACTCTCAGAGGGTTTTAGGAGGCTGGTACTTCCTCGGGCTGAAAAGCAGTTTTCTGATACTCGATTAGAAAGTCTCCTTTACGAGCCTCGTTACGGAGCTCGCCTTTGGCTCGGGCTGCAAACCTCTCGGTTCACAAATGAAGACTTTTCAATCTCGTAGGTAAACTAATATTTCTTACCGTGGGCGGAAAGTGCGACAGAGCCTTTCCGCCCACTACTCACTTTCTGCCCTGTGAATCCACGGGCGGAAAACTGCATTTTCCGCCCTCGGTACGAAAAACAGTATACGCACCTCGGGCACCAACGTACAGCAACCACGCCCTTCGAGCGGGTAAGTTGGTACTTCCCACCCTCGGTGCGTTATGTAATAATATTTAACGAAATCGTCTAAATTTAGAACTACAGTTTTAAGAAACTCAATGCCTAAAACATATATGTATAATTAGAAAAATGTATATATACATATATATGGGACAAAACGCGTCAACCGGATCACTGGTGCCCTCAAAACTCTATTTTACCGTTAAACACTTTTGTGGTCTTAAATTGAAGGCTAGCAAGTATACTTTATTTTGCCGTGTGCGCTTTCTGGAAAATCTAAAATGGCGGATCAGTACGGTGTCAAGAATTCGTGTAAGCCACCATGACTAATCGATTTCATAATTATTTAAGTGCTCAAATCATGTTAACATTTAGAAAAAGACATTTTTTCTAAATCTGCTCTATTTCTAGGTACAAATATATGCTACTTTTTCTGTTTTTGAGCAGAAGTACGTCCATATCCTCAAAAAACTGTAGAAAAATCAATTTTTTTGGTTTATAGTAGCTAAAAATGTTTGAAAATCATAATGTACGGCTTATTACTGATAATTATTTATTGTTTCTTGCAAATACGTCCTGCTCTGTATGCATATACACACCAGCATACCCCTAACCTCAAATAAATCCAAAAAAATCAGTTTTATGTAGTTTGTAGTCACTAAGAGATCTTTAGAAGTATAGAATGAATTTATTTGAACGTTATACAGATCTAAGGATACAAGTGTCACCTAACTCTGCCCAAGAACACAGTTTTGTATCTTTACCCTCAAAAAAATTCTTTGTAAAAAAGTTTTACATAACATACGGTCACTTGGGGCAACAAAAAATTATGGTATAAGATTATTGCGCCGTGTCATTCAATGCTTTGTATCCTTAGGTCTGTATAACGTTCAAATAAATTCATTCTATATTTCTAAAGATCTCTTAGTGACTACAAACTACATAAAACTGATTTTTTTGGATTTATTTGAGGTTAGTTGTATGCTGGTGTGTACATGCATACAGAGCAGGACGTATTTGCATGAAAGAACAAATAATTACAGCGGCACACAAAAAAAAGTGGGCTGTACTTTTAACCAGACCCGCTCATCTTTATGTATTTTGACATGATAAATTGGAATTCGAGGTCCGTTTGACCCGTACACCCTCAAAATTTGGAGTAAATTGCGAAAAACAGCGAAAAATAGCCGAAAATCGTAAAAAATCACATTTTCAGCTCTTCAAACATTAAATAAAATTTCGTACACATGGGACGAGGTCGATTCATACGTAACTTAATGCGTTGAATCCGAATCTGAGGTTCGTTTGATCCGTACACCCTATAAATTTCGAGGAAATCGCAAAAAACTGCAGAAAATAGCCGAAAATTGTAAGAAATCATATTATTAGCTCTTAAAACATTCGAAAACATTTTTATATACATGTGTCTAGACTCATTTTTATATATTTTGACGTGCTAAATCCGAATTTGACGTCCGCTTGACCCGTACACCCTCAAAGTTTCAATAAATTTCAATCACAACAAATCGTAAAAAATCGAATTTCTATGCTCTGGCTAAGTATAAAAAAAAATTTCTTGCAGATTTTGTCCAATTCTCATGTTTCATTTTTCACTGAGTTGAGGTTAGAGATTCGTTTAGCTCCAAAACTTTTAAAATTCCGAGGAAATCGTAGAAACAGAAAGAAATTGAGTTTGTGAGCGTTAAAAAACTAAAAAAAAATTTTTTTTAATCTTTTCGAAGTATGTTTTTCTTGTACGTCGAAAAATAATGTGAAAAATGGCCAATATAAGGAGTAACAAGTGTCGAGTATGAATATCATGGATATAAAATAAAGCAAAATAGGTCTACACATGTGAATCATGTTTTTGTTTACATTACTCTCACACTTTCTTTCTCTTGTGGCGAACTTTTTTCTCTTTGAACGACCTATGTAGCGGGTTTCTCTTTCTCTTATTCCTCTCTTGAGTTGTTTCTCTCTTCAATGTCTAACTGAATTCAGCCATCATGTTGATATCCCATCTTCCTTAATATCAATTCTCCATTTCACTTATATCTTGATGGAATCTTTCTCCTTGCTCTTCGCTGTAATCTCCAAGGTTTTCTGGGAAATAGTCAAGGTGAGAATGTAAAAAATGCAATTTGAGACTCATCAAACAACCCAATTGTTTGAAATTGTCTAACAACTCTTCAACTATATTCTGGTAATTCTCACTCCTCTCATTCCCTAAAAAGTTCTGAGATATGCTCTTAAAACTTTGCCATGCTGCTTTTTCTATATTATTTATCTTTGTTATAAAATTGTCATCATCAAATAGAGCACAAATTTGAGGACCATCGAAAATACCCTCCTTCAATTCTGCATCACTTATCGCGGGAAACTTCTCACCTAAATATTGAAAGCAATCACCATCTTTGTTCAGAGCTTTGACGAATTGTTTCATGAGACCCAGCTGGATATGAAGAGGTAGTAACAAAAATTTGGAAGATTCCATCAATGGTTCACGTACGATGTTCCTCGATCCCGGATAAAATTTAGTTCTCTATGGCCAGTCTTTTTGAATGTAATGATTTTTCCTGTCTCTGCTATCCCATGAACACAAGAAGCAGGGATTTTTTGCGAATTCGGATTGTTGACCTAGTATTAGAGTTGAAACTTTGAGATCACCGTAAACTTTCCATTGATGTTTCGCGTAGTCTATTTTCCCCAATACTGTCTGTTAATTCTCATAGGTCTCTTTTAGTTTCGTGGAATGAGCTATTAAAATAGGAGCGTACGAATTTCTGTTGTGAAGCAGAACTGCTTTGAGACTTCGTTTTGATGAATCAATAAAAAGTCTCCACTCTTCGTCCTTGTCAATATTTGGTTTCAACTCATCAACTGATCCTTTCACGTTAGAGCAGAATACCAGTGAGTTTTCCTCATCTTTGGTAAAGAATTTTCGAAACTCCTTATCTCTATCACGATAAACGTAAGCACTAGTTCCTTTTAATAGAAAATTCTTCTTTTTCAGTGCTGCTGCCAGGTATTTAGCTCCATCTTTAGATGAACCAAGATCTCGTATCAAATCATTCAATTCTTCTTGGGTGAATGTTTAAGGAGCACTCCTCTTAGAGAATGGTGAGTAATCGTTTTCCTCGTCATCTTCCTCACGTTCTTCTTCGAAAAACTCATCAGTTTGCATTGCATTCTCTTCGCAAAATTGGTCAACATCCATGGTTTCTTGAGCTGTTGTATTATTTGAGGCTACTATTTTTTTATATCTCACAACTGAAGAAATATTAGCGTACAAAACTTTAGTCTTCGTAGCTGTGGTAAAACCTGTAGTATTTGTCATACAGGAATAACAGTTTTCACGGCGCGATGGGGAAGACCATAACATTGGCTTCGTAAATCTCAAAATCTCTTTTTTTTAGTCTTACCCCATCGTGTCAAAATCGTATAACACAAACCGCAAACTGTATATGGCATCCAGTTCTCATTCTGATTAGAAATTTCCAAATTGTAGAACTCTTTGAAGAGCAACTTTAATTTATCAGAAAGAGGCCTCCGGTATTTGGAAACTTGAAACTCGCCACATACGTAGCAAAACACATTAAAACTTTTGTCACACACGTGTGAAACATTTCTCGCTGCATTACACCCTACAAAGGCCAAGTCACCCACCAATGTAGAGTTGCGGTTGCATGATGACGACGACGGCGGCCTATTTTGCTTTATTTTATATCCATGATATTCATACTCGACACTTGTTACTCCTTATATTGGCCATTTTTCACATTATTTTTCGACGTACAAGAAAAACATACTTCGAAAAGATTAAAAAAAATTTTTTTTTAGTTTTTTAACGCTCACAAACTCAATTTCTTTCTGTTTCTACGATTTCCTCGGAATTTTAAAAGTTTTGGAGCTAAACGAATCTCTAACCTCAACTCAGTGAAAAATGAAACATGAGAATTGGACAAAATCTGCAAGAAATTTTTTTTTATACTTAGCCAGAGCATAGAAATTCGATTTTTTACGATTTGTTGTGATTGAAATTTATTGAAACTTTGAGGGTGTACGGGTCAAGCGGACGTCAAATTCGGATTTAGCACGTCAAAATATATAAAAATGAGTCTAGACACATGTATATAAAAATGTTTTCGAATGTTTTAAGAGCTAATAATATGATTTCTTACAATTTTCGGCTATTTTCTGCAGTTTTTTGCGATTTCCTCGAAATTTATAGGGTGTACGGATCAAACGAACCTCAGATTCGGATTCAACGCATTAAGTTACGTATGAATCGACCTCGTCCCATGTGTACGAAATTTTATTTAATGTTTGAAGAGCTGAAAATGTGATTTTTTACGATTTTCGGCTATTTTTCGCTGTTTTTCGCAATTTACTCCAAATTTTGAGGGTGTACGGGTCAAACGGACCTCGAATTCCAATTTATCATGTCAAAATACATAAAGATGAGCGGGTCTGGTTAAAAGTACAGCCCACTTTTTTTTGTGTGCCGCTGTAATTATTTGTTCTTTCATGCAAATACGTCCTGCTCTGTATGCATGTACACACCAGCATACAACTAACCTCAAATAAATCCAAAAAAATCAGTTTTATGTAGTTTGTAGTCACTAAGAGATCTTTAGAAATATAGAATGAATTTATTTGAACGTTATACAGACCTAAGGATACAAAGCATTGAATGACACGGCGCAATAATCTTATACCATAATTTTTTGTTGCCCCAAGTGACCGTATGTTATGTAAAACTTTTTTACAAAGAATTTTTTTGAGGGTAAAGATACAAAACTGTGTTCTTGGGCAGAGTTAGGTGACACTTGTATCCTTAGATCTGTATAACGTTCAAATAAATTCATTCTATACTTCTAAAGATCTCTTAGTGACTACAAACTACATAAAACTGATTTTTTTGGATTTATTTGAGGTTAGGGGTATGCTGGTGTGTATATGCATACAGAGCAGGACGTATTTGCAAGAAACAATAAATAATTATCAGTAATAAGCCGTACATTATGATTTTCAAACATTTTTAGCTACTATAAACCAAAAAAATTGATTTTTCTACAGTTTTTTGAGGATATGGACGTACTTCTGCTCAAAAACAGAAAAAGTAGCATATATTTGTACCTAGAAATAGAGCAGATTTAGAAAAAATGTCTTTTTCTAAATGTTAACATGATTTGAGCACTTAAATAATTATGAAATCGATTAGTCATGGTGGCTTACACGAATTCTTGACACCGTACTGATCCGCCATTTTAGATTTTCCAGAAAGCGCACACGGCAAAATAAAGTATACTTGCTAGCCTTCAATTTAAGACCACAAAAGTGTTTAACGGTAAAATAGATTTGCTAGTATATATCAGTGCCCTCCGGTGAATTTGGAAATTCAAAGTGATCAGTGATCCGTTGGGGGCGAAATGTAAGAAAATAAATAAATACAAATAAAGTGTATTTAAATTTTCTGCGTTGATTTATTGATGCGCAACGTTTCGCTGACAATATGCGTCATCCTCATCAGGCGCAGATACGCGAGAATTCGTAAGTTTGGTTGACTTACTCGTCACCTGTCGTGCTGTCGACTGACAATGTCTATATATATACATATTCGACCTCGGGCGGAAAGTGCGGCAGAGCCTTTTCGCCCTTGGGAACCACTCTCCGCCCGCTAATAACTTTCTACCCTCGGGTAGAGAAATTCTTTTTGGCCCTCCGGACCGATAGTACTTTCTGCCTTAAGGCAGAAAATAATTAGCGGGCGGAAAGCTTCACTTTCCGCTATCGGTACGAAAAACAGCATACGCACCTCGGGCATCAACGCACAACAACCACGCCGCTCGGGCGTGCAAGTTTGTACTTTCCGCCCTTGGTGCGTAATCTACTAATATATAATATATAATATAGTCATTTGATTCGCGAACATATCTTTTTACATTTTAGACGACTAGTATATCGAATTTACAACGTATCTACGTTAAGCGTGTCACGTGATTACGATCTAGTCAATATATATCGTTCAGTGGCTCACTTTTCCTTGTCTGCTCATTGAAAGTGTCCGATAAAGACTGATAAGAACTGATACAAAATCTATGTATTTTACGATAAAATTTTTGTATCGGTTTTTAAGCGGTTTTCGCACCCGGAAAACCATATAAAACACAGTAAACTTAAAAAATGATTTTCTATATCTTTCTTCTGTAACCAGCATAAGATCTAACATAAGTAAATAAGTAGCTAATTGTCTTATCATCTGGATGGCAATATAAAAACTGTGGGGTTCAAGTTTTTAACATGGAATTTTGACAAAAATAATTAATTAAATTTTTATTGAGCTTTCATGATTTAACAGTTAAATTACTTGAACTTCTCGGTTTTGGTGTTACCATCTTGACAATGGGACTATATATTGTTGATTTAAATACGTTGAATCTTATTCTGGTTAACAAAACTATATGAGAAATTTATTTTTAAAATTTATCGTGTCAAATAGAGTTTTCCGGGTGCAAAAACCGCTTAGAAACCTACAGAAAATTTTTTTTATCAGTTTTCACACTGTCAACTGGATTATTTGTAATTACCGGCGTTTATCTCCATGAGTTATCTGTATAGATATCATCTTATTTGTGTATAGCTCATACAGATATTATTGATAGAGGAGGTAAAAGTGAGCCCGTTGCTTCGATAAAAAGAGATGTTAAACTTAAACTTATTTTCCTAGACTATATATATATATATCTTATGCTTACGCTGATTGGCTCCATCTCGAACTACCGCCAGTCACCGGTAAGATATAATATATATGTAATCACTAGTCAGGGAACATCGGTCTTGCGTCTTTTTCTATCTAGGCAACGTACTGACTCACTATACTCAGATATACTCACTCGGGCCTCCTCTAATCGTATATATAGCTATACATACGGTTAAGCTGTACCTTAGAGCATATACTACTGGAATGAGCAATAGCACTCGACCGACCAATCATAGCTTGGCTAGAGAGAGAAAGTCGAGTTCTCGCCTTCCAGGCCCGACCAATGATAGCTCGGCTAGAGAGAGAAAGATAATACTTACGCTTGGTTACCGTGTCACGTGACAACGTCGTACCATCTCAGCCACCTGCATGCTCACTCCAGTAGTACATGCTCTAAGAGCTGTACAGTATATATAGACCGATAGAAAATCCCCTGAAATAAAAAGTTGATGCTCGAAGGGTCGTTTTTGATATTATACGTAATGCAATGCGTAGATTACGATAAAAACACTTAGAACATTGAAAACTCTCTTGGGAGCCGTGAAAACAGCGTTTCAAACTTATTTTGTTAATATCTCGTAAACGGTAGAAGATCGAACGAAAATAAAAATACCAGCGTGTAGAGCGGAAAATTTCCTACCGATTTGGTATTTTACTTTTGTACGGTCTCGCTGAAAATTTCGAGGTAAAAATTATTAAAGGTATTTTTTCCTCAATGCTATAGGAGAAAGTGAGACAGGAGATACACTGTATGTCGAAGCCGATCAGCCGGAGAGTCGTGGAGAAGGGGGAGAGGATCAGAGCTATATAGCTATTCGCTCCGTGCATCAGGTTGGAGGGGATAAAAAACGACTGCAGCGCTGTAGGTAAGCAAAGTTGGCAAACCCGTACCACCATGAATTGTACAGTAAGGGTTGTCTTATATGAGAAAAGATATTATTTCATTTAAAGTAATTAGTTGAGAAATCGAAGGCGGAAAAAAAATGTTATTTAGCCAAACCGGGTCTATAATACGGATAAATAATTTTGCTAGGCACTTCAAATCGCCCGAAATTTTAAATAATGAGTTATTAAATATCATCTGTGATATATTACACAACACACATACTTATCGGTAATGTTGTATACGTGAGAGCAAGAACTCCAAGCAGTCGACATAGGCTGCCGCTAGCTGTATAATCTGAATCAGTGTTTACGTTTACAAAGTAACGAAATGCGTACGAGACAATGCTGTGTTGTTAATTGCAACAAGAAAGAAAAGCAGGGGGTGGTGCTGTATAAATCCCCAAGTAGACCCCATGAAACAAAACAGAAGGTGCTGTGGATTAGGGCAGTTAGGAGACAAAAGTTCGTACCTAACCTACAGCGGTCTTCGTTAATCTGATAAATAAATTACACATTTATGTACATGTTACCATAAACTACATTTGTCAAGCATAGGCAATAATGTACTTACGGATAATTCTACTTTGTATGGATTTAAGCTGACAGATGTTTGTCTCACAACATAGCAATTGATCAGATGACCGACTTTTTTATTTACATATCCCTGTACGTAGGCAACGTGCCCACTTTCTACTAATTTTTTAGCTCTTTTCAGCGTTTCATTATTAAAAACTATGTTGCAACTTATACTTTTAAAGCCTGTTTGGATAATCATATCCATTTTTTAGGGTGCTGATGTTTACACGATAGCAGTATGTACACTCAAGGCACTTTATATCTGTCGGAACGATTGGTCTACATACGGTTAATGTTGTCCTATAACCTATAATATAACAAAGACATACTGTCACTTAACAGGTAATTTTTCATCGTTCTGACAAATATAAAGTAACTTGGGTGTACGTCTTATGCAATAAATAATACTTTCTTCTATAAGCGACAGTGTTACGATTTAATCATACGGGGGTACGGTATTGCACGATTCTGACACCGAGGGCGGCGCTGCGTGTCATGCACGGAGCGACTAGCTGTATATGTATGCTTGAGGCGTTTTTAGATCGACTGACGGCCGAAATTTGATTTTTGGCTTTTCAGTCAGAAAATTTATAAGTCCTACGATTGCATTGATAACGGAAAAAAAATTGTTCCCCCCAAATTTTTTTTTTTTACGTTTTCAACAATTCTGTATCAAAGGAACATAATCAATTTTTTTATTTTTTTTTATTTTTTAAATTATATTTGCTTATCGCTATGAATTAATTATTTAAAAAATTACCCTGGAATTGTTGCGTGCACGTGTACTATAGCTTACAAAACTGTAATAAAAGAAATAGTATGTAAAACTGTTTTATTTATTAACAAATTAATTTGTATCAAAAATATATGTAACATTGATACACTATATTAATTGGACTTTATTTTATTCAAACGTTACCGTCTAACGAGATTAAAAGTATATATAACGACTCCGACTATATTCATCAGCTTATATATCTATATACATGCGAGGAGCAGCCGACGATCGTTGGAGCACACAACTATACACTTATTCCCGCGCTCTCTGTCTCAAAATATCAATACCAGCGTGTAGAGCGGAAAATTTCCTACCGATTTGGTATTTTACTTTCGTTCGGTCTCGCTGAAAATTTCGAGGTAAAAATTATTGAAGGTATTTTTTCCTCAATGCTATTGGAGAAAGTGAGACAGAGAGCGCGGGAATAAGTGAATAGTTGTGTGCTCCATCCAACGATCGTCGGCTGCTCCTCGCATGTATATAGATATATACGCTGATGAATATAGTCGGAGTCGTTATATATACTTTTAATCTCGTTAGACGGTAACGTTTGAATAAAATAAAGTCCAATTAATATAGTGTATTTATGTTACATATATTTTGTATACAAATTAATTTGATAATAAATAAAACAGTTTTACATACTATTTCTTTTATTACAGTTTTATAAGCTATAGTATACGTGCATGCAACATTTTCAGGGTAATTTTTTAAATAATTAATTCATAGCTATAAGCAAATATAATTTAAAAAAAAAAAAATAAAAAATAAATAAAAAAAAAAAACAACAACAAACCAGGGGGGATAAATGGGTCATGGGACCCACGGTAAGAACGAAGTTCTTTGAACATGATGAGTATAAAAACACAATTTCTCAGGTAAGAAGGGGGTCGCCAGACCCATTGAAAGAACGAAGCTCTATAAACGTTAATACTGCATTCATGTAGTTCACTAAACAAAAACTTGAAAAACGAATAAAAAAAAAAAATAAAAAAAATGGTTCAGTACTCACGATGGTTGAACTTCGTGAGAACGTCGTGCATAAATACAGTACTCACGAAGTTCAACCATCGTGAGTACTGAACCATTTTTTTTATTTATTTTTTTTATTCGTTTTTCAAGTTTTTGTTTAGTGAACTACATGAATGCAGTATTAACGTTTATAGAGCTTCGTTCTTTCAATGGGTCTGGCGACCCCCTTCTTACCTGAGAAATTGTGTTTTTATACTCATCATGTTCAAAGAACTTCGTTCTTACCGTGGGTCCCATGACCCATTTATCCCCCCTGGTTTGTTGTTGTTTTTTTTTTTTATTTTTTTTTTTTTCTTTATTTCTTGTTTTATTTATTTTTTTTTTCATTTCTTGTTTTATTTTTTTTCATATTTCATTTTATTACATTTTTTTCATTTTTTTGTATTTCCTTTATTTAATTTCTTTCTTATTTTCATATTTAATCTTTTTTTTTTCATTCCCTTTTTTTTCATATATCATTCTTTTTTTTTCATATTTAATTTTATTACTTTTTTTTCATTCTTTTGTATTTCCTTTATTTCTTTTTTTTATATTTTTCTATTTATATTCATTCTTTTGTATTTCCTTTATTTCATTTCTTTTTTTATATTTCATTTCTTTTTTCATATTTCATTTCATTATTTTTTAATATATTATTTTATTTGTTCAAATTTCATTTAATTTCATTATTATTTTTTTTCATATTTCATTTTTTCATATTTCGTTTCTTTTTTTTTCATATTTAATTTCATTACTTTTTTTCATTTATAACAGTAATTATTAGCATTACTGTAATGCCAAAAAAACCTCAGGTTTAATGAAAATACAAATATTTGATGCGTAATAACGCGCCTTAATATATTTAATCTACATAACCATGTTTATGCTAATTAAATTTTTTTTTTTTTTTTTTTTTTTTTAGATGCATTATTTAAAAAACAAATACACAATTTATAAAAAAAATTCATCATTGAATGTATTATCAGTGAATACATTTAAAAATGGAATGTTATAGTTACGAATCACACGATAAGTACAAGAAACCGACTTCTATAATCGGCAGCGCTCGTAGCAGAGTGGGTAAGGTACAGGACTTACATGCAGAAGGTCGAGGGTTCAAATCTCTTTATTGGAAAATGTTTTTTTTTTTTTTTTTTTTTTTTTTTTAGAATTGTGAAAGAAAAAAATAATTCAAAGTTAAAGAAAAATTACTGTGGGGAAATAAAATTAAAATTTGTTAAAAAATTAATTGCTTGGGAGTGTGAAGGGGAATGGTGGGTAAAGGTGTGGTGCAGAAGAGTAACACGGCATGGTTGACAGATATACATATATAGTGAGGAGAGGGGAAGTGTGTAGAGAACACTTTGTGAGGGGGGACGGGGTGAGGGGAAAAACTTGAGAGGAAGAGATTTCTGATTCAAAAAAAAAAAATCTGTCGGTTTTACAATTCTAGCCCCCCGAGTAACGCGACATAAAGAACTTCGTTCTAAAAAAAAAAAATTGATTATGTTCCTTTGATACAGAATTGTTGAAAACGTAAAAAAAAAAATTTGGGGGGAACAATTTTTTTTACGTTATCAATGCAATCGTAGGACTTATAAATTTTCTGACTGAAAAGCCAAAAATCAAATTTCGGCCGTCAGTCGATCTAAAAACGCCTCAAGCATACATATATAGCTATAGCTATATAGCTCTGATCCTCTCCCCCTTCTCCACGACTCTCCGGCTGATCGGCTTCGACATACAGTGTATCTCCTGTCTCACTTTCTCCTATAGCATTGAGGAAAAAATACCTTCAATAATTTTTACCTCGAAATTTTCAGCGAGACCGTACAAAAGTAAAATACCAAATCGGTAGGAAATTTTCCGCTCTATACGCTGGTATTTTTATTTTCATTCGATCTTCTACCGTTTACGAGATATTAGCAAAATAAGTTTTAAACGCTGTTTTTACGGCTCCCAAGAGAGTTTTCAATGTTCTAAGTGTTTTTATCGTAATCTACGCATTGAATCACGTATAATATCAAAAACGACCCTTCGAGCATCAACTTTTTATTTCAGGGGATTTTCTATCGGTCTATATACGCATCAGAAAAATCAGTATACCTGCGGATTTGCATGCAGTACACTGCTACCAGCAAATCTAGCCGCATTACGGACTTTGTAGTTTTTGTATCTTTACGTGTTTGACATTCAATACTTACACATAAGGACACAAGTAAATTCAGTACTTTAAGTGTCTTAACGATTCAAATCTGCGAATGTCAGTGAAAACGTTATACGTGAGTTTTGAGTGAATGTCGTCAACACGCCGGAGACACAGTAACGCATACAGTTACTAAGTACAGTGATTACGAAAGCATCTTACTTCGGTGTTTATTTGTAAAGATCACAGTTATAATAGACGACATTGGTTTTTATGTCACCTGTTTCTAATAGAAGTAGCAACAGCGTTTTCTTCCACGACGACGATACACATGCACGGGGTCCATGAGCAATAGTAAATACACTATTTACACTATCTACTCGTACAATCCCCATTGTTACAGTATAATAAGCAAGTGCTGTTTCTATGTGTTTTACTTATAAAAAGTCAACATTTGTTGTTTAAATGTTTTCTATCGTATATTTACACCAACACGTGGTTTTGTAATTTATCATCGTTTTTTATCGTAATAACCATATAGAATCACAGGTTTTTATAGTATAGTAATAACCATATATAACCTTATTAATGCATGTGTTTAATACTTACTATTTGGAAAACTAATGACTTCAGAATGTGTGGTGTATAAAACTTACGTAGAGAACCGATGATATAAAACCATTTAAAATAATTTGAAATATCCACAAATCTCCGGTATTGTAAGAATACAGACTACGAGCTGCTACAAGAGACAGCACTATCCCTTTTTTCCGCGATTATTAAATCAATACTCGCACGTCTTTTTTGGGTGATCCGTCAATCGATCGGCTTTTGTACTTATGTATGCTAAAAAACGTCGATTTATGTATAAATTAACTACTTAGAATACTAAACAGACGGAAAAAACAGTTGCATTTTTCTTCACTACTTGTTGGCACTTTTTTTTCAAGAAAATAAAATAATAAAAATAAATTTCATTTTATCTGGATAACCTCATATACATACATTTAAATATTTTTTATAAGTTTTTATACATTTTACCTGATAAAACATGATTTGTAATTGAGAGCGATCGTTGCTCGGACAGCTGCGGTACGGCTTTTAAGAAATCCATCCACAACTACATAGTACTACTTTTGTTATATAATTAGTATAGTAAATTAATTAGTATAGTATGAAAATATTATTACTTTATATTGGTAAGAAGACCCCTTATAGTACAACGTGGGTTACAATCCCATCCTATTCCACTCAAATATTTTTTCAAAGTTTCAAGCTCAAATTAGTTCCCAGGCCTGGCTGCTGGTTCTTTTTTTTCTGATAAGAGTGGTTTTTTCTTTATCACGGAGTGCTCCGTAGAGTCTACCCCAGGTCGCACTGAGCGAATGCGGGACTAGTTGGAATAAAAATACAATTCCCAATAGCTGAAACATCATAAATCCAGATACAAAAAAATTTAACAGGCATAACATGTATCTTGCTTCCGCAATTCCTCATAAAAACTTATAAACTTATTGATTTTATCAATTTATATCAGTTTATTCCTATCCAGACGTAGACTCATGATCTGTATTTTTTAGTGTACACACGGATAGGAATAAACTTACATGAATTGATGATAATCAATGATTTTACGATTTTTTATAAGGAATTGCGGTAGCAGAAACACATGTTCCTGACAAAAATCTCATTAGGATTATGTAAACTTTTTTATCGGGATTAAGTATGTCTAATATTTTAATGAACGTTTTCTGCTTAAGTTCTCTACATTATACACAATACTATAGACTCGTTTAAAATTTCCAGTTTGATCAGCAATACTTTTTAAAAATACCGTTGAAAAAGGAAATGTGAAACACTTTCTTTCAACTGAGCCTTCGAACTTGTTTGTTGCTTAATAACAGTTAGCTAATTGATTTTTTTAATAATCTGATACATGTAGTTATTAAATTATATTTACTACTTCCATTTTGCAGAATATAAGATGTTTCTGTACGTTAAAAAAATAGATGATGGTTCGTTCCATAAAGTAACAAAAGCAGAGATTCCACACTTAGAACTTCCTGTAAAAAAATTTAAGAAGTACAAAGTCGTTCTTCAAAATGATCCTATTCCGTTTGATGCCTGCATTATTTTTTCTGAAGGTATTACATATATTAGCATGACAAAAAGAAAGTTTTCATTTACATTTCATGTATAAAACAATTGAGATGCTAAATCACCGAATTTATTCATTTTCACGGACACTTTAGAAAAACTAGAGGAAACAATTTCAAAGCACCGAGTAATCGCACCCTCTAATACATTGCTGTGATCAGCCTCAGATTTGTCAGATATCGAAGCAAAAAAAAGAATTTCCCAATGTGATTTAGGCAAAACAGAGGAGTTATTAAAGAAAAAATTAGATGAGTTGGTAAGTTTTTCAATTTATAAGAACAATAATCGTATTAGTTTTTTTACGATTCATTTTTTTATCAAATACTGCATGACATATACACATGTTGGACTTGTCTTTTTTTTTTTTTTTACTAATTTTTTACTGTTTCGTGCGGTTGTTAGCTGACAGCAGTAGTCTGATATACCCCCACCACTCGCCCTTCCCCACTGCTTGCTCGCCGGGCGGCTGCGGATGCATAATACACGAAATTTGAGCTCCTTTCGTAGTAGGTTCATCAGATATTTTTAAATATTCTTTTTCCGTAACTTTGTAGAGTAGACATTTCTGTGAATAAATAGATGTTCAAACATTTACTGTTCGACGATTTTTCATTCTTTGGCAGCTATTTTTCTGAAGATCCTGCTACTGCATTCCAAATTTTCTGGAAAAGTTTCAAGTATTTGTAAAAGAAAATAAAAATATGTAGGGGACTCAAACCCAACAATGTATGCCCTAAAATGAATTTCTTAGGAGTCGGAAAATTTAAAAATTAACTATCGAAAATTCGCAAGTTTTCGCTGTTTTCATTTATTTACAGAAAGAGTTGTTTACCGATTGTAATTGTTTGGAGTGCAGTTTGTTTATATTTTCAAGTGCTACAAGTGACAATTTTTTTTTTTTAGAAGCGTTTTTGGTAACTTTTCGATTTGTTTTCAAAAAGCTGTCATAAACCGTTTTTTTTAAAGCAATTAAATCGGATTCCCACGTTTGTTTTTCCTATTTGTCACGTTGAGAAACCCGCCCCCCCCCCCTAATGCTATTTTTTAAAAACTTATCGGACCTGGACGTTAGCAGTGGGCTTGACCCCTGCGCGCATCGTACTCCAGCCCTCAAATTTTTAATAAAAATATTTAAGTATTATGATTCTTGCAAAAAAAAAAAATTCACTTTTTTAAAACAAATTTTCATTAATCAAAGTATTCCACTTACTATTTATTTTATTCTTTACATATTTGTACATTTACCCACTTTTAAAATTCATGTGACCAGTCACAATGATTGTCGACCAACAGATTTAAGAAAAACAACATAAAATGTTTGGCATCGCCAAATAATAGCTTAAATTTGCCGTTAGAATGAATATTATAAAGTTTAAGGTTTTTTACGTAGGGAAAAATCAATCACTTAAAAATTTAAATGCACCTCTCTACAGAAGTCAGCCGTAATCACAGTGATTCTTTACAGTAAAGATAGTTGGTTCCCAATACATAGGTCAATCGTGTTAATAGATACGTAAAATGAAGGTTATAACATGTCAACTGTTATGGTAATACTTATAGATTTTACACAAAAACCTTTAATTGTTCTTGTAGATGGTTTACATAAATTACGAATATATTATAATTTGTCATCACTTTTACATATTCTTATTCTGCCGTCCCAAGCATAAAATGTCGTATATGTCACGCTTTTGTCGAAATTAAGATAACGATAGATCCTTACAAAGTCGACCACGCTGAACACGATGGTGCAATCACATTCCAATAAGAATTATATTAAATAGGAAAATTTGGAATTTATTTATTTGAACATTTAGCATACGATTTCATCATACAATTAATTCTAAATCAATATAAAGTAATTTAAAAATATGGTAGTGGCGTTTTCAAGAATATTTCTACACGTGAATTTTCATGTTTGAATCACTGTAATTGCTTTCTTTATTTGAAAAATGTCACGATACATTGCATTTCGATCTAATACATTCAAGCCATTTTTCATAATTTATCTTTGAATTAAAAACTTGTGGGAAATGAACTAAGTTTAGATACGGCACGCTTTAAAATATATTTATTTTTGTTTCTTTACTATAAACGTCGTATGTAGCCGTTTTCCATTAGATACGACGTTTATGATAAGTATTAGCTCGTTTAAAAAATGCAATTTTATCGTATATTTAATTAATTTATCAACATGACGTAAAAAAAATGACTTTTTGATATACAAATTTTAGGGTGAGATTCACGGAAGAATCTTTTAACATTTTGCGCAATAAAAAATCAAAATTTTCTATTCTTACTAACAGTAATCGCGAAAAAACTTAGACCTTCGATATCTCGGTTTCAGTTGACAGTAAGATACGACATTGTATGCTTGGGACGGCAGATTGTCTTGCACATTGCCCAGTAATGAAGTACCAAGGTACTGTAGCGTGCGTGAACAACAAAGTCTGACTTGTAAAACAACTTCAGTGGAGATTGTACAACAATTTCTTCACGACCACTGTTCATTTTAAAGATATGGTGAAACGTTCTTAAGAAGAGATATGTATGTTCATACGTACAGAAAATGATACGTACAACCACTATAGGTAGACAATAAAAGTCAACTCTTTTCTTGTGAAATACAATCTACGTACAAAACTGACGATGTTAAAGTCATAAGAATCAAATCAACGTAACCAGTAACGTAGGGAAGTTAAATGATATTCGCACTGTCCTTCGATGTCATTAATATACTTTTCCAATTATAACCAACTCAGATCTATGTACTGCCATATTAGCTGCGAATCAATTTGTTCCGCAGAAAACATGGAATGTATCAATGACAGAGAGTAGGTTATTAAACTAGCTAATATATACTAAGTATTTAAATCTCTCGCAGAACGAATTTATTCAAAGGTCCCCTTAGGCAGCAGACTATGGTCTTTTTTTATTCTTCCTTTTGTCCTAAACATAAGACCTAAGTTTTAAAAAATGAATAACTTTTTTTTGTAGACTGTAACGTTGTATTAAACGTAACGGCTCAATTTGTAGTGATTATGCCTCTAATCTGATATAGCGCCACCCGCTATATGCTCCGTAAGTCGTATAATGCTCCACGATCTATTACATTTTAAATTAAAAACTCGAATATTATGAAGTTATAGAAAGGAGGCACAGTTGATTCTCGAAGCCGATGGATCTCCGGAGCTCCACAAAGATTTTTATTGTGTACTTTGATACCTTGATTACCAAGTTCTAGAGTTAAAACTCGAAACCTATAAGAAAAAATTTAATAACCCTGTTTTTGGCCAATTTGAAAATAATTGTAATTATAAAATAAAAAAAATTTATCGTATTTTTTTATCGATGTCATACAAACAAAAATTTTATGAAATGTTCTATAAGATACATTCTTTCCGAGTAATAAATTACCAACCTTTTGAAAAACATGTTTTTCTAAATTTTTCCATCGCATGTTTAACATTAGCTTCCTTTTCTTTTTTTTTTAGTAACCATGGCTTCAATTTGTAATGTGTTATTTTAGATGAAGAGTGATAGTTTACAGCTTGGCAACCCCGGTATTGTTGATCAACGTAGGGTTATTATTGTACCTAATATCCATGAACGCGTATATATACCTGTGAATTAAAGAGAATCAAAAAATTGGCCGCCAGATGGCAGGCTTGTTATCAGTTTGCCTGCCATGGCTGTCAAATATAACTATATACATCAGTCAAATGTATAGGATATAACTAACTATACATATATCCGACGTATATAGGTATATTCTACAGCCATGGCAGGCAAGCTGATCACAAGCCTGCCATCTGGCGGGCAATTTTTTGATTCATGATTCTCTTTAATTCACAGCTCTGGTGACTCATCAGCTATGAGAACCCACTCGGACCCCATACTATAAAACATGTAGAAATGGAATTCAAAATTTTTCAACATTTGAAACCATACAACTAAATAGTCTTGTATGTGTATAGTACTATTGTGGGACACGGTAGATAAGGTAAATGTCCCTATTCGTGGAACGTGTCCCTATTCATGGAACATAAAAATTCATGTATTTGTTATACAACTAACCTGATAAAAAAATTGTGGTAGTTGCATATTTTATGCATCTTTATGAATTCACAAGAAAAATTTCATTTTACATACAATAAATGACTAATTTTAAAGATAGTTCCATAAATAGGGACAAAGTCGTACATAACCTATCTTTTGAACTGTACGTATTATGGCACAAACTTCAACCAGGAATTTTTATATTTCTAGTAAACAAATAAACGATATAATTATTTTGGTTCAACAAAATAGTGTTATGCAAGTGAAAAAGCTTTAAATGTCTTGAAATATTATAATCAATTTACGTTTTTTAAAATGTTTCATAAATAGGGACATAATATGAAACAATAGGTACAACGTTTCATAATTATGTACATTTTGGTCTTATAATCTTTTTATAAAATAAAGTATTTTAACAACTAAGAACCATATTTAAAAATTAGAATAATAATGGTAAATTTATAGTGCACCAGCTAATACCAAAATTTCTACTGTTAAAGCTCACAGTTAAGAAAAAAAAATTAAAGATGTAAGTGTGATGAAATTTGTAGTCATAATAGGGACATTTACCTTAATGGTCATGAAAAAAAAAAATTTTTTCGTACATTTTCCAGGAAGACTAAAAAGCTGTTTCAGATACATTTATAGAAACTGTATACATTTTATATAGTCGTACTATTAATCATGGAAAAACGCAACAAAGTTGTGTACAAAAAATGTCATTTTCTTGGTTGTAATAAACGCGAAGTTTCACGTTGGACTTAATAAGAGGATTAAAATGGAACACAACAATAAAAGTACGTTTTCTATGATCGCATGAGTTTCGTTATATCCGTTGGCACTGATGACCAAAATGTAACGGCAAGGGTTTTCAGTACGTTCACCCGCGTAACACACATATTTATAAGAGTACATAACAGTTATCACTGTATTCTCTGTGTAAGCATAGGCACAATTTTAAAAACTTTAATTGTATTTCTTCAAACATTCAAATATGCTTATTCGTTCTCCAAAAAAAATTCTTTAAGCTACTTTACAACTTGTAACCAAGTAAACAATACATTTTTTTTAGTACATAAAATAATTTACGATACTATTCTTACCTTGTGCCTTTTTTAACATTTGGTGTGCCCTCGATACGATAAATAATGTTCGCGATCAATGTACATCCAACCAGCGCAAGCACGAAGAGTTCCGGGGCTTGCCACGGAGAGATGCACATTTGTTAAGAAAATAACTACTTTTAAATACCACACACTATTTGCTTACATTTGTTTCTACTTCAGAGACAAAATCCGTTAATGTTGCTGCAAAGATTTCGGTTACATACTGTATTATCTGCCGTACAGAATGAAAAGTTTTTGTTCTAAGAAAGAAATATTTCTCACAAAAAATGTAGTAAAATTAATTTTGAATTTTTTTTTTATAACTCTGACTGTACGCACACATTTTAAATTACAGTGACATTTTTTTCTGGTTTTATTTATGTGTATATGTACATTTTTTTTTCTGCTTTCGCGTGTGCTCTGATTTCCATAATAAAATTACTTTTCTCTGGAGTAAGGCATAAACCACTTTTGATCTTAAAAAACAAATTATATAACATTTTGAGAAATACAATGCTTGAAAATTTTATAATGCAAGTCTGTACTCTTATAAATTGAATAAAATACATTTATGTTTATTCACATAAAACAAAATCATGTCGAACTTAATTCCTTATACGCTGCATTCACTACCAATCAATTTACGTAAAAGAGAGTTATCTAGTACCGAAGTCTTTAATGTTATGTTATGTTCAGTTGAAAAAATCTGATTTTTTTTTAATCTCATAGTTTTAGAATGTTAATGTAACGTTGTAGGTACAGCGTTGAAGAATCCTAATGACGCTAGGGAGCACAATATGTTTAATGACAGCGATGTTATACTTGGGCAGAACATATCTGAATATGGTGCGCTGTCGCAAGATAATATTGACAATAATTTTATTACCAAAAGCTCTGCATCAGATAATAACAGATATGCTTTTGACGATCGTAACAAAAGTTATGACGATAATAATGAAACAGATATATCATCTGATAGTGAGCAGTCTGATTCCGACTGGAATGAAGAATTTTTCTCTATTCACACTGACGATGAGGAAATATCAGTAGATAGCAGTGATGATTATGTTAATGGCTCTTTTTCCAAAGATAATCGAATGATGTTTCCAGAAAGTAATACTTCTGTTTCTGACGTAGCACTAATGATAACAGCTATCACAATTCAGTATAATTGTACCCACGAAATGCAAAACGCTTTACTTAATTTCACAAGAATATTAGCTGGACCAATATTCGATACTTGGAATTATAGTCCGTATTCGTTGGCAAAAAACGTTGCACATCCTCCGAAAACAATAAAAAAAAATTTTTATTGTCCTAAGTGTAACATTGCCTTCAATGAAGTATTACTATCAGATAACACAAAAAAATCAATTTTATGTGAAAAGTGTTATGAAAAATATACGACAAATTTTAACAATACTAACTATTTCATTACGTTAGATCTAAAATTTCAAATAAAAAATTTATTAGAACGACGTGACATTCCAAAATCCGTTTCTTACTACTTGAAGCATCGAAATGGAAACGTCTCTGACAACATTACAGATATTTATGCTTCAGAGCTTTTCCAAAAGGCCGTAGATGGAGACTCGATATCATTTAACTTCAGCAGTGATGGTGCCCAACTTTTTAATAGTGCTAAGAAATCGCTGTGGCCCTTACAACTACACTTGAATTGTCTGGAAGGACCTATACGTTTTAAACATCCAGTACTAGTAGCTTTGTGGCAAACTGAGAATGAACCAACCCCAGAGTTTATGAATCTTTATATGCTTGCATTAAAAAAACAATGTAATGACTTGATATCAGAAAATCTAAAAATTAAAGATTACTACAGTGGTGAAATAATCGAAAAAAAAGTTGGTTCCATTTTGTTGCTGTACAGATACACCTGCAAGATCAGTTACCCAAAATAGGATAAGATTCAACGGTTACTATGGATGCAGCTATTGTTACCATTTGGGCATTTATCTGTCAGGATTAATGAGATACTCCCTTATAGAACAAGATCCTCAATTGAGGAGTCATGAACAGCATGTACAACATGTTGCTGATGTTGAAGAAAATAATTTAAAATCTGCATATGGAGTGAAGGGTTGGTATAACATTAAATTAAAGAATATTGTTTGAAAATCAAACACTTGCATTATTTCGTAAATATACACAACAAAACAACGTATGAAAAAATTGTAAGAAATGAGACGGCCCGAGAAACACCTGTACAATTTTTTGGCCTATTTGGCTAAGTATTGCTGAGGTATTCGGGGCAAGAGGCACGGGAAAAGATTAAGTTCAGTTACTTCCGTATGCTTTTTTCCATTATGAAGTAGCGCTGAATTGGATTTTTTCGAGTAACGCACTTGCAAATTTAAAAAATTCTGAGCAACCTTTTAAAATTTGAATTTTTTATTGAAACTTTTAGAAACTTATTTTTTTTTGGTTTATAAAAATACACCGTAACGAAAAAAAAAAATTCGATTTTTGATGATTTTTGAAATTTTAAAAAATTCTGAGCGACCATTTAAAAAATTTTTTTTGAGCTGTCCTTTGGAGACAGCTTATAAAACATCGAAAACCGATATTTTTTCACGTGAGACTAAAAAAAAAAATAGTCGGTTTTTTTGCGCCACCCTAATATACATGTAGGTACATTAACGCATAAGTTCGGCTCTCATAACCTAGAAATACATCCGTTTACGTCACTTTCACGTATGTTGCATTGGAGCCACTTTAAGCACCCAAACATTCTCACGATTGGTACGGTGCCATACAAGAGCCCCTTCAGTTATGCTTTGTACAATGGGTGCAAAGTTCGGTAGAGCCTTCGCTCCCTCAGGCCCTACTTTGCGCCCTTGCAATTGCTTTGCGCCTACGGGCAGAGTATCAGTTTTCGTTACAAATTTTCATCTCTCTGGAGGGGTTCCCTGGACCCAAGGTTAGATGCACATTAGTTGCGAAAGCTGGGTTTTCCACCAAGGGTGCAGCTGGCATTGAAAAATACCAGGGGTAGAAAAGTAGTAGATTTCGATCGAGTTCGCAAAGGATTTAATGTAAAAACGAGGATCGTTAAGAAACCTTTTCAAACAAGTAAATAATTGAATTTTGTCGTCCAATAACTCAAAATTAAGCGGTGAAGGTGCTATTTTGATGTGAGGGGTCGGAACTGGTAGTTTTCATTACGAATGTGCATCTCTCCAGGGTAAGCGCGAGGCTCAAGGGACTCTTTGTGCTTGCCGTGGTTGGATGCACATAAGTGGCGAACGCTACTTTTCCTCATCGGTTAGTTGTGAATGCTTACTTATCAGGTTATTCATGATTTTTTTCCTATACTGCGCCACGCGCCGAAATGTGGGAGTTTCTTTCTACTTTCAGCATGGTATGGTGTGAAGTAACATTAATCCTCTCCAGAATTATCAGCTTTGGGTCTCAGAATGACGACATGTGTATAAACTGTACGATGAAAAAATGCAAGCGTTTGAATGTTTATAATTTTTCGCAAATAATTTTGTACATGTCAATTGAAAAAACTTCCCTCCTGATGGAATTGGATAATTTTGACATGGTGTGGAACCTACCGCCCGACTACATGCATGGTGCGCTACTAGGAGTCACAAAACAATTGTTTGTTACATGGAAAGTAACTTTCAAAACGAAAGACATGAAACTCCTTAATGACCGAATAAAAAATCTTAAATTGATAAGAGACTTACGTCGGTCGATTCGCACTTTGAATTACAGTAACAAATACAAAGCACTGGAGTGGAAATTATGGTTATTGTTTGTTAGTCCAGTTTGTTTAAAAGGGATTTTGGAAGATAAAAAGTATCAGTCGTTTCTTCTATTCGTTGACAGTATTTATATTCTTTTGAAAGACAATATATCGCAACTTGAACTTGATCGTTGTGAGTACAATCTACTCAAATTTGTAGGAGAATGTCAGTTGTTTTATGGAAAATCATTTTGTACGTGGAGTGTACATAGTCTAATCCACTATACGATAAGTGTTAAAAAAACAGGTCCTTTATGGGCAACGTCAACGTTTCCCTTCGAAAACGCAATAGGTTTCTTCCTAAAGCAAATAAATGCACCAAATGGGTGTTGCAAACAAATTGCTGAAAAATGGTTGCGACGAAGTAGATTTGAAAAAACTGTTCAAAATAATGTTTTCAATTGTAAATCGTCTGTTGACTATTGTAAAATGATATTACAAAGAAGAGCCCTTTTGCAGTATGCAACCACAGTTGGAGATATAACTCTAATTGGTAGGGGAAAAATTAATGTAGACATACAGAATATTATACGAACTATTCAAAATAACCAAGACATTGATGTCACCGTATATGATCGATGTATGTATAAAGAAACATTATATCATTCGGTCACATACAAACAAGTTACAAAAACCAACAATTCTATCGTCCAACTGTACAACGGTAAAATTCTGCAAATATTTGGATTTGTCTTAGCAGAAATGTCATCATATATTTGTGGATATGAATTGATAGTTGGTAATAACAATCTGAGTGAGGACAATCAGTCAATAGTAAGTCACATACTAAGAATTTAGAGAAAAACATCTAACCTTTAAGTGTACAAGACTAATGAGATCAATCGCAAAGTTACATCCCTCCAAGTATTAGATGATCAATATATATCGTTTCTGCCGAATTACATCGAATCCCATTAAATGGTAAATCACAGTATAAATATTTTTTCTTAAAACAGTAATGAAGTGCAAAATTTTTCACCGGATTTACAAAAATATTTGTGTTTATATTTTGTACATTGATATAACACATAATATCTACCAAAATTTTGGCTTAATGCATTTCTTAAGACGCAAGCAATGTGCGTCAAATCTCATTTTTGTAAGAAAATTCTTATTTTTTTCATACTAAATGTTCTAATGAAGTCAAAATGACGTTATCGAAAAGTAAGAAAATTTCTCATATGCTTGCATTACGATACTTTATTACATTACTGTTAAACGAGTATTAGACGATCTGAAAGTGTAATTATTATAATTTCGATTATTCTCCTCAATTATAGTTCTCGAAAAACAAGACTTAACGCACATTTTTTGTATCTTATGAAATGAATGAAACACAAATTGCGTGTGATAAATTGAAAACTTGGATTAAAAAATGTGAGTTACTAATAAAGACGAATGGCGCACAATCGCAATTAACATTTTCCTCCACGACTTTTCAATTAATTTTTCAACTTAATTTTGGGCATTACAATTTTTTGAACTCAAGCAGTGGAGGTCAACTCTCATTCTTGATAGATAATTATTTTGAATTAATAATATCGTGAATATATTTAAGTTAAAATAACGCCGTGGAAAAGTTAGGCAACTTTAATTATATCTGGATTACCCTTACACTCATCGAGTAATGTCCTGGAGTTTGGGTCACCATTTTGGCATTGAAATGGAGGCATCGTTGTACGATTTCTTAAAATTTAATATCCAAATACATTTCTTGGTATTTTCATGATGTTATTTATAATGTGTATTTGGGCATATCTATAGTTAAAGGTTTTTTTTGCAAAATACCTTCGATACACAAACGTACGTTTAGTTGACACACGATCTGTGTTATAAACGGTGTTTCAAACTGACGTAGCTCGTACGCTACAAAAATTAAAAATATATTAAGTAATAATAAATGCGTTCGACAGATACAATATAAAACAATGATTTATTTATGACTGTATATCTTTCATTGAACGTTAATTATTACTAGATTAAAACCATACTATTTGCAGTGTTAGTTTTATTATTTGATCATCTGGTTTTATAATGTCGTTCATTTGAGAATAGTTTAATGTTAGTAACCATCAATTTCAGTAGTTTTTCATGGAACTTTTATTCATCATCTGAAAATTAAGCTTAAAAAATCGTTCATTATTCTTCATTCTGAATGTTTATAAGAATAAATCGATAAAATTTAAAATCAATGCTTATATTTATAGCAAGCGTTCTTGCTTGCACGATTGAAAATTAAATGAAATATCTTGTAAATATTAGTGTAAGACAATAATATACTGTCGCTTGTGTTGTAAGAAGTGTCTTGAAAGCACGTTAATCGGTCATTATTGTTTGCTTATAGTATGAGAACAAGTTCATTGTATTGTGTTTTTTATTCCAGGAAAGTAGAAAAGCATTGAAAATAATTTCGTCAAAAGCTGAAGCTAAGGATAAAAACATGACCAAAACCGATAAAAACAAGAAGACAAAAAGCGTGCCAAACAATGAAAAGGAAAACGAAAAAAAAAAAAAAAGGTATAATGCACAAAATGTTCTTGTATCTTGTTTGTTGTTAAATAATAACATCGTTTTCTATAAGTAAGATGAAATTTACACTATACAGAAAATCAATTGTCCTACTTATCTAATTACAGAAATCACTTAAAAGGAAAAATAAGAACTATTCAGATGTTAGCGAGTGTAAAAAATTGAAAACAATTAATGAAAGTTTTGATATAGTAGATACCGAAATGGAAAAAGAATCTCAACATGTAAAAAATAAGAGCAGCCTAACAAAAAGCAAGACAAATAGTATGTTTGATGTGCATAGTTCTTCAGCAGTAAATATGAGTATAATTTATGTAGAGAAAATTAGTTCGAGTTTGAGTATCGGGTAGCTCTCGTACAGAAAACGATTATCGTTCCAACTTTAAGTAAATTTACTACTACTACAAAGAAATATATTGAACGATTTATCTAACTCAACGTTTTGTATTTCTTCATAGAATGACTCTTATCTGCTGGATAGTATCCCTCTTGTAGATTCTGTGATTGACAGAACTCGCAAAGATGATGAAGACACGGTTGGTAAAAATCAATGTCAGTCGAAAGACTCAAACGAGTTGAAAGACGAAATACCCATAGCACAAAAAAAGAAAACTGTACTGAAAGAAAAAAATGTGACTGATAAAAATTTTGATAAGCACTCAGATGTCGTCCAATTAAAAAAGGAATTAGCAAAATGTAGAGCAAAATCAAAAGAGAAAGACAAAAAATAGGATTGGTATAGAGAAGTTTATAGAAAAGCAAAGGAGAATGCTGAAAAATATGAGGCTTTAAACGCAAATTTGCAACAAAAAATATTAGATCGACTTGATGGTTTCGGTGAGTATTTTACTACTAAAGTTTTTATTTTTAATAAGTGGCAGGACAAATAATAGCATCTGGGAAAAAATGTGTTTATCATCTAACTTGTTGTAATCGTATTATCTATAAATTTTTTAATAATTACATTGATTTGGACGTAATCCGTACACTTAAGTATTAATATTGAGTAATACCAATAACCATAAACCTTATTAGCATTGATTACACAATTTTTTAATTCCAAAGTATTCAATAACGTTAGTTCACAATAATATCTGTTAAATTAGAAATCCAAATTATATTGTTATTAGTTATTCTCATTGGTGAATGGCGCAGTTATGTTAAATAACCATAATGTTGTTGAAAAACTATTCCCTCTTACTTGATATAATTATTTTTTTCGTGACCGTCGTCTGACTGTTCTGTACTCAGTAAGTAACAGGATGTTGCAGTGTTGTCAAGTTGCTTGAGGTGTCTGCTTCTCTCTCGGTGGAGGCTAGATGAGGTGTTATTAAAATTGTTGTTACTCAATAATTAATATGGAAAGGCCTATAAGACTTGTACTCATTTTTTTCCTTAGGAATTTGTTTATTACATACAATTTTTTGGGGAAAATACTGCGAAAATTCGTTAAGTTATGCTCAAAAGTGTGCGTTTTTTCGCCAAGATTATAGCTATAGATATACTGCACTGTTAAATCGACAATCTTTAAAACTGAATAGCTCGCAATTTAGTGAGGAAACACCTGTTGAAATTTTGCACACGTATAAATAACACTTTCATTTCACACATATTTCAATTTCAGCAAATTCTTACGAAAACTACTATAACCGGAGATCGTCCTTAAGTCCGATGTAGGCTTATTATCATTTTGTAATAAATTTATTTGGAGTCGTCGACATGCAATTTGTAAATAATCAAATTGATTTTGTAGTAGGAAACCCAAATACTTACGTAAAAGAAAATGTTACTTCAATTTTCTTTTTTTTATAAACAATTGAGTTTTCTGAGAAGGTTATTAAATAATTTGTAGAATAATTGTTAATCACTACTAATAAATTTTTTTAAGGAAGAGAGTAAGGTAATTAAACTCTCAATTAAATATTAAATTATACCTTTATAAATTAAAATAATTGTAGTGTAATGTAAGTTATTATAAAGCATAATTTAATTAATAACGAAGAGTGACGACGTGACAACAGTTAATTGCAAATATATATGTGTGTGCGTATGTGTACGGTAATACAGCTTATAATGACTCAATAGTCACGTATATATACTACAAATCACCGCGCACGTGTGCAACTAAACGCAGTTGAACTTGCATAGGCAATTAATACTGTTAAATATACACTTATACAGTAATACTGTAGAAACATGAACTGTATACAGTTTACAGTATACACATTGAAACATGGCAAAAAGCTATTTACCAATATAGTACGTAATTACACATAGTTAAAAGTTACCTTGGTAGCTCGGTACCTGAGTACCTGACTCGATAGTTACGTATGTACAGTACACCATTAACCCATACACATACGGTGTGATTCGAAATTCAAATGCGCACTGAACACTGCTGTTAGACAAAGAGAGAGTACTTAGGCCGTATGTATGCCCATACTACCATACCCCACTGCACTTCACCGCGCCGCCAAGCTACTCTCTCCTTCTTTACCACCGGCCAATGCAGAGCGGGCTCCCCCTCTCCTCCCACCACCCTCATCTACACTTCATTCTCTCGCGCTCACACACGACTCTGCAGGGATCGCCTTGCTTTTAATTGAGAGAGATCTGATGCGAAACCAAGAGTTTTTCCCCATTCAAAATCGTCCAACCCACCTTAAGAAGTTTTCACTTCAAAAACTAGCTATAACTACGTTAGTTGACGTAATTGGTTTAAGTCTCCAATTCGCAGCTCCAGTTCAAGTAAAACGTATCATTGTTTACAGCCAAAATACCGTTAACATCTATTTCTGTACTGGTAAGAAATTCCATAAATCTTTCAGCGGTCGTTACGACGTCTGTTTTTTTTTTAATTCTTGCGTTGGCAAAATTTACCCCACAAAGGATTCAGACACAATTTAGCATTAGATCTTAATATAGCATAAAAATCTATTTCACTTTTATCGAGGCTTCATCCTTCTGCCTCTCGTATTTCACAAATATACATATCCTTGCATTTATTTGTGAGACACTTGGAGGGGGGGGGACGAGAGGCCCATATATTTTTTTCTTAAAAAACTCGTCGACGTAATTTGCGAATAAATCTCCTTTAGTTTCTTGATTAAATTGTATCATTCTATACTGTCATATTTCATAAACATTTTTTACTACATAACCTACTTTGAACAGTCATCTTGACTTCGTCAGATATCCATGTAACTTTAAAAATACGGTCATTCGCATCTTCGTGCAGACAATCTTCTTTAATCATATTTTCGCAACATGTACGACACAGTGGAAAAATTAACTTGTTATGCATTTTTACTGGTAACGCAGGATGGTATAAATTTCGTGGTGGTAGCACATCACACATGATTAAACCATTTACAAGGGATAAGTCATTGTTGTCTCCAATAATGCTTCGACACTCTATTTGCCCTACATGTGTCGATGGGTGACTAACGGGAAAGTTACCACGTTTACATATATATACGAGTCAAATGAACAAACGTCGACATACTTAATTTTTTCTCTCAGTCAAAAATTTATAGCTATTAATATGCCTATAATTTATAGCTATAATTATAGCTATAACTACCTATAAAACAACTATAATAATGTATAAAATTCAGCTATAAATATAGCTATAAACTACAGCTGTAAATTTTTCACAAGTAATGAATAAAAATTAGTTTAAAATCAGATTTTTTCAACATATATAGATCAGTACAGATGGTATCATCCGTATGATAACAGTAAAACTGGGGGCCTGAAGTATTTTTGAATAAGTAGAAAAAAAAAAAAGAAATCATATGCAATTTCAAGTTTTTTAAAAATTGTTTAAAAATACTTTAGGCCCTCAGTTTTACTGTTATCACACGGATGATACCGTCTACACTGATCGATATATGTTGAAGAAATCTGATTTTAAACTAATTTTTATTCAAAATTTGTGAAAAGATTAGAGCTGTAATTTATAGCTATATTTATAGCTGAACTTTATACATTATTGTAGCTGTTTTATAGGTAGTTATAGCTATAAATTTTTAACTGAGCTATCCCCTGGCATCAGTACTTTTTAACTGTATTTTAAGTACGTCTTTCGAAAAACGCATCACGTGGGTTGAGAGGCTTTTGTCTCTAATAACCTTCATTTTCTTGAATAAAATGTCGAAGGTCCTCGTTGTCACGAATTTCTTCATTAAAAAGACATTTCCACAGTGTGGTAATAACAGTAATATATTTCCTTGTATCAGTCGTGCCTTAAACGCAAAAACTGCATTTTTGCATCAACTTAGCCGCTTGTTGTATTATTATCGAACAATCGAATGTCTTACTCGATGGAATTGTCCATCTCTTGACCAAAAGGGTCTTTTATTACTTTTATCTATGTGTACTTGCACAGTTAGTGGAATCGAATTAGCTGAAATGTCGGTAATTTTCCATGAAATTCAGACTAGCTCGAATAAAATATGTTGTAGAGAATTAAACAGTACCAATCGATTGTAATAAAATTGAAAAAAAAATTTTTTTCGCTAAGGCATAAAAAAATGGCAAAAATGGTGAAACAGTTTTTAGCGTCGGAAATAAACAATAAGCCTTAAAACTAAAAAAAAAAATAGTGAACAGTGGGTGCTTAGGTACCTAAGTAAGAAGTTATACTTTCATAAAATTATATGGAAAATAATATATCTAGATAATAATTATAAATATAAATGTATCTATCATGAAACGATACTGTGTACAAAGGTGGTGCAATTATCGTTGGGAAAAGTATACCTACGTTAGCTTGGTGTGGTTTCAATAAAAATATTTTAATATTTAATAACTGAACAATTATAAACAATGTATATATAATTGCACAATACAATACAAACAATATGAAGGCTGGCCAGTACAAGACTGTGCACTTTCATCGAATCTTCCAATGGTTTCAATACAAATACCTACTGTCTACGCTGATTACATCTACAATGTCGCGCTCACATTTACCACATAGATTCGCACATTTATTTCTAGTCCATCTTTAATATCCAAAATATAATTGAATCTCAAAAATTAAGACAAACTATCTTGTATTACCGTTTTCTTCGATAGCATAGTAGTACATGCTAGTGAATGTCCCTTCAGCACGTTCATCACACATAGGTTTTTTTGACAGATATTATTGAAGTATTAAATGTATTCTAAAAATACCTTTAGAAATCCCCAAAATAAATTGTAGATCGCTCAACTGTACCCTCTTTCATACGTATAGTTTTAAAAATTTGTAGTTTAACGTGTAACCTTATGGAAAAATCACTTAAAATTGCATTTATAAGATATAAACAATTTATTTATTTTAAAAGTAACAAATTGATGATAAATTAATGAATGCTTAATAATACATATGAAAGCTGGTATGCTAATATTTATACTTGTTTCCAAATTTTTGAAAAAAAACATGTAGCAAAAAGTATATTTTAAAATAACTTATTTATTTAATGTAAAATAAAACTAAATAAATGAATGTACAATAAATGAAAATTTAAATTGAAAATAAGTTACGAACTGTACGATGACATGTAGTACTCACATATGTAATACCGGGCCTGTTCATAGCAGAGTGGGTAAGGGTCTCGGCCAGTGTGCAAGATGACAGCGGTTCAAATCTCTTTGGAAACTGTTGAAACTATTTTTTTTTTTTTTTCTTATTTTTAGAATTGGTTAAAAGAAAAAAGAAGTAAATTCAAAATGTGTAGTGTGAAAAGATAATGTTGTGTGGTGTGCTGGCGTTGTTTAGTGCTTGGGGACCGGAAGTACGTCAAGAGGGGCGGGGCGAAGGGGGAGAATCAAAGCAAAATCAACTTTCGTTACACTTTTTCTCAAGGTCACCAATCTGGAATCGTTGATTTACTCCGTAGGGCAGAACGCGCCTATAGAAGCATAACTTAAAAAAGATATAGAAGTATGCGTGGTAAAAAGACGAACAAAATAAGCTCTGGTCGATCCCAATTGGTCTAGTCGTTTTCCCGTAAAATGCAAAAAATCTCGTTTTTTGAGCCCATATTCAAAAACGAATAACTCGCTTTCGCATAAACATTAAGAGCGGAAGTTTGGCTGAGTTGTAGCTTTAGTAGTCTTCAACAACCACACCAAATTTCAGCAAGATCGGATGGACAGTTTTTGCAAACCGCAACTAAGTGTAAAAAAGGTACATATTCTTTAATACTTACTCTACAACTTACCAAAATATCAAATTTTTTTATAGTGTGCAAGTTGATTATTCGTTCCCAAAATATCGTTCTTTTTAAGAAAGAGCATTTGCAGCTTGCCGTACTCGGTCGATAACACCGGAGTCGAGCTTCAGAGAGTGGACGTGGTTCATGCATCGGCGACTACGACGCGGCGGCCCATTGCCCCTCACGCGCCGTACCACCGTGTGCAAAAAATATCCATTAGGTTTACCATTTTTTAAGCAACTTCTACGTAGAAAAAAATTTGATACTTTTGTAAATTGTAGAGTAAGTATTAAAGAATATGATCCCGCAAAAAAATTGCATCGAACGTTGTAAACAACTTTTTTTAAGCCGTTGTGCAAAAGTACTTAAGCATTTAGCTACGGTTTGCAAAAACTATCCATCCGATCTTGCTAAAATTTGGTGTGGTTATTGCAGACTACTAAAGATACAACTCTACCAAACTTAATGTTTATGCGAAAGAGAGTTATTAATTTTTGAATATTGGCTCAAAAAACGAGGTTTTTTGCATTTTACGGGAAAACTACTAGACCAATTGGGATTGACTGGAACTTATTTTGTTCGTCTTTTTGCGACACATACTTCTATATACATATATATATATTTAATTTTAAGGCTTATTGTTTATTTCCAACGATAAAAACCGTGTTTTACCATTTTTTCCATTTTTTTTGAAGCCTTAGCGGAAAATATTTTTTGTTCGATTTTATTACAATAGATTGGCATTGTTTGATTCTCTTCAACATATTTTTTCGAGCTAGTCTGAATTTCCATTGCCGAAAAATTAATTCGATCCCACTAAGTGTGCATTTTACAGTCGTGTGCACGCGCGCGCCCGCACGTATGTAACTTTCGATGCTTGGAACCTTGGACAGACTGTTTCGGTGAAAGAAGAAAGACATGAACATTATTGAAAGAAAAATATAATTTTTGCAATTTTTTCATTTTATACCTCACAATAGAATACTGTTCTGTGATGAGTTTGATGGGAAGATCGTACGTCACGAGAAATCGTGTTAACAAAGAAAGTCGATAATGGTATTAATTTCTGCGTAAAAGACTCAACAAGCTGATTAACAGTTTTTCGATTTCTACGATGTGATCGCAATAGAGAAATACCTTACAAAAGTGAAGATTAAAGTAGTGACAGTGACAGTTAAAATAATTTTAAAGGATTCACCAATGCTAACTATGACTGTGAAATATGTGAACAAAAATTAATTTCAGTTATATATGGATGTTCGGAAAAAATTAAAGTTAGACGTGGTGACAAGTGTGTATAGTGTTATAAAATTTATTACAGGAAGAACAAAAAAGGTGAATATGTGTGGGGATTCTATACAAGTCTTAATGGTTGGTTGTGCCAAAACTGCCAATCCAAGTTAAATAAATATTAAAAACTTGTTTTTATGTTTTGTTGATATATATTTAATTCATATCGCAGCTACCAATCTTTGTCATAAATAAAGCTTAGTATTTGATAATTTTTTTTAGCATAAAATTTTTTTGTAATACTCAGAACTTCCGAAAAGTATAAAACGTTCAAATTAGAGCCGTAAGCAAAACCAATACTATGACGAGGACTCTATTATACTGTCTCTTTCTCTTAATCTATCTTCGTACGGTAATTTAATTATTTAAGAATAAAACACATACATGTATGTACATGGGGTTCAGATAATCTTAATGTGAGGGGGGGGGTATGTACGGTGGCCTGCCCGAAAAGTCTCTCCAGTTCAGGTGTAGAAGGGAGGGATACCCTCTCCTATGGTAAGTTAGTAAGTATACGGCGGCACAGTGGCTCTGTTCAGAAACTCTCACCAGGTAGTAGTGGTTTGTAGTGACGGGCTACTGTGTTGCTATAACTGCTAAGAAAATAACGAAAAATACTGTTCTAATAAAATTTTTGTAATGTGTAATTTTTAATAATTATAATTAAAGTAATATAATAATAGATAGTCAATTAATCAAAAACTGAAGAAAAAAACTTAGTGAAAAAGTCCTAATCTCAAAGTTACTATCTATTTACAAGGGGTTGGCGCGCTGAGGGCACAGAAGAGGCGAATCATATGTAATGGTTGTTTGTGTGGGTCATTCCACATATCCCCCGACTGATTTTTATTGCCCCCCCCCCCCACTGATTACCCACCTGTATACGTACGTACACTTCACTTATGTAAATCTGACAACATTGACACTACTCCCTTTAGCTATTTTTAAGGATTCTAATGGCAGAAGCACTAGCAAATCAGAAGTGGGTAGCTTGTTTCTTTGAAAATCAATTTTTTTCAGTTTTTCGATTTTATCTAGTTATCCAAGGATAGTGTTAGCGGTGTCACCGGAGGTGCTCAAAGTCCTCAATGAGCTGCTCAAAGGGTAATTTTCAAAGATATTACTTGACATCTTTAACGTTAGCATTTTTGAGTTTTATAATTGTAAATTTGAAACAAAATCAGGAAATCATTTCTATTGACTGTTTACTTTTCTATTTTATAAATTGAATGATTTACCAATTAGGAATGTATAGTTCACTATAATGTAAAGCTCGGGCCAGAAGGTGCCAGGATCCGCCAGTCCTAATATGAGTATGTATTTGGGAGCACTATGCATAAATACTGTATACCTGTACATAAAACGATAACGTTGGTCGACATCCACATGTAATTCTCTACTCTCCTCGATTAATAGAGCTTTACACCATACATTTCTACTTAAAGTGTATGGCCTACAAAAATCTTCATTTGACAACATATTGTAAAAGTTGTATGTTTTTATTCATCAGGAAGAAGCATTTACTTAACTTAAGTATGAATTTTGCACTTATGTTTTTAATGATGAAGATGGACTGAAAATGCATAAAACACATCTACAACGCCCCATGTCTATCGTACATCAACCAACAGGCTCTTGGTCACTGTAAGTTATAGTAGGTAGGTAAATAGATAAAAGTTATCATCACAAACATTATATGTAACAGTACATTTAAAGTACTATCATCTTATTTCACTGTGTGTTTACGGTTTAATATATCACAAACTAATTTTTTCTACGTACCTACCAAGTTTCGAGTAACTGTAAATTAAGTCTTCTAATGTTGAACGTTGTCATCTCATACATATGTATAAAATATGTATGTAAAAGATTGATTGTAGCACTGCTTATGGGTCACCAGTTTCACTTTTACGCAGTGCTTAAAAGCTTTTTACTTTTCGTTTATCTTCAATAATTATAACGTATTCTGTAGGATTTTACTTTTAAGTTATGTACAACTGTATTTTTGCAAGTAACAGTTATTAACAATATAGAGATTGTTACAAGATTGAAACTTAAATAAATATTTTTAAAAATGTACAGAACTTTTGTACTATGGTCATTCATACGTGCAATTAATCTAATGGGTTGTTTTAATTATTTCGTGCGTATTATTATTATTACTATTATTATTTTTTATTTCATTAACCATTTTGAATTTCCTCCCTCAATTTACTCACCAGTGATTTGTAATTGCAGGCTACATAAAAAAAAAAAAAATCATTTAAGAGAAGCTTCATTACAAACTCCACCCTCGATGTATGCGGATATACTTCAGCGTAGAAAGGTCGAGGTGCGCACAAAAACAAAATTTTGTAACATTTCTACGGTCAATATATTCGAGTTCTACCCTATCCCAGCACTTTGACGGTCACGAAACGGGATCATTTTTGTTTAAATTAAGGCCCCTGTAGCAATTCTGGCAGACTCCTCTGTAGACTGGGCTGTTTCAAATTTTCAAGAAGGTATTCGCTCCGAGAATGACCGCAGTGCTCTCCGGTCTTGATCAAAACTGGCACTCTGAAGGTACGGAAATATACTCTTTTGTGTGTTAGTGAACAAAAATATAAGTTTACGAAGAAATCATTATACTATTGATAATAATAATCTGATAACAAAATAGTTCAGTGATTCTGAACATCATTACACTGTTTCAATCTGTGAGTATGAGTTTAATAACTTATAAAACCATTCTTTTAAATTCCGGTTTAAAGGTTTGAACAGAAATATTTCAGAACTCTGACTGACCGATAACCACACGCTTTCGTCTGCCATACAAGTACGATGTGCGTAGAGCAGACGAGATCACTGCTTTAGTACTTCCAATGTTTATTAATTAATAAGTGCTGACAAATTTTCATGGTATGAAGAATTTGTATGGATAAATCTTGACTCCCATAATGATAATGACAACATGTTTTCCTCTATACTTTCTATTTTTCAAAATATTTAATGAAAACAACACATGATATTGACTTTGGTTCAGTAGAGTACCTTTAGATCGTGCACATTCGCCACCATGAGCGCTGGCATAGATTCTCTTATCCCTTCTTACTTCATTCTCGGAGCGAATATCAGACATAAATGGTATTATATGGATAATAATATTGTAACTGGGAAGTTTAAGTATTTTTAAACAATTTTTTTCAAAAGAATTTTTTTATTTAATTTACAGTTTTTCCGGATGATAACACGAAACTTGACTGATTTACCTTTGATAAATGGATCTGGGCACAACTGTTTTTGAAATTTCAAGACAGCCCAGTTGCAGGATTTAGGCACAATAAACATACAGGAAAGTCTGCAGAATGTCTGCAGGAAATTCTGAAAATAAGTATGTAGGTAAGGTTGCAGGATAATTTGGTACGGATAATACATACTGTGACGGGATTTCCCGTATAATAAAACATTTCATAAAATCTATACATTTATAATTATTATACACACATAGAAAATAACTCATACGCATTATTTGATATCACGTCATTATAACGGACTATGTGGCTCAAAAGAGAGAAGTGACCGAGTAAGCGAGCGTTGGTAGAGCACGGCAGTCCCACAAAATGGTTGATAATGAGGAGTTGAGCTCGTATTCTACCCTCTTTTTACTGTAACTCCGACAAAAACAATTTAAATGCTACAATCAAAATTTGTTTTATTTTTATATGTAAACCAAATCCAATATACAAATTATTATACAAATTGAAGCTCGTCTCTTAAGATTAAATAAACCCTAAATTATTTAAAATACAGAATTGGAGTGCTCTTATTATCTTTTGGCATGAGGTATATATGAATGCAGATGTAGTAAAGTTGAATTTAGATCTAGAACATCGAAAAATATCTCTCCACTCGATTTTTCTTTCACTTATGTTCAAAAACTATCAAAAACTAATAATAAGAAGTACTGCAACGACGATGGACGACTCATCACTAATAACCCAGCAGAAATCTGGTATCGTAAAAAAGGAGGATATCCACAAAGAAAGTCGACACCATAAAAGTAGAGCTCATGCGCCAAGATATTAAAGTAAGTTCTTTGGGGGATGGGTCATCCTCAAATTTTTCTAAGATGGATCGAATGCGAGCACTAGCACTGTTAGCACTAGAAGAGTTTCAACTATTGACCTAATGTCCTTCTAATGATATTTAGGGAAAGTTACAGAAGATCGAGAAAACCAAACAATAATGACTGTAAATTAAAATAAATGAAAAACGATATTATTCGGACTTGATCAATTAAATATCACGCATTAATAACTTATGCTCCGTAATATGATGAAAACTAGTCATCAAATAATTTAACACTTATCTTTGTTATAAATAGTTTCTCACACACATAATTTTGATATTACATCGTACATCACAATTCAAACTAGAATCCAAAACAAATGTTATCCTTACTTACACGGCCCCCTCTGTATTAATAAATAATTAAAAAGTTAACTTCGCCTCCTTGAATTTCTTTTTTCTTGACCGTGGAAACTAGTCGGTTTCATTTTGGTGCTATAACAAATAGCAAGCTCAAGGTCACTTACCTATTTAATAAATACAATGTTTCACATGTCAAAATCTCTATAATAATACCTACTGACAGTACTGACTCAAGAAGCTAGTATGAATGAAAAAATCAGCAAATGTTTAATTATTATTATTTGAAAATTTAGGGTTCAAGTTTCAGAGACATTATTTATTATTTATATTTTCACACTTAATCTTAAAATATTTAGTGTAGAAGAAAACTATTTACACGGGTAGGGATCAATTCTTTTGACACCTTAAAATTACTTTAACTAAAACTTTGGAGTCTTCTTGACCTGAAATGCGAATTTTTGGCCCAACTTTTTTTTTCATGAATTTGATGTGTAAATAGTAGTTTTCCTACGAGTTTGAAAAGTCTCTGTTTGCGAACCGAGAGGTTTGCGAACCGAGCCGAAGGCGAGGTCCGTAACGAGGTTCGTAAAGGAGACTTTTCGAACGAGTATCGGAAAACTGCTTTTTTGCCCGAGGAAGTACCAGCCTTCCAAAACCACCCGAGGGCGGAAAAAGTACTTTTCTTCGAGTAAACTTATCACAGCATAAGGTTTAGAGTTATTACCAATTTCATAATGTTAATAAAGGTAAGAAAATAAATATTTTTCACAGACTTAACTTTATTTTTATAGACCTAGAGTATAAACATCAATTAATTTTTTCAGACATATTTCGTGATCAATATAATTTTATTTATCACTAAGAGTTGAACTGTAAAGTGAATTTTAAATTTCCTAATGCAAATTGAAGGTAACGTAAGCCTGAAGTTACTTTTCCTTTTTAAGAGAAACTGTAGTGTCGATTTTAACTGGATCTTCTTCCATTGTTAAGGAATCTATACGGCTGTTATCTACTGGATACAACCTATAAAAATTACATATTTTATTAAATGGTTTCATATTATTTTCACTCAAAAATTTTGTATCGCTATGAAGATAGTGAATTGGCCAGCTCAGCTCAGAGAGCGTTACAGAGAAAAGCCTTCGGTTTACAATAAAAAATATATCAGCACATATCTATTTCAAACATGGCACTGCGCATACAAATATATTTTGAGTTCTGAACTGCTTTAATCTTCTCTCTAGTACCGTCCGAACTGAGCTTGCCATCTCGATAACCCCGTAATGCGCATTCATTGCTTTGCACTATTTTTATTATTAAAATTTAAAAAATAAATAAATAAATAAAACCAACGGAAAAAAACTATGTGTGGGTCGCGGGACCCACGACAGATATGAAACATTAAAGAATATGTTATTGAAGTCGATAGTATTTGATAGTCTATGATGAAAATAGTAGTTTTCGTCAGATAAGTATCATCGTCTCTAGGGCTATTTTACGGCTCGAGGGACGCAAAACGGCCCGAGGGACGTAAGGCAGCCATGGAGCAATGGCGCTTATGTGGCGAATCCTATTTTTTCTACCGAGCGCACACAAGCCTCTCAAAAACGCGCGAGGTAGGAAAGGTATTTATTTTTTTACTCTAAATAATCTTCATTTCATATTTTTATATTAAAAAGACAGTTTATTTATAGATATGTATTTTGATCAGTGAATATTAAAGATTAGGAAAAAGCAAATTATGTTTATATTTTTTTTTGTCAATTAACATATAAACAACGAGCACAAGAAAGAACAATAATAAACGGCGAAGAGTATCTATACTACCCACCTACACAAAGGTTCATACATTAGTTTAACAAACGTTCGTGTGTATTACTTTCTCTGTCTCTCTGTCTCTTTTCGGATTCGGATACCTGTTTACTGTGCGTAGTTGCGCACATGCCCGAATTCAGTTGAGTTGGCTCTTTACTAAAGAAGATATAAGATGGAGTTCGAATAAACACATTTGAAAGAACTCGGGAAAATTTTGCATTAGGGTCAAATATTTATATTTTAAAATAATCCTGTTCACAGAGGAGAAATTTTTTAAAAATTATGAAAAATTGATACTGATTCTGATATTAACTAATCATTGTTCACAAGCACAAAATATTAAAAAAAGCAATAAAAAGGCCTACTTGTATGAGTACAGTAGAGAGCGAAAGAGAGTTAGAGTTAGAGTTAGAGTTAGAGTTAAAGTTTATTGACGGCTAAGGATCCAGAAGTCATAGACTAAAGTTCCTGTCTAGCCATAGCTTAAGACAAAATATTACAAAAGATAATACATAAGTAATGTAGTATTTACAGCAGAAGCAGTGCAGGTACAAAGTAAGTAATTAAAAAAAAAAATAAAAGTAAGGAATAAAATAAAATAAAATACAATGAAATAAAGTAAAATAAAATGAAATAAAATAGAACAAATCTTTGGTACGCGTACCACAATTTTACGCTTTCACGCACTTAAATCTAATAAACGAATGTACGTATAAGTGTTGTTTGAAACAAGGCCCGTTGTACAATTTTCTTACACTAACCGGAAACTTGTTCCATTTATCTATTGTTGAGACGAAAAATGAATCACGTAGATAATCAAGGTGAGGGCTGTGTTGTACTAGATCGAAGTGCGACGCACGCTTCGATCCAGGCCGATCAGGTGGCCTAAAGTTAAACCTAACCGCGAGATATACTGGCTCATCGTTGCAGAGAATAGATGCAAGAAATGAAAGATTTAAGTACTCTATTCTGTACGCGTACGGCAGTAAGTTAAGTTTGATGTACGAAGGAGAAATATGATCGCTTTTCCAAACGCCTGTTACAAACCGGATAGCGGCGTTCATACTTCTATTCAGTTTTAACGCAAGCTCTTTAGAGAGTTCACTAAACAGTCCAGAGCAGTAATCAAAATATGGCAAGATTAACGCCTTGACAAAAGTGAGTTTGCAGGGAAGCGTCAACGAGTCGTCACATCGTCGGAGACGGTACATAGCAGCTGAGCACTTTCGTGTAATGATACCGCATTCAGTTCTGAAGCTAAGCGTCGAGTCAAGCGTAATTTCCAAAATCTTTAACGTATCAGTAACCTGAATGATGCTATTGTTTGGTAAAATGTCAGGGATTGAAGTTGAAGAGAGCTTGGACATAAAATGCCTGGAACCGAATCACATAGCACCGGTCTTATCAGTATTTATGAGGAGACGATTTAATCGTGCCCAGTTGGCAATGCTGTTAAGGTCCTCATTGACCGGACAAACCATGTCGGGTATGTCTTTCAGTGATCCACTAACGCAAATACAAAAGTCGTCAGCGTATAAGTGATACGAGCAATGGCGAAGAACGGAGCTGATGTCGTTTATAAATAGCGAAAAGAGTAGCGGACCTAAAATTGAGCCCTTTGGTACACCAGCGCTTCTACCTAATGGATGAGAGTACTCGTTTAAGAATGAGGCAACTACCGGGATGCGGTCAGACATATATGAGTGGATTCACTTACAATCAGACGCAGAGAATCCCGTATTATGCAACTTGTTACAGAGTAGTTGGATGTCAACTACATCAAACGCTCGCGAGAAGTCAATAGTTATTAATAAAGTGATCTGCTGACGATCAATAGCAACTCGAACATCATCGACCATTTTGACAACCGCTGAGTGAGTGCTGTGTAATTTACGGAATCCTGATTGAAGAGGATTCAACAAATTTCGTTGCATAATAAATTTATACACCTGTTTATGGACTATCGCTTCAAGTATTTTTGAGGTAGCACACAAGATGCTGATTGATCTAAAGTCACGCAAAGCCGTAGGCGTGCTTAGGGATAGGTCGCACTAAGGCTTGTTTCCAGCCGGATGGGAAGACTCCGGACTGTAGCGACGTATCGAATATATTTAGTAAAACAGGTATAATGTAAAATATACAATCGCGCAGGAAGCGCAGTGGTATGCCATCAGGTCTACAATCGTTAGATCGCACCGAGCGAATAGCGTCGAAGACATCAAAACCACTGACATGATTGAAGAAAAATCGATTCTCATCATTGGCTTTCGTAAGTGGAATGCACGCGGTTGCGCTATTGCCAACAGTGCTATTGCTGACAAAGTGCCTGTTGAGCTCATTAAGATCAACCGGAAGTCTGTCAGTTGCTCTTGGTGCGTTCGACAAACCAATCTCGTTAAAGCAATTTCAAAAATCACGAAGCGTTTTGCATTTGTCGAATTTTTGCCTGTGGTAGCGTCTAATAGCATCACGTGTTGCCACTTTAGCACGAGTACGTAATTGATTCCTGATGGCTTTGTCGGCCTCCGTACGAGTTCGATTGTATTTACGACATGCAGCATTCCAAGCTTTAAGATCTTACGCAGCTCAGAAGTTATCCATGGCGACGGACGACTAGCACGGATGGTGAATGTGTGAAAAGGCGCATGCTTATCGTATAATTCTAATATTGCACTAAAGAAGAGATGAACCTTCTCGTCTACATCTGCGGCAGCAGTGATAGGCTGCAAATTTATCGCACTTAGGTTCTGCCTGAAACGCGTATAATCAAGGTTTTTAAAGCAGCGACGCACCACTGTTTTGGGTGCAGCTTTGATGCGATTGTAGATGAAATAAGCTAAAATAACTTCATGTTCCGAAATACTTGGCAGATAATGCTGTGAGTAGAAACAGAGATGCGAATCATCAAGTAAATAAAAATAATCAATTGAAGAGAAAGGGTTCGCGCCATAGTGAGTTGCATCAAGAGGTAACCATTTAAGATTACATGTAAGCAAAGAATCAGCTAGTGTTTTGCGACAATTGAAATTGAAATTGTTTTACGGCATCCGTATTCGTGCACGTAGCCTAGGTCTCGAGGTCCTGTATGCCTTTTGACCGTTGAAAATAGAACACTAGCAATTAAAAGGCAAAATAAATACGTGTTAGTATTGAAAAACGAACAGTGCAGAGTTAACAAAGAAAGAAGGTAACATTTACAAATATACGTTGGTAACATTCTCCCCTCTCAAACAAAAATCGCATTATAATGATTCACCGAATTTAATCAGTTTACGCGTTGGTCGAGTAAGAAGTCCGTTAGCAGTTTTGACTTCTGCCACACGAACCTCCTTATCTTTTCCTAGGAAAGTTTTTACAATTACGCCTTTTTTCCAAGTATTTCGTGGTGTTTGATTATCTAAAATTAGAACTAGATCGCCAGTTTTTAAGTGAAAATCTGTCCTTAACCACTTTTTTTTGGTATTAATGATGGCAAATATTCGTGCAACCAACGACGCCAAAAACAATCCGCTAAGAATCGAGGCTACCACCATTGTTTTCTAGGACAAGTATTTTGATATTCAAATTTCTGAAAACGTAATGTACCGGAAGATGCACCAAAAAGAAAGTGGTTGGGCGTAAGGGCTTCTTTATCACAAGGATCGACAGAAACATGAATTAAAGGCCTTGAGTTAATTGAATGTTGAACTTCGGCAAGTAAGGTTTTAAGAATTTCTTTAGTTGTGACTCTTTCTTTTAAAATAACTTCTAAAGTTTCCCTGACAATTCTAATCATTCTTTCCCTCGCTCCCCCCATGTGAGATGCTGTAGGAGGAATTAATTTCCAGGTAAAATTGTTTTTTAAGGCAAAATCTGCTTGAGATTTTTAGTTGAAATTCATGATGGCCTCTCTTAATTCAGTACTAGCCCCTTTAAAATTTGTGCCGTTATCGGAATGAATGACCTGAGGAAAACCGTGTGCAGCTGCTAATCTTTTAACTGCCATAATTGCTGAGTCCATAGTCAAACTGTGAGCTAGATCGAGTCGAATCACTCTTGTAGAGAGACATGTAAAAATTACACCCCAGCGTTTTTCTCGTCTTCGACTTATCTTAATTAACATAGGGAAGTAATCGATTCCACAGAAAGTAAAAGGACGGTAACCATAACCCAAACGTGAAGACGGAAGATCTGCCATTATAGGATTGGGAGGCCGAGCTCGTAAAATTTTACAAATTCCACAATTGCGTACTATATTTTTTAATACACCGCGTGCACCCAATATCCAGTACAACTGTTTTAATTCATTTAAAACTGTTTCCGTTCCCCAATGAAAAAATTGTTCGTGAAAATGTTTTATCAAAAACCGCGTGACTGGATGTCTTCCGTCTAAAATAAATTGTTGAAACTTTACGGAATTCTTAAGAATAGATTTGACTCGACCGCTTACACGTAAAAGCCCTTGATTGTCCAATACAGGATTTAAAATTACAATTCGGCTCTCCCGCGCTAGCGCTTTCGAATTTTTAAGGGCTGAAATTTCTTTTCTGAACGACAAAATTTGAATTTCTTGGATCCAAAGTTTTTCTGCGTAATTTTGACGTTCAATCTTTAATAAATTCGTATTTTGTTCTAAAATAGTGTTTTAAAAAATATCTGAAGCTTTTAAGACGCATGAGGTTGCACGAATCAATCTATTCCACGACGAAAGTCTTTCGTTATCGGGAAGATAGGGAGCCAAAACATTAGCTTCTGTTGTTGAAAACACTTGTGTGATGGTTGACTTTACCTTTTCTCCGAAGGTTTTTAATGGCCATGAATTTTTGTTTTCGCGAAGAAACGCAGGACCTAGAAACCATCTACTATTTTTGTAAATAGCTTCAGGAGCGTGCCTGGTCGCGTCATTTGCGGGACTATTACGCGAGGAAACCCACTTCTATTCCGATGGTTTGCTTTTTTCCGAAATTTCCCCAAACGATTCATGACAAAGGATTTGAAAGAGAGAGGCTCAGAAAAAATCCATTTTAAGACTGTCTCTGAATCAGACCAAAATACGCGCTGATCAATTTTAAAAGTATGTTCCTTTACAACTAAATCCGCGATTCTTACTCCCAAAACTGCAGCCTGAAGTTCTAGACGTGGAATTGTGGACGGTTTTAAAGGAGTCACTCGGCTTTTTGAAACTGAAAAAGAAACGTGAACTTCATCATTTGATAACAAAAATCTAAAGTATGATACCGCGGCATAAGCTTCTTGGCTTGCATCGCAAAAAGTATGTTAAGATATTGATTTAACGGAATGATCCCGAAGTTGATATGACCCTCGCTTTGCCAAATTTTCCGCATTAAGATACGCGATTGAATCGAAAAGGGAGCTAAAAAACCTAATGGATCGTAAATAGACATAATTATGCTGAGAAATTTTCTTTTAGTGGGTTTCCTTGCGCCGGATAAAAATTCTGCAGAGATCTTTTTTCCGCTTAATATAAAAAACAAGGTATCAGAAATAGTTGACCATTGTAAACCCAAAATGCGTTCTGATTTTCCGTAAAAATTTCCTAATAGAACTGAATTTCTTTCTTTTTTGTTTATATTTTTTAGAACTTTCTGTTCATTAGAAGCCCAACTATGCATTTCCCAATTTGCGCCTTTGTTTATTTTCATCACTTCAGAAATTCTTTCTTCAGCTTCCTCCGCGGATTCACAAGAATCAAGATAGTCATCCATGTAAAAATTTTGAATCACGCTTGTTGAAGATTCTGGATATAAATGTTTGTATAGCTCAGCATTCTTATTCTTAATAAATAAGGCTGTAGATGGAGAGGATTTGGCACCGAAAAGAAGAGAGGACATCACAAATTCTTTAGGAAGATCAGTCTTTCCCCCACCACAGAAATCGCTGAGCATCACGATCTTTTTCGCGAATTTTCATTTTTAAAAACATGTCTCTAATGTCCCCTTTGAAGGCAATAGAGTATTGGCGAAATCGCATGACTACTCAAATTAGATTTTGTAATAAGTCGGGACCGGTTAACAAAAAATCGTTGAAGCTAACTTTACAAGACTTTGCCACTGCATCAAAAACCAAACGTACTTTACCTGGCTTATTCACATTTTGAACTCCAAAATGTGGTAAGTACCAGAGTTTTTCATTGGGTTCTGAACGAGATTTTTCTGCGTATCCTAACTCAAAAAGGCGCTCCATTTCTTTGTAATACAAAGCTGCATATTCTGGATCCCGATCTAATTTTCTTTCTAAGTGGTGTAATCGGTTTAAGGCGTTTATGCGACTATTTGGAATCTCGTATATTTGGTCTTTCCAAAGTAAACCGACTTCCCATTGATTGTTGTAATTTTTACTTGTTTTTTCCAATATTTCTATGGCTCTTTTAACGCCTAAATTTTCTCGCGGAATTGTACTTATTCCTAATGCATCCAAATCGAAATTTTGTTTGACAAGATTATTCAAATTAATAAATATTATTTAATAAATATTATTAGTGTTTTGCGAGACGAAAGGGACGAACTCCAATCTATATTTAAGTCACCCACGAGAAAAATATTGTCATAATTACCACGACAATTAAGTAGTGTTTCTTCCACTGTTTCACACCAAAAACCTGTCTTTGGAGGATTGTAAACAAGCGCGCAAAAAAATTTGAACGATCCAAAAAATAATTCAACAAAAAGATACTCAGGCCTAGTGTCTTTCGTGGTAGATTGCGGTGAAATGGCAACAACATTAGATTGTATCGAGTCGTGAACGTACATAGCAACACCACCACCACCGCGACCTATGCGATCATGCCTCAGTAGAGCATAGTGAGGAATGCTATACCATGCCGAGTCATGGTGCTGCTTTAGAAAAGATTCGCTGATTCCCAGAACATGCACGCCCAAGGTAGATACAAATTCTTTCACGTCGGCGAAATTGCGATTGCGCATTTAAGTGACCAATACAAATTTTATTCGCCATAGTTAATAAAGCACATGGCACGCTCTATTTGTTTTCGCATCACGGGGCAGCTATCTCTATCATACGCAGAGTGACCAGAACTGGTAGTTAATTTCGCATTCAGACAGCTATAGCAACGCAAGTTTTTAGCATTTTTACAACTGGAAGATACGTGGGCGCCGGCACAGTGGCTGCAGCATGCATCGTGTTTGCATTCCTTAGCTGTGTGACCAAACCTGCAGCATTTAAAACACTGTAAGATGGAAACATGGTCAACGACGCGACACGATCTCCAGCCGATGTATACGCGAGATTTAGCACGCAAGATTTTGCAAATTTCCGATGTAACCTCGATAATACAAGATCGAACTTTTTTATTTTCGTGCTGCGGATACATATAAACAATCTTAATTGACTATTTTTCGTATGCCGGCAAGTTTTGACTAACAACACAGTCAATAATATCGGCATCTCTTAACTCTACCGGAATATTATGTATTATACGTCGCGGATTTTTAGCAGCATTAGTTTTTACTTCCAGTTCTGGGCATTATGTGAACTTAAAGAAAAACTTTTTATACATCGCTTTATCTTACAGTTATCTGCAAAGTCACGTTACGATATCCACTGAGGATATCCTGATGGTGGACTTAAGATTCCTCTACCATATCTTATTCCTTTATCATACATTATTAAAAGATAAAAGAAAAGAGAAGATAACTTAGAAGTTGCGTAAAGACATCTGTAAGATATGGTAAAGGAGTCTTAAGTCCACCATCAGGATATCTTCAGTGGATATCGTAACGTGACTTTGCAGATAACTGTAAGATAAAGCGATGTATGAAAAGTTTTTCTTCAAGTTCACATAATGTTGATATCTTCAGTTATATTTTAATATGATATATGTACGTTATCACTTAACGGATATCATTTTTACTTATCTTACAGTTACCATTGCGGTTTCTTTTCAGAATAACGTTAAGATAACGTGGTAATGGCAAACTGCAGATATCTGAAAGTTAAACGGTGCTGGCTGGGTTGCCATATAACTTTTAGAATCCTTACAGTTAACGTAGTGCTGGCTGGGTTACTAAAACAAGAAATCGTCTCGCGTAGTTGGCCCTTGATTGTTGTACTTTTTTCGTTTTTAAGAGCATCGATCATAAAATCGCGGTGAGTGTTCGCCTGACTTATCATTTTCAAAACATCATCGCGTGAAAGTAGAGGCAAAGAGTCGATCGCCGCATGAAACTCACTCTCACTTCCCCCACTATCGTCTCCCATCACTTTGAATTACACAAACACTTGCACAGCAGCAAAAGGTGATGTCTTTCATTACAGCTTACCGGTGCGCACGAGCGATGATGTTTTGGATTATGATTTGGCTTTGTTTTGGCTGCGACTGCGACTGCGACCACAATGATGATGGCTGAATTGGCGTCGGCGATTCTTGCAAAGAATTCCAAAACTTTGTTACGACTCCCGGCTCTAATATCAAGAGCCACGCTGTTTAATGCTCACAAACTTGAGCCAGCAGGAATCATAATTTACTGGAACAGTAATAACTCAAAAAAACCGATGTAAGTTTTATCATATAACGTGATAAGTGCGGAGTAGAAACTACATGCGTGCGAACACTTACCAGTCCTCGCAGAGAGGAAAGAGGAAAGAGAGAGAGACAGAGCGAGCGCAAGAGCAGACGATCAATGGCTCTCTCTATTTCACTTACTTTTACAGGTACTGCTAAAATGCCTTTTTTTCTTATTATTTTGCGGTTGTCGAAACAAAATTAAAAGTGCTTATTGATAAGAAAAATTTTTGCCCTACACGCTGATATTTTTATTTTTTCTGTATATCAAACTTTTAAAAGATGTTAGCAAAACGAACTTTAAAACATAATTTTACACAATTTTGATATTAATAGACCATTCAAAAATAATCATTCCAATCTCTTTTGGAAACGGTGGACTCAATAATACATAATATAAAAAACGCCCAATTATAGATCAATTTTTTAATTTAGAAGTTTCTCGGTTTGTGTTCATAAATAATAAGAACAAAGATTGGATTAGCGTGCTGTATAGCACAATCGACAAGGTCCCCGACTATATATGCGTACGTGTATGTATAAGCTGTATAATACAATACATATACGATATTTTATTATTATATACTTTTCTATATAGCTATAATAATACGAGTAGTACACTTTACAAACGAGAGAAGAGCGGCAGTAAGCGTGTGAAGAAAGAGACAGAGAGCCGAGCCGACCCGAGTTTACGGCTACGTTCTTCAACTCCTTTCACTTTCTCATTCGCACACTCTCTCCTGTACAGCATACTATGTGTGCAATGTATATATGTATATTTTTCGTAACGCTTTTTTGTTACCGTCACCACGCATCACTCACGTTTACTTACCATACTTACGCGCGCCTATAGATATTTCACATCAAAAAATTACTTGAGTAGTTAAACATTATTATATTTTATAAGCTCATAGAACTTTCCAATTTTTTAAACAATCTGAGTAGTTTATCAAACTGAGACTCTTTTACGGGTATTAAAAAAAAATACGAAGATTAGTAAAAAACTTATTCAGTTAATGTGTACAATTAAATTTTTAGAATACATTTTTTCGTAGCTACAAAAAAATTGAACAACATTAAAATGTAGTATCAACATTAAGTTTAACAATCCAAAGATTCTCTACAAGTAGTTGTTTGAATTCAGTTAATTTTGATTTGTTGATGCATCCTTCATTGACAACCAAGTATGGTAGCCCTCTTTAAAAATAGCATGACAAATATAGCACGCAAATGAGCTTTAATGGCTTACTGGTTAGTGTGCTAGCCTCCTAGCCAGAGATACTTGAGGGGTCATGGGTTCGTGTGGTCCATCCAAAATTATCGTCCATAAAAAATGATCAAGATTTTTTTCTTGGTCTTTTCGGATGGGATGAGTACTCAACATGCCGAAACACCACTTATCTGATTTTTAAAACAAGTAGTTGGTTTTCTGGTTATGTCTTGACCTGTAGGGGCTTCCTTTCTGAAGGAAAGCAAACACCTGGCCAGTTCATCGTGTAAAGGCACTGTTGGTTATAAAAAGGTCGGTCCAGTGAGTTAGATGGTTCACTGGAAAAATATCTTTCCAATAGGGGTATACTTGAGACAATCGCTGACCCTGTAAATAGTACCCAGTAGGATGGATGACCGAGTCGTCTGAAGGAAACTTTCACATACTTGGGGAAATAGGATGGTAATTACGGAAACAGAATAAGGAAGGTAGAGATTAAGGACATAGGATACATAAAAATCCTGCAACGGTATACGTTGGAATCTTAATACAATATACAATATAGCAGGCAAACAAATCAAGCATTAAATAATTAACAGTAATGAAGCTAAAAAGTAGGCCTGAAGAACAAAAATCAAATGCATACTAGAAAATCTGAAGATCTGTTTTTATACTATATTGAATAGAACCGAATATAAGTTATAATGCAACAACTGTAAGATCGACTAAGAAAACACAAGTAAGTCGCGAACATCAGAAATTAATTGCAAGTCATGTAACCAAAAAAACATTTCGCATGTTAAATTTAAGCAAATTAAGGAGGCTTAGGCGATTTTGAATTAAATGATGACTAGCTCTAAAATATAGACATTATGTAAATAAAGTACACCAGATTTTTTATGAAAAAGAAATAGGTAAGTCAACACATTCATTTTCAAGAAAATTGCTTGTGAAAATTCATCATTTTTACACGTAACCTTATCGAACTTAAAATTCAATTGACTATTGTACTGCAATAAAAAGCTGCTACCCCAGAAGTTGAATTGGTACATATTCTTGTAATCATAAAGAATCTATTACTTTAAAAAAAATGTAGGGTCAACACGTTCAATTTTGAGAAAGCAGTGGGGAAAAAGTCGAACGTAAGAATTGTTTTTTTCAAGTTTATTTAAGTGCGCATGCGCTGTACATACATAAACATACAAGCATAAAGATTTAAGTCCAACACAATTATAAGTACATAATAGCAGAAGAGAGCAAGAAAGTACGATGTTGTCAGTTTTATCGTGGCAGGGGTACCTCAGGAAAACTAATAATTTTTTAAATATCTATTTCCCGGTGACTTATAATTAGTGCACCATAATCTCTGTCGATTTAGACTAGTAACACACCAAAACTGATGAATCTGCTCAAATCAAAAGAAAATTTTTTACTACTATTATTAATACAAACGTAAATTTGCAATGTTCTACTCCATATGTATCTTCCTATTTTGTGATTGTATTATGCGGGTCTGGCAGCTTTCTCTTTTGCACCCCCCCCCTCCACCCATCTGTACTGTTTAACATCTTCCCCGAAGAAGTAAGAGAATATTGATTCAACATTAGCATTATTTTTTACCACCTGTAGTCTTACACGTTCTTCCACTTTCTTCTACAGAACCACCACAATATTTATTGCTCTTCGTATCTCTCCTACGAAAAACTTCTTATTTCCTTCTTACTTTCTATTTACTACCTCATTTCTTCCCACATATTATCCCTCATGTTCTCTTTTACTGTAAATCTTAGTTATTAAAAAATGTTCAAAATGAGTTGTTATGTTACGTACTTTAATAAAATTTTAGTAAGAGACATCAGTAAGTATTGGTAAATTAGTTGCCTATATTCATATTACGTAAAAATGTAATAAAAATAAAAAAAGATTCATATAAATTCCGATCAACGCTGTAAAACTATTACAGATAATATAATTTGTGTAAAACATTTAAGATCGTATAGTATTTTAAAAATAACAAAAATCACTGCCAATGAATTTCCACCTAGCTTCTTTGAGATATATTCTTCCGCATTTTATTGTCAAAAATATAATATTTTAGCCATACTTGTTCAATGAGTTTAGTGTACAATTTTGATTTTTAATAATAATTTTTTTTAAAAAGAATTTGCCAAATGGAAAACATATCCGGTCGGAAAACGTTATCCAGGGAAAATATTTTTCGAAAATTGGACGGATACTACTTCTCTAGTTTAAAATGAAAATTATACTTTCTTTTTTAACAGTTTCATGGACCCACATCTTTCTTCAAAAAAATATCAAATTAAAGTCAAATAATCGGTGATCTCTTGAATGAATGTATGAAATTTCATCACTATTGTAATGTCGGTAGACTAAAATTACAAACAAATCCTTTTTTCCCTGCTCATTCCCTAGGAATGATGTTTTGAAAGCACTTGAGCAAAGACGAACGTGCATCTGAAAAGAGGTGAATCACCTGCAAGTTACTCGTATCTGCAGTACAATGATGTTTTATATACATGCATGCTGGTCTATGCTAACCGGAAATGAAAAACGAAATATTTTTCGACAACCGTAGATGCAAAAGTTTAATTGAGAACAGTTTAACTGAAATATTAAAGGCAAATATAATTTTAGATTAGGATCAAATAACATAAAATTAAATATTAGGATAGCTTAGAATTAATACATAAATAAGCGAAAATATTAGTAAAAGCCAGAATCGTCACAAACAACCAGTACTCACTACACCACTAGCAAACAACCACATTACATATGAACTATGACAAGCCTGGTAAACAACACTATTAACTTTCAAGGGATTACCCAATTTTTACCATTCAAGTTCGTAAGCTTATGATTTACCGAGTAACCCTTTTTGCATCGTATCAATAATTTCATAAACATACTGCAATAGTCTAATTTGTAATCTAGTTAATTGCTAATACTTTTTCCCAAATGTGAAGGAAAACGGAAAGTTAACCCTTCCCCTTTTCTTGACTTGGAGATGTCGAGAGAGAGAGAGAGAGAGAGAGGGAGAGAGAGAGAGAGTCTGTACGCCTGCCTCCAATAGAGGTAACGGAGTTTCTGATTCCCTAAGGTACCACGAGACGACTTCCTCTGCAACGACTAGCAGCAAAAAACATATTGACTAAAATTCTACCAAAATTCGGAATTATCTTTGCAACATTACAAACATTCAAAACTACCGGTCAACCTAATTATGTTAACTTGCGACAGGCAAAGCACTATTATTCTCATCATTATTCTAACAACTGCTATTCTTATTATCATTACTACTATTATTATTATTATTATTATTATTATTATTATTATTATTATTATTAGTATCATTGTTAATATTATTATTATTATTATTATTATTATCATCATTATTACTATTATTATAATTATTATTATTGTTATCATTATTACTACTATTATAACTACCACTACTAATATTATAATTATAAGTTATTACGCCTAAGCCACCGTTTTGGCATTTAAGTAGTAGTTTTAATTAATAAATCGTAACACACCAATCGCTTATTCACCTGAGCATTAATTTAATTGTTAAGCGATATTCACCGCTCTTTTTGCAACGAGTTCGGTTGAACAAACGACCGGTGTTCGGCATTAGTAAATATTAATAATATTCTGTCTTAATGTTAAGTCATATTGAAATCCTGTCAAATTTTTATGTAAAAGGGAAAGGAAGGGTATGAGTAAGTGAATCTCCTTCCCTTCTCTTAACACAAAGAGGAGAGTGAACCAGATGTGGGAAGTGCCAATTTCTGAGTGGCTAAACAAGAGAAGTTCTAGCCAATTGGATTTTCGGCTATTGTCATTTTTGCAAGATTTTTCTCCAGCAAGCTCTACTATGTTGTTATCGAACCAGCGCGTGATCGAGGTCCACTACTCCTTATAAAAAGACCTAGAGGCCCCGGAAAAGGCAGTCAATTTTGTTTTTTACCCTCGAACGGTCGACTGAATAGTAAGAGTCCGCCTCTACTATCACTTAGTCCTCCACGAGCGCGTAACATTTCAAATACTTCACTCGCCTTAGCCCGCTCTGGTTCGCCGTGTACTTCTGTTTTATGTTTAAATAAAAGTAAGTGTTAAAGCTCATATGACAAATTTTTCGTACTCCCTCTTTTCCCGTTTTTACTCTTTTTCGGCCGGGTCCATAACTAAGTTTGTTTTACGCGCACACCATTATCCGCCACGGTATTGGTACCCGTGGATCATCGGGAATTACTAAGTTTGTTTTACGTGCACACCATTATCCGCCACGGTATTGGTACCCATGGATCACCGGGAATTACTACGTTTGTTTCACGCGCACACCATTATCCGCCACGGTAGTGGTACCATCGGAGCAACAACTAATCGGGTTAAAGCGAAAATCAGTACTCGCGACGATATTAGTACATCCGAGTCGGGTCGCGAGTCAAATTACCATTTACCCCCACGTAACCTCTAGAAACGATACTTTTTCCCGTAACGGTGCCGGTATGATCTAGATCGCGGACGGGATACCCTTCGGTACACCGCTCTGAGTGAAGTCGACTAACCTTGACGAGCCGCGAGCAAGTGCATCGGAATATTGCACAGCAGTAGGTTCTAGTCGGGTGAAACAGTCGTAGCCCCTTTCTAAATACCGTGTCGATAATTAGAACTACCCTTTCAGCCCCGCGTCCGATTTGCGTGCCCAGCATGTGTCTCGAGTTATTAAGCGAAAGCTTAAACTCGAATAGTACGTCACGCCGACGTAACACTATCAAGAAGAACAACAAAACAGGAAATAGATTTCTGAAAATTGATAAGTCGTTTTCAAACCCTTAATAAGGAAAATTTCACATGTTAATTTTCAGTCAGTAATAATAATTTTTAAAAAACAGCCATGGGGGGTCTACGAACTCCCCGTCGAAACGAAGTTCCATTCGCTTTTTTATTAAAATATAAAGTTAAAAAATTTATAATAAAATATATTTATCATGTAACAAATAAATAACGATAACTTACAGGAACATTTTTAAAAAACCAGTGGATAGAGGGTGCTTGGGTACCCAAGTATGAAGTTATACTTCTATAAAATTATATGGCAAACAATATAATTGTGATTATAAAAATACCTTATGTAAAACAATATTGTGTTGGAAGGTGGTGCAATTAGCGTGGGAATTAGTACACTTTCGTTGATTGGGTATGTTTTTAATTAATATTTAATTAGTTAACGTTTAAAAACAATATAGGGGAGAGTGGGGTGGTACCGGCACCCTAACTTAAAGTTACAATCGTAGCTAAATGGAGTAGGTTGCAGGAAAGAAAAAAATTGAGATGAATAGATTGTGCTTTCTAAAAAATTAATTATTACATGAAAAACTTACAACGTGTTTAGATATATATTTTAAAAAATTGAGGAGTAAAACACTTAAAAATACCGAACTTGCACCACCGTAAGACACGCTCCAGCACAAGAGTGTACAGCGATCGGCACGGTTAATGTGCGCAACCAACATAGCTGATATCACTTGAACTAAAAAATCACTTGATTTAAACGTTTTTCTTTTAAATCCATTTAAACTTTTTATTCAAGACGGAATTTATTTTTACAAAGTACTGCTTTTAAAATTTCTTAGCGTAGGGAAGAGGATACGAATTTAAAAAAGTCAATTACTAATTACGTTTTTACTTTATTGAAATTACAGCCTTGTCAAACATAGTAAGTGACAATAATAATTTATGATTTTAAGTCATTTGTATTACTCAATGTTATATTATCAAGGAAAATTGTTCGATAAATCAATTTTACTATTTAAAAAATTTTTAAATTTTTTTTAAACAAATTCGTCATTAAAGCTATGATTTTAGTATTATTATTTTCACTATGGTGAATGTAATTCTAATGCATTTTATTATTATTCAAAAACAAATCATAATTTGGTAACAAAAATCGTTGTTTTTCAATAAAAACGTTAGTCCTGATCTAACCAATGATTTGTACTACCTGGAGTATAGTTACAACATTTGTAAGATACGATTAATTCTGTAGAGGTGCAAGCACTTTTCTTACTTTATTTGAATCTGAAACGACTGACACGATCTTCCGCTTTTTTTGCTGACTAGCTGGAAGCTTAGTTGAAGCAGTTCTGACTGATCGATTAGCAGAATTTTTCTTTTTTTATAATTTTTTTTTTTCCATCGCTTTTATTTTTTCTGCTATTATTAAAGTATCTGTATATTCATTATCAGTGATAATAGCAGCTTTACCTTTGGCTCTTCTCTTTGTATTTTGCTTTTCTGGATTAATTTTTGTCGGAGAACTATTCAACTCAGGATTTTGTTGACTTTCTGATGGTGTGCTTTGCGTGAAAGCCATGTAAGGACTCTATAATCAAAATAAAAGTATACAAATAAATATTTAGATGTGCAAGTTGATAAAAATAAGATGCAACAGTACTTTTTTACAATAAAATCATAAAGTGGCTGAAAAAGCTGTACTAAATGAGCAATACGAATTTGATCTTCGTTTTGTTCGCTCGTCTCTTTAGTGATGCTTGGTACTTCCTAATTATTCTGAATAATCTGAATTAGTTGTTTAGCATTGTTGGCACATTTATTAGCTTCATGTATTGAATTCTTAAGTATATGAACTCCTTACTTCTTTGATGACTTGATTTAAAGCAATAATTTTAACTGTAGATTCTATAATTATACGTTATACATTATTCAATATCAGTATTATTTTTAGCTACATTCAGTATTATTTATCAGTGTTATTTTTTGAAATGTAAAAACTTACATTTAAGTACCTGAGTTGTTAAAACTACTTTTAGAAGCAACGATATCACTTGTTGAAGCTTCATCTCTCGTTGAAGCTGCAAAATTTTCTCTACAAAAAACGAGACAAAGAACCACCACACCATTTTCCTTAATAAAATCAATGAATTTGAGATTCTTAACGTGTGTCACGTGTCCATCAAGCAGCAACAACACTGGATTTTCTGGTGTTATTTTAGAAAACTGCACAAACTTTACTTCCCATTCATAAATTAATTCCATCTGCATATAACCACTTCGGTCCTCGCTTAAACTCTACCCACGCTCCAGGAGGTGCACCTTGAACAAACTCTATGTTTGTTTTCACGCGAGGAAAAATTAACATCGTTGCATCCGTTGCATGTAACGGTTGCTACCCTATTTTATATGATTTTTAAAATCAATAATTTAAATTTTAAAAGCATTAGAACACATAAAATTCTGTGACTCTTGAAAGTTTGAGCAATAAGCTATTAAATGAGCTTGACTTGAGTATGATCTGATGCGTACTTATTTTTTAACATTGACACGAAATAAGAGAAAAAACAATTTTTTCTGCTTCAAATTTCAACTTTCTCTTTTTTGGTCTATGAAAAACTTTTTTTTACATATAGACTGATAACACAAAAACTATAATAATTTTATCAATTTTATAAAAATAAAGTTTTTAATAGTTATCATTATGTAGGTGTTACATCCAGGGTGCCAGAGAGACCTGCCTGCCAGTCTGTGCCCTACTCTCCCCTATTATGGCACAATACAATAAAAATAATATATAGACTGGCTATTTAATACCCAAAATCTAATTGTATTTAGATAATTAAGAAAGACTATTCTGTAGTATTACTTTCTTCAATAAAAGCGCAGTCTTGTTCTGGACAGTATTATTTTTATTGTATTGTGTCGTAATATATTGTTACATGCCACAGTGCATGTCCCTTCAGAACTTTCATCACACATAGGTTTTTTTGACAGATATTTTTCAAATATTGTTTGATATTTATGTGTTTAATTTTAAAAAATTGCAATTCAACATGCAACCTTATGAAAAAATCAGTTAAAATGGCATTTTTATAATCAGTAGAAATCTCTTAATTTTCGGGGTACAAAAAATTACTTTTAGATAAACCTATCAAATTGTCAAAAGATCCAAAATTTGGTTTTTAAATAAATTTTGAATGAGAGGAGCAAGTATGCGTAAAAGTATGTGTATAAGTACATCCACATAAAGAAAAAAATTGCTAGCTTTATTGCACACATTAGCGTTCCTCTTACTTCTCTAAACTTTCCCTCCACCAACTATATGAAGAACGTCCTTAACTCAAAAAATCACTTTAATCACGAATGAAAAAATTATGAAAGGATAAAACACAACAAAAATCAATCAATTAACTGTTGTATTTGAATATTATAAAAAAATTTTTTTTTTACTTTTTAAAAATTTTGAAAAAATATAAAAAATTGTATAAAAAATTATTTATTTATTGTAAAAGTAACAAATTAACTATATAGGGATGAATATTTATTAATACATAGAAAAGCTACGCTGCTAAAATATACTAACTTGTAAGTTTTCGAAAAAAACATTTAACTAAAAAAGTTACTTTATTATACATATTATATAAATTAGTTTATTTATTAATTTAATTTATAACCAAACTTAATAAATAAATATACAGTAAATACAAATTTACACTAAAAATTAGTTACGAACTACACGATAAGATGCAAGAATCGAACCCACATGTCTGGACCGCTCATAGCAGAGTGGATAAGGGCCTCGGCTAGTAAGCACAAGGCCAGGGGTTCAAATATCTTTGGGAACTGTTAGTGATTATAAAAGCATAACTTTAACAACATATTGTTAAGAGTGAATCGACCAAATGAATCAGTGATTCGAGTATATATTAGGTTTGAGTGCAGGATTAAATTTTGATTGGTTTTAGCACATGTCCTACGAGATAAGAAAAAAATAAAAACATGAAATGTGACTGTGCCAACACAACTGCAAAATTATTCTTGTAATTTAACAATTAAGTTTGTAATAACACTTTAAAGTATTGTTACGTGAGTTTTTTGGTGCGAAAATAAATAAAAGCGCGACTTGTAGATAACTTATATTTTATCAGCACTACTTGTATTCGAGGGAAGCTGCGCGTGTCTTCCAGTCTCACGGGCTTGATCCTTTCCCTCTCACGTCTCTAGCTAGTCCCCCCTTTACCCTCTTGCTTCGTTTTTCTTTTCCTATCCCTTCTCTTCTCTATTCCCCTAACTTTCAGGCCCAAGCCAGTGGGGGCGGATGCACGCATAGCTGTATGGTATCGTACGTAACACGTCCAAGGCCACGACGCCAACGTCCTTGGCAGCGACTTCGTTCTTGATTTATATGTTTGCGATTGGGTGGTGTTAATATTATATCGTTGTTATATTATCGTTGTTATATCGTATTTCCAGATAGAGGAAAAAGGATGGTTTTAAGTGCCATGTCCCTGTTTCTCCTACTGATTTATTTTAGCTGTATCTTTCGTGTATACACGTTTGATTATGTTTGCACACTTTCCTCATTCAAAAAAATTTGTTTCAAAATTTACTTGGTTATTTATGAAACATAACTATTTATAATACATTTTCCTTGTTGGTTTTCTTATACATATATATATACATACAGGTGTTATACAATGGCTCATGAGAACAAGTTTTTTCAAATTCAGTAATAAGTAATCGCTACATACTAATATAATTTGCCAGGGATGTCTAGGGTCACGGACTTATTGCTTAACTTATTTCTAGTGATGTTGTTAGTATTATGTCTTATTGCTAAATCTTATATATTTTATCATTGCTACAGTTATTCTCCTTATTATTTACAAAATTTTCCATTTTTTTGTTTCTTATTTTGCTTACTATAAACTACACATATTTTTATAGTACATGGCGCTTTGAGAGTATTTTGGTGGTGAGAATACACTTGGTGCTAAGTTACAACAAATCCATTATTTTACTTTTTTCTGCATATTCGTTTTACTGTGGTGATAATAATATTAGCAGTTATGACTAATAAGTGTTTCATACTTGTTGTCGAGGATGCGCTGTTCAAGGTCTTACTGAGTCCAACTTAATTTACTTTTTTTTTTTGCTGTTAGTGCGGCTTAATACTATTATATGCGTATTTTTTGTTACATATTTTTTTTGTTTTGTTTAGAATTATATCATTCAAATGAGAATGATGAGCTCGCGAAGAAGCTCGCCGGGATCGTAGGGAGGAAGGCGGAAAGTTGAAGGCGCAATCGAACACAGCAATCACCTGGGGCATCACCACGGATTGGAGACTACTACTAGCTAGTATTCTTACAACCAAGAGAAGGCAGAAAGATGTAGGCGCAATCGAACACAGCGATCACCTGGAACACACTCTGTTGAATAAAATAAAAGCTCTTCTTTTTGTTTTATACAAATTTGGATCAACTTTTATGATGGTACACTGATTTTTTTCACACAGATTTAACAGTAATTAAAGCCATTAGCTCAATTAAAATAGATAGTCTTTCTAATATTAACACTTATAACAGCGCGAGCGCAGAGAAGCAGCGAGGGACGCTTTACCAGCCTGAGGGTTCCTGTACATGGGATACTTGCATACTAGAGACCAGCAGACTCGTTTCCATTACAGCTCACTGGAGAGAAAGAGAGAGGTCCGATCACGCGACTGCATATAACCTCTTTTGGTCACATGATAGGATCTCTCTCTTACTTTAGTGGGCTGTAATGGGCTTCAGGTGAGATTTATCAGGTGGGACTGAATAGCGAGCTCGTGGCTTCTTTTCGACTCAGCATGTTTGATATGTATACATACTAGTGGGGCTCCGCCCCCCTGCGCGCTATGCGCACCAACCTTCCGATTTTTGAATCAGTTAAATACTTCATTATTTCAGTTTGCTTTTTGAAGTTGAAAATATAAAAAAGTCTTTGTAAAGTAGTTTAAAAGTCAAAACAGATATAGTGTTAATTTAATCAATACTTTTTTATAAACTATAAGACAATTTTTTTGCCTCGTTTCTAATCGCAGAAAATATCCAAGGAGATAAAATTTAAAAAACATTTTTAATCATTTTATTGATTATATAGTGTTTCCAGAAAAAAAGGTCCAATCGATTCTTTTTACTTTACTTTAACATCCCAATATGGGATTCTAATCAGGCGTAATATTAAGTACAGATAAGAGTATTCAAAGAAGTAATAAAACTGAAAAAATGGTGGTTATACTCTCTGGCCGTAATGAATCTCTCTGATCGTAAATCACAATTTTCAAAATTATATGGGAACAAACAGATAAAATTTTTTTTATTGATGTCCCAGAAGGTTCAGAAAAAACATTTCTATATAAAACATTAATTTATTATTTCATTTTTCGTGAAAAAAAATTTTATCTATGGCATGGACTAGAATAGCATCAACATTACTTCCAAAAAGAATGACCAGTCATAGAACATTTCGTTGACTATTAGACTCAAACAATGTAGAAAGTTCGCTCTTGGAATTTGAGTCTGAAAAAAAAATTGAAAGAAGTAGATTTAATTATATGGGACGAGGCTTCTATGATCTCAAAAAAAGCCTTAAAAATAGTTGAAAGAACATTACGTGATTCATGTGATACAAGTGTACATTTTGGTAATAAATTAATTGTTTTAGGAAGCAATTTCAGATCGATTCTTCCGGTTTTAAAAAATAGTAATCGAAGCATGGTTACACAAGAAAGTATTAAACTATTATATCTGTGGTCATTGATTCGTATTCTTAAACTTAATATCCACATTCGTCTAATCGACAAATATTTTCAAAATTATTATTCGATATAGGAGAAGGAAATATTAAATAATTTCAAGTACCAAACGAATAGAAAACAACTGATGTTTAATTCCGATATTTTTAGTAAATACATTAACTTTTCAATAAATAGCGTTATACTTCTCATAACAGATATACTTACTTTTTGAATAATAAAATTTTGAATATTACAGCAGAGATTATGCTACTTACTAAGTAGGGTGTTGATAAATCTGATAATGATATTCATATAAATTTTCTAATTGAATTTCTAAACAATATTTGTGAAGGCTTACCACCGCATAAGCTCAATTTGAAAATTGGAGCAATAATTATGTTGATACGAACTTTAAGTATAGCTTATGGCTTATGTAACGGTAAAAAGATTACAAAGTACAAAATTACTTAAATACAATATTGAAGACAAAAATAACAACTGGAGAAAAAATTGGAAATAGAGTTTTCATATAAAAAATAACTCTTAATACAGGAAATTCATCATCATTTTATTTGATTTTATACAGAAAACAATTTTCTTTAGTCTTAGCGTTTTCAATGACTATCAATATATGTCAAGGTCGAAGATTTAATAATGTTGGATTATATTTGAAAAAATCACCGTTTTCGCATTGTCAATTATACGTCACGTTAGCAAGATGCAAAAATGAAAATGGAATTTATATTCAAATAGAACGTGATAGTAATTGAGAAGTAGAAAATATTGTTTGGAAAGAAATTTTTGATGTTAACCAATTTTAACATAAAAAAAAATCTAATTTCTTTGCCTTAGCAAAAGTATGGAATCGTACGTTATATTCTTTCACAGTTCATTTAAATAATAAATAAATATATTAAATGAATGAAATTATTATTTTAATATTGTTTCATGACGATGAGCATTATTCGACATATTCCAATAAATATAATTTTTATATTTTCGTGTTAAATAGGATTAGGAGCGAGGTCCACGGTTTAAATATTCTGTAAGTTTATTCGTTGTTATTGATTAAGTATAAAAATATAATGTCACGTTTCTATACATTTTCAATAATACAATTTTAATAAGCTTATAGAAATTGGATCTTTTGGGGCAAGAAGTAATACACACAATATGTCGTGCGACGTTTCAGCAACTAGTGTGTTGCCCTCATCAGGCTTTAAATACACAATAAGTTAAAATAAGATTTTTCGCAGTGCACATAGTGAGTTCTACAGTATAACTTAATTACAAACAACTTTAACTAAAACAATGCAAAAGAATGATGTATCAAACTACCTAATGACGAGAAAGTTTAAAAAGTAATATTAGGCAAGAAGTAGTACTGTCTTCATCGCCAGTCAAAAGTACAATAAGTGCTGATAAGACAGTTACATGTGCAAAACGGTTAGAATGACATACAAATCGTTCAATTTATTTTGAAATGTAAGTTTGTATACATGGTTTAGATGTTCCGTATCCTCCTGTCGATTGATAGTATTCTTAGTGAAAAAAATTTAGTATTCATAATGAAAAACATTTCAGATACAAGGCGTTTTTTCCATTGTTTTCAACGTCTAAAATTTTAACCCTATTGAAATCAAAATTATGATTGAGTTCGGAAGCATGCACTGAAACCACAGAATTCAGATCATACCCTTTCTTGTAATACACGTCTTTAACTGTCTTTTGGTTTCACTAATGTACGTGGCTTTGCAATTTTGATACTTGAAACTATGTACAACACCACACTTATCCATCTTTTTTACTTTATTTTTTCCTAAAGTCACTATGCGAGAAAAACTATTAATTACTAATGAAACCAGTTTTATATTGAATTTAAAAAAAAAAAAATTATGTTTTGTAGAATAATTTCTAATGAAAAGGTATACAATGTTTATTTTAGTCTTTGCACCCGTAAATACAATCATCTATATCTTTCACAAATACATACATAGCTAAAGCTTACGGGCTTTCGAAAATGCATAAAATTGTCATCTTTTTACGTCCGATCATATCCACTATTAAATCACATACATACTATTTAGCCCACACTCTTTTAACCGTTTTAAAAATAAATTATTCCTAAATCAATACACATTTTAGAAAATTCCTATTAATTCATAGACACAATTTAAAATATATTCATCCCGGCTGAACATGTTTTAGTCTCGTTTGATGTTATCTCTCTCTTTACCAATATCTCTCGAGAAACTGTTATTAAAAGCTTATAGAGACTCTCGTCAATAATATCTTACCAATGCTCTTTTCCTTTCCATGAAATTACACACATCACTAATTTTATTTATGACAAAATTTACTTCTCATTTGACGATGAATATTATAAACAGATATCAGGCTCACCAATGGGATCACCACTATCACCATTTTTTTCTTAAATAGTCATGCATGATTTAATCACAGCCTGTTTTCTTTAAGTCAAAAATAAATATAATTGCAATCCATTGTTCCAATTTGATAGATAGAGCGGTATTATTATCAAACTCAATTTTCCACAGAAAAAATATTAAAGTTGTGAAAAGTATACTGTGCGAGAACGACTATCCACTACCTTATATCAATAAATACATAAACAAACGCCTTTTTTCTATGAAACAACAAAATAATCTTCAAGCTTTACATAGCAATCCAATTAATACTAATACACGTAGTAAAAAAACGAATTTTTTATCCATACCTTATTTTGAGAAATTATTCTAAAAAACAAAATCTTTTTTTTTTAAATTCAATATAAAACTGGTTTCATTAGTAATTAATAGTTTTTCTCGCATAGTGACTTTAGGAAAAAATAAAGTAAAAAAGATGGATAAGTGTGGTGTTGTACATAGTTTCAAGTATCAAAATTGCAAAGCCACGTACATTAGTGAAACCAAAAGACAGTTAAAGACGTGTATTACAAGAAAGGGTATGATCTGAATTCTGTGGTTTCAGTGCATGCTTCCGAACTCAATCATAATTTTGATTTCAATAGGGTTAAAATTTTAGACGTTGAAAACAATGGAAAAAACGCCTTGTATCTTAAATGTTTTTCATTATGAATACTAAATTTTTTTCACTAAGAATACTATCAATCGACAGGAGGATACGGAACATCTAAGCCATGTATAAAAATCTTTGCCTCACACGGTGATTGACTGAAGCCTGTGTTTTCCTATAGGCTTACACCAATAGGAATAAGCTTATACTCATGTGATATTATATATTGTTATTCTTGTCATTAATTGCCAATGAGTTGTTGGCATCTGTTCAATCGCGAGGCACTTTTTGGTAGCTAAATTGTTGCAATATTAGTTTTGATTTGACGTTCAGTGACGTCTCGTTGGCTCTACGATTGGAGTTTTTTCACCTGTTACCCCGGTTAAATGGGCTGAATTTAATATATGTTGTAGATAATAATCTTACGATTAAAAGTTTCCACAAGCGCAAGTCTCGAAAATGGACAGTTTTCAAGTAAATAATTAGTTAAGTCACCGATTCTGCAAAGGTTAGTTTAACAGGCGACGCAGAACAGTACAGCCAATAAATATATAGCTCGACCAATCTACAGACATATGATCGGAACGGGTTATGTCAGGAATTATTTTCGTTCAATCAATAGTAGCGTAGATCATTTACATTGTTGTCTTGCACAAATAATCGATATACTTTAGTATAAGAAAGCGCTTATCGTAGCTAACCGATAAATAAGTAGTTTTGTAATTTTTTAACTATGAATAGCCGAAAAATACTCACTTCGGTTCATTAATATAAGCTGCCACAATTATTCTTATACAAATAGATATGCTGACCCTATTTTTTCCATATCTATTCTTTAACGACTGTTAACAACAATATTATAACCAAAATGTATTTTGTACTCAATTATAACTAAACATTTACCGATATTGAATAGATTTCTCATTTTTTGTCCTAGTTATTTTATTTGCACTATTGCTTATAGGTACTATGAGCTTAGATCTTGACTCCACCTTCTCTTCCTCGTCTAGTTTCAAAAACCTACTACTTGTAGATCTTGCGTTATCCCGAATCTTTTCTTGTGGCAATGAATACTGACTCCCGTACACGAGATCAAGTTTTGCTAAGACAAATAACCATTTCTTGAGATACATAATAGGACTTGTGTCCGTAAAACTTTTCTTTTAAAGAGTAATGAAAACTTTTTTTTTATTATGAGGTCGTTGTTAAGATTTATTTGTATCACAACTATTATGATTTAATAAAGAATAATGCGATGATACTTTATACCAAATCCTGAAAAACATTAACTAATTTTAATTTATTTTCGTAGCTCATAAATTAATTCTATTTTTTAACTGTCATACTTATGTAAGCATGTCGATTGCGTAAAGCATTATGATTATATCAGCTTTATTTTACCTGCTAGTCATGGTGCCATTGACGCCATCAGTCTTGTTTTCCAAAGGTGATTGGCAGAAAACTACTTTTTGACTAGATTGTAGATCCTAAGTGTATGCACATGTCACTTATCTTAATGTAGGAATTTCATTACAGTATAAGTAACCAAAGATCGACCAAAGATATCCCCAAGTTTTTCACGTGTAACTTCACTTAAGCCTGTCGTCAAAGTTTCTCGCACGGGGATCTTTGATAACGTGTTTCTTTAAGAGACACACTGTCGAATAAGATTTTTAGCAGTGCCTAGCTGACATATTATGTTTCATGAGCTGCACTCAAGACCCATCGTCGAAGTTTCCCGAGAAGAGATCTTCGAAAACTTGTAGCTTTGTGATAAATACTCTAACAAGATCGACTCAACGTTTAAAGTCAAAGTTTTCCGAGCGGACATCTTTCATAGCGTGTTTTTTTGTGAGAAACGCTGCCTGATAAGATTGTCAGCAGTGCCCGACTGATATCTTTGACAAGCTTCACTCGAGGCTCATTGTTAAAGTTCTTCAGAATTAGACTATCGAGGCACTCTTTTACAATAAACACTGTCAAGTAAAACCAGTTCTCATAGATTTTAAGCAGTACCTACCTAATATCTTCGATGAAATCGACTTGTGGTTCGAAATCAAAGTTTTCCGTGCAGAAAACTTCGATACGGGTGAGGCAACTAGTTTGTGCCAAGTTTTAGCAAAGCTACAGTTGATATCTCTGATTAATTTGTTTTAAAGAACAAAGTTGAAGATTCCTATGCAGCAACGTTTTATAACATTTTTTATACTTTATCTTTTTTGCAGAAAAAATTGTTAATAAATTCTGTTCCATAAGCAGAGCTCGAGGCCCATTGTCGAAGTTTCTCACGTGGGGATCTTCGGCAACGTGTTACTTTGCCATAATTACTGACTAATAAAACTTGTTGATACAGATTTTTAGTTGTTCCTTGCTAATATCTCCGATAAGCTTGACTCGTCATCTGCGCGAAAATCTTTGATATTTTTTTTTGCAAGAATTACCGTCTAATGAAACCAGTTCTTGCTCGTTTTCAGCATTGCCTAGCTCTCACTCCTGTATGTTTGACTCGTGGTCAAAAATCATTGATAGCACACTTTTCACAAGAGCCCCTGTTAAATAAGTTTTTTAGCAGTTTCTAGTCGATATTATTTTAAAAATGAAAGATATTTAATAAAACCGAACAGTATACGTACAAATGATACTTTACGTTCATTAATACAGTATAATTATTTTATTTTATTAAAAGTAAACAGCATAAAATAACTATAACAATTGTTCTTATTACGTAATGAAAAAAAAAAATTTTAAATAATAATTTTATTGATTTTATACATTTATTTGTTATTTAAATGAACTGTGCAATAATATTACGTACAATTTAATACTTACGCAAATGTAAAAAATCGTCATTTTTCTATCTACTTCAGATTAGTTAACGTTAAAAGTTTCTTTAAAAATTGCTCCAATTTTCTTCTTATTTTTATTCCATTAAATATTTTTTCTATCCTTCCTCAGCCACTTTTCGTTATTTCTTATCTCTACGACATAGTTTCTTAAAAAATGAAGTATTTTGCTGATAATTAAAAAATTGGGGGGTTGGTACGCGGAGTGCGTAGGGGGACGAAGCCCCACCAGTGTATATATGTTATTTAGCACGATTATCACTTACTTATATGATAATTTAATTTTTAATTGTTTGAATTGATTATTTTTAAACAAAAGAAAATATTGTTTTACATAGAAACAGTTTCTAAGAGTATGGCGAATCATGCTACGTATTATGTTTGCGATCGAGGAGGTTATGCACGGCAAATGAATCACCTTGATGAACGTGAAGATGAAAACGATGAACGAAGTGAAATTCAGCTAATAGCAATTGCTCGACGAGATGGATTTGATAGACTTCTTTTGAATGTTGGTCCTCAAACTCGAGTATACATGAACTGTTATCATGGTATCTTGGGAGAGATTCGATTTACACACGAAAATTCATTCAGCGTCAGATTGAATGTTCTCACTCAGACTCGAAACAATTCTTGTTTTATTTGCAACAATGTGGGCGACTTAATTAGACTGTCTAAAAAATGCTTAAAGAAGAAAAGAAAAAAAATTATTTTTCTACTATATTACATCTTTTTCTCAAAAACTGTAAGATCGTGTAAAGAATATTTAGATGAAAACGGTTATATTAAGAGTCCTTTTCTAAGTGGATTGCGCTGTGTTGCTCAGCAGTATGTTATTCAAGGTCCATACGTGCAAGCGATTCTTCAAAACACTCATGTTGTTTTTCAGGAAACCCGTAGATTCTGTGATATAGATGATTTTTCCGATGAAGAAATTTGGACATTAACGTCTTTGACGAAAGCGGACTTTGATATTCTCTATAGGTATTGTGGCTCAATCCCACGTGTAGGAGGATTTAGATACGTGAAAAAAATTGATTTACTCATGTTTTTATGCAAACTTCGTCAAGGACTGTCTGACAAACTTCTGTCAGTAATGCTTCAATATACAAGCAGGCAAGCTACAAGTATTGCTGTGTCTACTGTAAGAGACTCACTAATGATATGTTTTACTCCAAATCACATTGGATTTTATTCAATAACCAGAGATCAATACATCCGAGATCATATCACCGAGTTTACAAATCCGTAGTATGACCCGCAACCTAATAATGCTGTTGCCATTGTGTAGATTGATGGAACTTACAGCTATTGCCATAAAAGCCATAAAAGCATGATCAATTATGAGTTTGATAACGATGTAGTACTATTAAATTGGTTTTAAGAAGGGGACATCGTCATAGTAGATAGAGGATATAGAGATGATATCCCAATGATGGGTGATTTTGTAGTAACTTGTAGGATGCCTCCATTGCTTGTAGTGGGACATTCTAGTCATTGAAATCTCATATTTTTGATAAAAATTTCATCTTTTAATCTACATGGAGAATGCTGATGCAGCTTTGGCTCAAAGAATGCTCAAAGCGTGTATTAAATATGTACGAAAATTTGCGTACAGTGAATCGAGATTTCTTGTCGAGAAACTTATAACAAATAATACTTTTCTATTTACACACCTACACTGAAAAACATTAAGGCTAGGAGCTTATCTGCGGTTGGGAACGTGACAAAAAGTTTTGAGAGAAGAAACCTTGAACTTTTTTGTTTTGAAAATAAATGAGAAACATCTGAGATTTTTTGTCTCACTCGCGTCTAATGCGTCAATATAGAAGTGCATATATTTATACCTTATATAAATGGATTTTACTTGACGAAGTACAGTTGCCTGACTTTCCAGTTTTTTCAATAGAATTTTTAAAAAAGTATTTAACTGGATATTTTCAAATAGAACTATCGCCATCTTATATTCAAGATAAATCACAAAGAGAAAAAAATGATGTTTTTGAAGTTGAAATGTTACGTGACAACAGTATACATCCGGTTGCAAATAATTACGTAGCAAATCACGTTACATGTATTAAATTACAATCCAAAACAAGTTATTTTTATTAAATCTGCTAATTAATCACATGAGTAATATTATGATTTTATCGGTTTTCAGACGAATTACTTGAATCAGACTTTTGCGAGTCCGGGTTTTCTCTAGATTTCAGAATAGGACTAGATATCAACTTTGGATAATGTATGTACCGAATGGTCATGTAGATAACGAGCCTATAACTAGCTCTTATTGCTCTTGTAAAACTAGAGCACGTACTTTGGGAACATGTGTACACGTTACAAGAGTTCTGTGGTACTTGCCAGACTTCAGAATAATGTGCATTATCCATGACAATCTTTATTACATACTATTTGCGATGCTGATAACAGATCACCTCAAGTAAACTCACTTTGAGTATTTTTCAAATAGATGAGCGACCATTTAGAATTTTAAACTCAGAAATGAGAACTTGGTACACCTGGCAAATATGTCGTAGCTATTCTTTGAGCCTGACAACCTGAGAAGCTTCTCAGTCTGAAGCTGAGCGGCCTAGTAGCGCTCGAGCTCGGCGTTGGTGAGGATACTACAGATACCGCACCTCCGGTGCTCGAAGCGCTTTGCGTGTGCCTGGGACTTGAGCCAGTCAAGCTCGGCCTTTCGCTCCGAGAGCTGATACTCGAGCCTCAGAAACTTCTGGCACAGCTTCCGGCTCTTTTGCTCCAGTTTGTAGAAGTGGTAGTGCTGGTACAGAGGCAGCTCAAGCAGCGAGTCCAACGGGCACTTATCCTGGCACTCGCAGCTCTTATTCCTGACGCTGCTAAAGCGCGCGCACGCCAGCTGGCGCTCCATGTTGCGATTGTCCTCCAGCTTTTTTGTCTACGTCTTTTCTAACAAAATGTTTATTAATTTGTTTTTAGTTAAAATCTGGGGACTAAAATACTTGAAAGGTTTAACAGAACTCTGTTTAAATTTATTTTTTCATTTATATTCGTCTAAAAATAATTATTGTTTAATACGAAAAAAGATTTTGTTTAATATAAAAGATTTATACCAAAAAACTGTCTGGATTTATTTTTAATAACCTAAGACTTCTGTTATTAAGATAAAAAATAATGAATACGTTTAATTTTTATAATGATTTTAATTTTAATTTCAATTTTATGATCTAAACTGTCGTGGCAACTCTGGTGGTCAATATACACCCGCAGCTACTGTTACACTAGCACGTCGGTGGCTGCCTAACATTTTCTCCCTGCACCATGATTTGACGACGCCAACGACTTAATTCGGTAATGCTATGAGTCGGAAAAAGCAACTCACTCTCTATTTCTCTGCGAAATAGCACCTCCGCCTCTTTGTTGTCATTTATCAAATGTTTCTATGGATCATAGATCGAGAAAACAAAAGCTGCCCAGAATCGATTGATTTTATTAATACGAGGTGAGAGGCCTCGATTGAAGTTTATTGTTTGGCTCTCAGTCTGCTCAACGTAGAACGAGAAGAAGCAGGCACCCTATGATCGATTGATTTTATCGATGGTAATAATATTTTACAATTAATAAATGGATCGCCATTCCTACACGTCGAAAAAGAAAATTTCAATAATGTACAAAATATGTATAATTGCACTTTGTTTTCAAAAACAAATGTGAACATTACTAATTATTAGACAAATTAATGATAAAAAAAACAAATGAATAAAAATATAGCCTACATATTAATCATAAAAACAATAAATTCAATTTTTTTTATTTGCAAAAGATTATGGCAAAGTAACACGTCGTCGAAGATCCTCGAGTAAAAAACTGCGATAATGAACCTCGAGCTCTGTTAATGTAACAGATTTTATCTGACAATTTTTTCTGCAAAGAAGAAAAAGAATGTTGAGTTATGAAATGTTGCTGCACAGGAATCTCCGACGTTAGTCTTTGAGATAAACCTATCAGAGAAATCAGCTGTAGCTTTGTTAAAACTTTACACGAACTAGTTGCCTCACCTTTATCGAAGATTTCCGCACAAGAAACTTTGATTTTAAACCACGAGTCGATTTGATCGGAGACAAAAGGTAGATACTGCTAAAAATCTATGAGAATTGGTTTTACTTCACAGTGTTTATTGTAAAAGAGTGCCTCGATAGTCTTATTCTAAAGGAAAAACACAAATGACAAAAACTGAAGGTTTTGCAGAAAAAAACCTCCTCTTTCAAATGACGCGTAGCAAAGTAAGTGTTAACCTGGAAAATTTCGAGATATACTATGAAAAATTGATCAAGTCAATGTATTTCCACAGGTTAGTCTGTGCTCCCTTGCGCCAGTAATGCCAACTATACCTGAGTTTGCGAGAAAATTCGAGACCTACGACGAGGGTTGGCATTTCTGCACGGGGGAGCCTCCTTAAGCCGTATACCATGTTCTTCCAGGTTTTTTCTAAACATCATGATATCATCCATATATATGAGGCATTTCACGTCAACTGTCCTAGCGCGATCCGCAAGTACCAAAACATGTACTTTTCAACTCATGATTGCGGTATTAGAAATAACTGAGAAAAAATAATGAAAACATAGGATCGACGTGTTCTTTCCTTAGCTTTTCGGTGATGCAATCAGTTTTTTGAAAAAATGACGATTTAACCTACAAAAAAACACAAAATGTGTTATATCTCAAAAACGGCATTTTTAATATTTTTTTAACCATCGCCAATCGAAAGAGCAGAATTTTTTACGTCAGTATGGCGATTTCCAGAGAGTACTTTTTCATTTTAGCGAGATATTAAATGACAAAGTTGGGCGCAACGACACAGAGACAGCGGCTGCTCAACTCGCACGATGGTATCTTACTAATATATAAAGCAAATTCGCTAAAACCGTTGTAATCACTAGCCGCGAAAACTACTGAACCGATTTTGCTAAAATTTTGCACACTGATTCATGGTACTTCCTAGATGGTTTTAGTATAGTTTTTATCTTAAAAATTAAAAAGAAAAAAAAAAATGAAAAAATTATAACGGAAATTAAAACAACAAACCAGGGGGTATTAATGGGTCATGGGACACACGGTAAGAACGAAGTTCTTTAAACATGAGATAGGTATTGACACAATTTGTCGGGTAACAAGGGGGTCGCCAGACCCACAGGAAGAACGAAGCTCTGTAAATGTTAGTATTGCATTCATATTTTTACTAAAACAAAAACTTGAAAAACAAATGAAAAAAAAAAAACAATAAGTAGTTTAGTACTCACGATGATTTTCGTTCTTCCTGTGGGTCTGGCGACCTCCTTGTTACCTAAGAAATTGTGTCTATACCCATCTCATGTTTAAGGAACTTCGTTCTTGCCGTGGATCCCATGACCCATTAATACCCCCTGGTTTGTTGTTTTAATTTCTTTTATAATTTTTTTATTTTTTTTTTTTTTCTTTTAATTTTTTGTTTTATTTTTTTCTTAATTTCTTGTTGTATTCTCTTTTTTTCATTTCTTGTTTTTAATTTTTTTCATATTTTATTTTATAACTTTTTTTTCATTTTTTTATATTTCCTTTATTTAATTTCTTTTTTTATTTTCATAATTAATCTTTTTTTTTCCTTCCCTTTTGTATTTCATTTTCTTTTTATTTCATTGTATTTGTTCATGTCTTTTGTAATTTTATTTTATGTTATATTTATATTTCATTTCATCAATTTAAAAAAAATTTTTTTTCACTTATTTTTTTGCGATTTTATAGCCCATTATTACAATTTTTGTTTTACTTTTATATAATTACTCAATGACATTGTGCCATTATTTGTTTATCAAATTCAAAATAAGTGCCCTTAAAAACCATTAAAATGAAACTCGAAATATATTCATTGAATGATCTCACATAATTCATTTATGATTGATTTAATGAATTACTTCATTTATGTAATTATGTGATAATGTAACATAATTTGCTTGTCGAATTCGAAATAAGCGCCCTTAAAAACCATTGATACGTTCTTCAATTGATACGTTCTTCAACTCTATTCTACATGTTTTTTTTTAAGATGTATTATTTAAAAAAAAAATACATAATTTATAAAACAAATACATAATTGAATGTATTATCAGTGAATACATTTAAAAATGGAATGTTATAGTTACGAACCACACCATAAGTACAAGAAACCGAGTTTCTATAGTCGGCAGCGCTCGTAGCAGAGTGGGTAAGGTACTGGACTCATATGCAGGAGGTCGAGGGTTCAAATCTCTTTACTGGAAAATGTTTTTTTTTTTTTTTTTTTTTTTTTTTTTTTTTTTTTTTAGAATTGTAAAAGAAAAAAAATAAAAGTCAAATAAAAATTATTGTGGGAAAATAAAGTTAAAATTTGTTTAAAAATTAATTGCTTGAGAGAGTGAGGGGTAATGGTGTGCAAAAGAGTAACACGGCACACGGTTGGCAGATATACATATAAAAAAAAAATCTGTCGGTTTTCAAATTCCAGCCCCCTGAGTAACGCGACATAAAGAACTTCGTTCTAAAAATTTAACAACTATAGCAATAAATGAGCTTAAAGTTTTAAAAAATACGCCAGCTTTTCACTCTAGTTCAGTAAAATTCGCTAGGTGGCGTCGACATGAAATCGAAGCTACCTGCAACATAAATAAATAAGTGTGGTTATAATAGGCCGGAGCATCTCGATAGTGATGTAGTCGAGCTTTGGCAGTTCAACAAGCTGTATAGAGAATGCTGATGATAGTCTTGCAAGTGCGATCAAAAAAAAAAATTAATTCCAACCGATGCCGTCTGTGCCACAATACCAGGAGACATATCTAGCCAGAGCACAATCTGCACCAACTCCTCAGAGTTGTGTGGCAATCCCCACCGTCCCATCTCGTGCATTTAGAGAATTTTAGGCTACAAATGTAAGCCAGGGAAAACAGCTCTGAGGGGCACGGGCAGCCACCACGGCTACCTTCTTGGTCGTCGTATCCCCAACGCGCTGACCTACATGTTACCGTCTAACGATGAGCGGTTGGTTCTCAGGGGAACGACCCGACGACAAGATATTCCTTGGTCAGCGGCGTACCTCCCTCTATCACAGTTTCCGTACATCGAGACTCCCAGGGTAAGAATCAAGCTACCCGTAGCCAGCTCTTCATCATCAGGAATAATAATAAAGAATAGCCTGGAAGTTTCACCAATGGCGCTTTTAAGGGCCATTATGAGTATTGACGTTCCCTTTTTAACCATCAATTTCATCGGTTCTTTTTAGGATCCAATTAAGTGTAAACTACCTTGCCAACAAATACATTTTTATTACCATTTCTGGAAGCGATTCGTCGACTAAAAGACTATATTAACTAAAGACGGGCACTATTAAACCAAGTTAGCCATTCACTAGCAGACGTCACCTGCGGAGTTGTTCTTCGCAAGGCTGGAAAACCCGGTGACCGACGACCCTATATTGTCCTCTCGACTCTAAGTATTCAACTAGGAATCACTGATCCTCTCCAAGGTCTGCGCTGGGCAAACCTAGAACAGCTATAAAGGAAAAAAAACTTGAGCCAACGGGAAAGCCTCCACTGGACAAGTATCACTAACCAATCTCCCCATCTAAGATCACCAAAACAACTGAATATGCAAATAAAAATGTGTTTTAGACACCAACGTCTTCGACGTTATACCGGGAGACGTTGGGAAAGAGCACTACAACTAGCCCCAAAGCTTCGGACTTTGTAATTTTTCTCCCGATCAGTCTGGGTTTTCAACAGCAGGCTAGAGAAGATCACCCTGAGGTATCTAGGCAGTCACAATTGCTGTTAACTGCAGTTAAAAAAGAGTTAACTTAAAAAGCTCACCAGTCTTTTTGAGGGCCATCGGACGTCGAACAACCTTGCCAACAAATATATTAGAACTTAACAAAGTTGACAGAAAACAGCCTTTAGGGGTCACAAAAATTTCAAGCATACCAAAAGTCGCAAGAGGGTGGATTGGAAGAAAAACTTCAAATGTATCTAATAAATACAATTTTACTTAGGCGTCAAGAAACTGACGCAGAAAATTAATCGAGATTGGAACAGCAGCGTCAAAATCGACTAATAAAGAATCCATTACGTGAGAGATCAGCTTTTCAATGTACCCTCACAGCAATCTCTGAAATCTTTAAAGATCCAACTTCAGATTTTTAAATAAGTAGAAAATGTATTTGTGTTTTTGTGACAATAAAATTGTAGGGTTTAAGGTCCAGGACTTTGTTGCTCTGGTAATAAAGTTGTGAGATATGAGAAAAAAAATTTTTTTTTTAATACAAATTTTTTGGGGGTTGAAAATCTTAACAGCTTTAAAAAATAGCCCTTTTCGTCAATTACACGGGAGAAACTGTAAATCAACGGCTTCTTATGGCCACTGATTATTTTATGGCATAAAGAACGCACGGTACTTTTCAGCATAATTATTTTTTTGAATTTTAACGCCTTATTATTTGACCAAATAAACTATATGGATTCCAAAAAAATATGATATTAATAAGAAGATTTTTGTTCTGAGATGTGTCAGGAATATGTGTAAAATTTCTAACTGAAAACGTTTCACATTACATGTCAACACACTACGGTGTTTCATTTAGTAAGTCTCGGGCGAAGCCGAGACGTGGGGCTGCTAGTGCTATATATATCGCCAAGCGAACATGGTTAAGTTGCACTGTTTTGATTCGACTTTTAATACACAGCAAAATAAATAATGAAATAAATAATTATGTTATTTTAATGAGTTATCATTAAAAAAGAATAAACCAAAATCGAATTTAACAAAACAAAAGTATTGAAAATGTATTTTTAAATTTAAAACTGACAGAGAGATAAAATAAACTATTTACATCGTTCATAATTACATTGCAATAAAATATATACACCGTTCGATAACTCTGTAATTATATATTTCACACGTTTACAAAAGTCACTTTTTTTTTTCTTTGGTAATATACATTTTTTCTTCTCAATACTCGTCACTTTAAGATTTTCTTTCTTCACTTTAGGAAAATTTTGGTATTTTGTGGCTAAAGATGTATTTTTAAGCATAAAATATTTTTTATCAATGGGAATGATTGCGTGATGATTTAATGTCCCTGGGATAGCTTTGCATTTTTCAAGCCTTCTTTTTAAAAATAATGAAGTTGCTTTATAATCTGATTTCGCACTAAAAAAAATTTCATTTTCTTTGCAGTGATTTTTTGCCCAATCGTATAAAGCTTCAGCAGAGGTAATGTGCTTTTCCGACGTCAATTGCAAACTAGCTCTTCTCGCGCCTCGTTTTAAGTTCGCTCCAATGCCATTACAAGCACCTTTATCATGTGCAGTGGCAAAGAAATGCCATTCAGCTGCTATACCGAAATCTGTTTTGTGGTATAAAAGATTTTGGAAATTACTTTTGTTTTTAAAATGGTGGCCAGCTCCATCGGTGAAGTAAGAAATTTTTTTCGGATTAAAGTTCTTTTTTAAATAATTGACAATAATTTTTTGATACTCATACACGGCTATGGTATTATGTGCTAAATTATCGGAAATAATGGCAATACTTTTATGTTTTACTTCATATCCTTCTTTATGATAAATAACTATCGTAAATACAGCTGCCTGATTGTTGTTCCAATGAAACGATTGGGTCGAGTTTTGCACAACGAACGCGTAGTTCTCCGCGAAATCACAACACACGATAAATTGGCCATCTTCCAAGTTACTTTTGAGGTTTTGAAAATACTGTGATTGATTTTTCAAGAAATGATCATAGGTTTTCAACTTCATTAACTTTTCACAGAGTAAAGCAGTGAATTCGTGAGCATTTAGCGTTTGTGATGCTATATTACACCGATCAGTTTGAAACCAGTCCTGGAATTTTACTTCACAAATATCGTTGTCATTAAATACTTAAATTAAATGATTTTTTAATTGAGCTGTATTCGGGCAATCAAGACAGTCTCCCGTGTAGCATTCATCTGACGGATTATCGCATACTAGGGCTGCAATGCAATCATGGTAGTTGTTTAATTGTAATTTGATAAGTTTTGTTCATTCGGATACGTCAGCCCCTTCCAACATCAATTTAACATTTTCATGGTGTACGCAAACACAAACCGTATGCGTTCCATTGCTTCTAGCTAGAATGCAGTGGACGGGTCGAAGCAAAGTAAATTTAGTAAAACCGATCTCGATTTTTTAGTGCTCTTTTTTAAACTGTAGAAATAAATCATTTAAATTGCCAAGTAATAAAATTTTTTGTACGTGAATCCTTTTACCATCTTCTTGTTTCACCAAAATAAAATCCTTGAAGCCAGGCATAAGTCGACTTACATCATCACGTACATAAAAATTTTTAACTAAATTTTCCGTTTCGAGAGAAAGTACTTTGCCTCGTTTTTTTTTTTTGGGAGCTGTTAATATGCCGTTTTCAGATAATAAAGTTGTAGCTTACCTTGCTTCTCGTTCTGTACAGTTAAATTCCCTTATCATGTCATTACGGCTCCAGAATTTCGGAGACAGAGTAAGTAACAAAATTCTTTCATCTCTACTACCTAAAAGAGCAAACTTTTCTTTGATTTGATCAAGGACGGCGACACCAGCTTTATGATAGCTTTCATCGCAAGTTGCTTCAATTTTTGCTTTTTTGTTCTTGGGACGGAAATCAGAATTTTGAGATTTTAATTTGTAAATTTGAAATCTGCACTTTGTACAAATCTTTGATCCATCACAAACAGCAGGATATGTCTTTGAAAAATCAGTTTGAAAGTTTAACAAAGTCTTGAATATACTGCTGTGATTGGACAACCCCAAGCGATTACAGCACCTAGACGATAAAGCCATTGTCAAAGCAAACAAGAAGCATACGATTTTTCAATTCAGTAGACACGACGACGTACTTTAATTTCACCCTAAGTTAGGCCTCACCTACGTAAAAAGAATCGAATTAAAATATTATAAACTATCTAAAAAATATCCTTCATAAGTGTTGCAGCGAAGTAACGCTCGGCAAGTAAAATCATTAGCTCTCATTTCATCTTCTGCTTGCAAAATAACGTATTTGGTAACCTGTTGATGGAACCTCGAAAACGAGCAATAAATATAATACACAGCTCAAATACTGCTCCATTCAAGATAAACTATCAATCTGTCGATTCCTCTTAACTTATGTGTCAATAAAAACAACTTTATTTACAAATACACTTAACAAGAAAATTATGCGATCCAACCGTCCATCAAAACGTCGAATCAAAACAGCGCAACCTAACCATGTTCACTTGGCGATATATATATATAGCATACCATCGCGCGAGTCAAGCAGCTGCTGCCACAGTGTCGTTGCGCCCAACTTTGTCATTTAATATCTCGCTAAAATGAAAAAAGTACTCTCTGGAAATCGCCATACCAACGTAAAAAATTCTGCTCTTTCGATTGGCGATGGTTAAAAAAATATTAAAAATGTCGTTTTTAAGATATAACACATTTTGTGTTTTTTCTAGGTTAAATCGTCATTTTTTCAAAAAACCGATTGCATCACCAAAAAGCTGAGGAAAGTAGGAACACGTCGATCCTATGTTTTCATTATTTTTTCTCAGCTATTTAAAATACCGCAATCGCGAGTTAAAAAGTACATGTTTTGGTGCTCGCGGATCGCGCTAGGACAGTTGACGTGAAATGCCTCATATGTATTTCAATTTCATAGCCCTGCAGTCCAGCAAGTGCTAGTGTTATCACCCGCACATCGGTATTTGGTAAATCACAGCATCCCATCAGCATTCTTTTATATTAGTAGTGGCCTCTTGTGCGCGTCATCCTCGTATATTTCTACCTGGAAAAATATGCTGTTTAAGTCAATTACTGTTATGTATCGCGCAGCCGCCAAATTTTCTAGAATGAAGTTTTGAAATGGTAGCGGGTAGCATGAGCCCACCGTCGCCTTCTTTAATAGCTTTAAGTCAGTGATCACTCTCCAACGTTTTTCTCCATTTGTTTCTGCTTTTTTCTGCACGATCCATGTGTTGGAGCTATATGGCAACCTTGATGGCTTGATTATAGCTTCGTTTCGTAATTTGTTCAGTTCTGTCTGCATTTGCTCCCTTAATTTTACAAGGTATCTGGCCCTTTTTGCAGTTATCGGTCTATCTATGGTTGTTTATATCCTGTGTTTCAACATAACATTATAACATAACCGTGTAACAATAACATTACCGAAAATTACTAAAGGGTTATGGCTTGAGGAAAATGAGGAGACGACTGAGTAGATTTAAATTTATAATTATTATTGAACCGACTTCACAAAACTAACTGACGACTGACTACAACGGACTTTTCTATGTATACAGACTTAAATTGTCGGGGAGAGCGAAGTATAGCATGCACACTTGATTAGGGTCAAATCAGAACTGCCGCACACCTGACTGGCGCTATTCATGCCTCTCCTCAAACACAGGCACACATACACTCGCGCATGCATACAGCCTATCGATATAGTCGTGCACTTTAACACTCCCTCCCGACTTGAGATAGCTAATAAACTTTAAAAGTACAAAAATAAACATAATTTTATTTTACATATTTAAATTATTTTAATTTTTAATTTTCCATGGCGCTGAAAACAAGGTTCAAACAGGCCAGGGATCACAGTCGTCTAGCGAGCACCTTACTTCTTGTCTGAAACAAAATGTGTCATATTAATCATATATTTTGGTTACAGACTTCATCAAAAATATGATTTCTGAATTTTTTGTGGAGCTCGATAGGCAAGGGTTTGTAAAAATGTCTGCCGTCTGTTTTTTGGTATTCACCCATTTTACCCTTACCCGACCATAAGTTACACATTACTTGACATGATGCTCATGTATTTCTGCCACATGCCTTAATTTTTCACTCCCACTTATCTTTGAATTCAATTCGGCTGCCTTGTTGTCACACCACAGGTCAGCCGGACAATAAGTTTTATTTTGGATGATTTTAAGGGAATTGTCCACTGCCATCAACTCGCTACAAGCTTCACTTAATGCCACATATTCAGCCTGACAAGAAGACAATGCCACATAGGTCTGCTTGTGAGTTGGCCAGGCAACAGAATCTCCAAAGAGCCTGACGACGTGTCCGTTCGTCGTTAGAGAGCCCTTGCAATCACCAAAGCTGGCATCTGAGAATGCTTCTAAGTTGTTCTGCCTTCTTAAGAACTTTAGACCAAAAGATTTAGTGCCTGCCAAGTACCGGAAAACTTTTTTGAGCATGTTCCAATCCTCATCAGTTGGATTTATCTGATGTCGACTGAGTACATTTACAGCATAGCTGATGTCTGGACGTACAGTGTTAGCTATATTTAATAAACAATCCACGGCCTCTCGGTAAGAAGCATTTTATGTCGATTTTGTCTCTTTTAAAACATTCGGCCTTTCAGATTGTTCTCTTTCTTTTCTTTGTTGATTCAACACGTGCTCGGTGACCATAGGAGTTCTCACGGGTTTTGAATTTTCGAATCCAAATTTAGCCAGAATTTTATCTATATAATCAGTCTGAGTCAAGGTTAAAACCTGCCTCTCCCTTTCTCTTCTGACTTCGATACCCAGAAAAGATTCTACTTTACCGAGATCTGTCATCTCAAATTCGCTCTGCAGACTTTCTTTAACAGACTTTAAGCGATTTGGATCATTACTTGCAATGATCATGTCATCAACATATAGAACTAAAATAAGAATTTTATCTGCCTCATACCAAGTAAACAGGCATGGTTCTAAAATGTGTGACTTCAGACCTATTTTGATTGCTACTTCCGAAAATCTTTCATGCCATTTTTTAGGACTGACCTTTAGCCCATACAGGGCCTTTTGCAGCTTACAAACTTTATTCTGACGTTCTTGGTCTGTGTAGTTTAAACCTTCTGGTATCTTCATATATATTTCATCATCAAGAGTACCATTCAAGAAGACTGTTTTTTCTTCTAGTTGACAGGTGTCCGAGTTTAATTTATTGACCGGAGATAGAACCGTTCTGATCAAGGTCAATCTCGACACCGGGGCGTAGGTTTCTGTCAAATCGTATTCATTTTTGTCTTTGAATCCCCAAATTATCAGCCGTGCCTTGTATTTTTTTCTGCTTTTGGGAGTCGACCTTTTTCTTGAGCTCCCAGCGAGAGTTAATATTATTAGGGCGTCTGCCGTTTATAAGTCCCAAAGGTCTTTCTTTAAGAACCCAGGCACTACTTTTCGCCATTGAGTCGAGCTTATCTTGTATCACCCGAATCCAGTCCTTGCGATCCACTGCCTTCATTGCTTCTTTGTAAGATGACGTGTCTATATTTATCTTAGCCAGCAGCAGGTAATGGGTGAGATCTCCTGCAGACGTATCGCATCTTTTTGACATGCCCATGTCATATTTTTCGAAAATTAGATCTTTCATTAAATCTTTAGCGAGAGCCAAACCTGCAAAACTGACGTCTCGTACCAAGGTTTTGTAAGCAGGAATTGTTTCTGCTATTTGTACTTCCATTTCTGTTGACTTTTTCGGCCTTCTTGGTTTTCTTAGTACAACCGCAGGCTCTCCCTTTGTTGTTGGCACCTTTTTTCTTCTTTCCTCGAAAGCCAAAAACCACTCATATAATTTTATGTCTATAGATACTTTCTCCCAATTTTCAATTGAATTTTTACCGTATACATCTCCAAACACGAAACGCTCATTAAATCTGATGTCTCTGCTTTCCTAGAACTTTCCTTTATCTACGCAGAGCAGGCGGTACTCTGTGGGTGTATAGTACACCATGATCGTTCGCTTTCCTTTAGCCTGAAATTTCGTGTTGGTGCTTCTTTGAACTCTCATGTAGGAGACGCAACCAAATCCTTTTAACTGACTTATATATGTTCTTTTGTTTGGGGCAAGTTTGACCAAGGGGATTTTCAAATTGTTTGAGCGGTGTGGAGTGCAATTATACGCAAAGACGACGAATTTTTCAGACATTCACCCGTATCAATTTGGTTCTTCATGGGGTACGCCATTGCAAATCTCGAGAAATCATCAATAAACACAGTATGAATTTTTATTTTTATTTTATTTTATTCGTTTATTTATTTATTTTTTTTCTTTTTTTTTTGGAAAGGATGCCGGACTTATTACTCCCATTGTGTCAGAATGAATAATCTGAAGTGGTCTGTCTGATCTTTCTCGCACGGAGGGGAAAGGCAGTTTCTGAGACTTTGTTTTAAGACAGACATCACCCATCCTTACTGCGTCACTAAAAACAGCCTCTTTCAGACTTTTTATTTCCAGATATGCTTTCTGCAGCTCTCTGCAATATCCCAATGACGCATATCCCAATCTGACATGCCATAACATTTCCCCGTTGTTATCTTTAAATGCTTTATATTTTTCGGTAAAAGGGCTCGCTGTACTTCGTTTATTAACTCAGTTTCTACTATTCCGACACCGTGAAACTTCCTATCTTGTATCAAGCACACATTATCAAAAGAACTGTCACCTTTTTCAGTTATTCTAATCGAGCTCACTAACTTATCAGTTATACTGTATTCCGAAGCTGACTTTTCAGGACCAGTCTGTGCTTCTGACTCTGCCGTTAGTATTTTAATTCTTTTATTACTTCCGATCTGACTTTGGCCAAAATTTCTAATGTTATACGACCTTATGAATTTGACTGTCCAATACGGTTTTTGGTATATTCCTTATATCCAGACGTTTTCTGTTTCAGGATCGAAAAAGATAATTTCTTAATCATCTAAATAGATGGACAGACCCATGTCAGCAAATTTACGTAATGAGATTAATTTTCCGACCAAATTCCAAGCACAAACTACTCCGTTCAACTCAACCTCATTACTACTAGTCCTAAGTAGCAGACTTTCCACACCCTCCGTTTTCAAATCTGCAGATGAGTCTGAATTTGTACATTTAATTTTCCAATTTTTCTTCTGTCAAGATTTTTAAATAATTTTTCCGACTTAGTAAAATTATCGGTCGCTCTTGAATCAGCGATAAATTTAATTGCATTAGTTCCATCCAAATTTGAATTATTTACCCAATTCGCAGAGTTTGAATACAGAGTTTTAAGGGGCTCGATCAACGTCAGAGACTCACTTCTATTCGATCCCAACGCGTTTTTTTTTTTTGTTTTTTTTCGGCCTTGGTCAGACACTGTCTGCCTTTTGATGTCTTTTTCATCTCTGACATTGCTAGAGTTCCTTTCATGCCGTAAGTTCCGGAAACTTGGGCGACCATTGCTATAACCACGTCTGCAGCCACCTTGATGCCCTCGACTTCCACGCCTTTGCCTTTTAAAATCACATGAATCTGACTTAATTTGCTCACCATATCTTGGACTGCACTTCTTGTGGGCTAGTATGTCATTTACAAAAGTGACACAAGTGTAGCACTTGATAAGCCCAGTTCCAGCCTTCAGGCATCTATGAGCCATATGGTCCTAGTCGCAGTTTGAAGCACCGAAGGCGATCCTGGGGCCATAACGCTGTCAACGCCGCCCTCATGAGTCGGCCTCCAGTAGTTTCTGCCAGGCCTTCTGACTCAACCTGATTTCTTTTGGGTCTTGGCGTGGAATGTGAGAGTGGACTGAAGTTGGCCAGTGCCTCGAGTTTTACGAGCCTCTCATTTCGCCTGTCCAGCCTTTGGTCGAAATTTTATGGGACCTCATAAAATTACACCCTTGCCCACTTTCCTTCCTGCCTTCTCTCTTCTGCCATCTTTCTTTTCTCTGTAGCCTTCCTGTTCTTTTCTTCCTGCGTTTTTAACATCCTGTTAAATTCAGCCATCGGACTGTCTAGTTGGCATGTTGAACTGTTTTCTAAAAATTTAGAAATTTTATTTTTGTCTAAAGTCAACGGTCATTTATTTACTGCCTTTAACCATTTGTACTTATTTGGCACTATGTCTACTTTATATGCCATTATGCCATTACCGATAGCATTGAGAACATTTGTATTAGACGTTTTATGAACCGACTTTATTTCATCACCTGTCTTATTCACATCAACCAACTTAACAAATAACCCGGGTTTATTTCGGGCAGAATTTCCATTTTCGGATTATTTTCGCATCCATAAAAATTTTAGTATAATTATTACATTATTTATTAAGCTTACTTCATGGCTCTTATTTAAATACATCACTTTTCAACTTATTTTTTTATTTCACATTAATAGTAGAATGAGAAAAGCAAAGTGATATAAGGCTTTCGAAAATATTTAATACACTAAAAGGGGAGATCACGATTCTCTGGGCACCAAGATGTTATGTTATTGAGTTATGACAAAGCTTAATATTTCAGCACCCAGGAAATCTTAATCTTGCCCACTAAAATAAAATGTACTTAAAAACACTTATTGGTAGGAATAACACAGAAATACAAAAACTTTAAATTTTATTTGAGCATGCCGGCACGGAGGCAATGATATTTTCCCAGTCTTGAAGTGGTATAATTTGGATACAAATAATTATGATTTTTGTTGCTGGTACTAGTTGAAGTACAATCTAATATTTCGCTGATTTACAATATTTATATTAATGTTATGGTGGTGTTAGAAATAAGCTACTCACTGGATTTCTTCAGAACTTTGGCAATTTCTATTCCCGCAGTGCTACGTGCAGCAATGCTTTTAAAACTATAAGTTCGCGTATCCCAAATCACCGGCTGAGTTTGGATTAGGGAGATTAAATCTTTTTTTTTATCTTCCACTGACACGACCACCTTTTTTTTGCTATTTTTAACCGCGTTGGATTGACAGTTGGGGTCCTAATATCGAAAAACATTAAAACCTTTATCAGAAAACGTTATGTGTACGTGAAAAAAATTTTGCAAGTTCAAACAACACGTCGGCTTACAAAGGAAAGTTCTAAGTTATAAAAGTGTAAAAAAGAAGTTTCAACGTTTAAACGGTACTTTGGCAATATACTTGCACCAAGAATCTCAGTGCCTGTACTCAGAGAGACGGTACACGTACGCTTACTCTTGATGCTTAAAACAATAACGCATGAAATCTAAAATTTTAGTTCGCTATAAATCGGCGCATTTTTTGAGGTGCAAAAATTTATTCCTATTGGTCTCACCCTATAACACACAAAGTGAACAAGACGTGAATGGAATACGTATTAAATATTTAAGCTCATTACCTTGATGATCAAAGATTCTACAAAGTCATAGTACGAAAGCTTCTGAATAGCCTTAAAAAGTAATTTACTTTTTTCTCGTTGTCCTGAGATGTTCTGTTGAAATTTTCAGAAAGCAGAAACATTAAGACTCGAAACACAAGATGTCCCTAGATCGTACGAGACAATTATCGATCAATCAATGGAGCTCGATGTTACAAGTCTAATCTTAGCCACTTGAAAAGTCACTAGGCTAAATGAGGTGGTACCAAGTGAACAACAGATGAATCTTGTAAGCATCGAGATAACCGAAGCGTTGAAACTCAGTGTTACCGAATAAATCCAGATGATCCGAGTCGAGCCAAGATAAGATAACAAGATAATGAATAGCAAGAGTAAAGCTAGCATATATTCGGCCATGCGAAGACGACGCGGGATGAGCTAGAGCTATACTCGTATTGATGTAGATGGCGTCTGATAGCAGTCAGGCTTTACTTCTGTTTATCGCTATAAGTATGAATACATACGCCTTTCACGATGTAATTATAATTTAAGAGAGATTCTAATATATCATCGATGTGCCACAAGACTTTCAAAATAGTACATTTGGTCTACTGAAGAATTACATTTTTGTGGACAAGACAATCACTCGAAGACATTATTAGAGGCCGGGAGTGGTATCGCGCTAATTTTTCTTTAGTCTGGAAAATAATTAGGACAAACTTATTGTTGTCTTAAGAGCACCTTACGACATCTTAAAGCGTCTTTAAAAGAACATTTTTTTTGTCCTGATGCTTGTCCAGATCTAGAAAAATTAGCACGATTACAATCTCTGGTAGGAAGCGCATAAATTTATTAACAACCGTATAAGATACTTAGCATGCTCTTTCGGTTTTACTAGGACGTAACGAGATATTACAACTAGTATATTCTCAGGTGTAATACATATATAACTACATAATACCAGACATCGAAGAAGTTAAGTATTTATTTAGCTTAAACATTTTCTTTCGTTCGAAATTACAATTTTTTATGCTAGAACATCCAAAGCACAGTCCAGTACTGTACACATTAATTTCAAGCTAGCACCGACATAATAACAACTCAACTCTTTCACCAAGCTGTGGTAAAATTCATCTCAGTTCATCGCAATAATACTGATAGAGCTAACGTACTTGGCTACTGTACAGTAAAATATACTCATAATTTCCTCCACTGTGAATGCAGCCGAAAAATTGAATGATTATTTCACAATATTTATCGAATTCTCGGGAGTTAATGCATACATAGTCAAATAAGGAAACTGCTCCTTCAATGTTTGAAATTAAGGCGGCTATGAGTGATAAAAATGTTGGAGCTCTTGTTTTTAATCCAAAATGGCATTTTTTTAAAGTGAAAAAGCCCTAGATCTTACATAAAGGCGGTTTTATGTCTGTCTTTTTTTTTTTTTTTTTTTCTCATTTGGATTTGGTAATAACCAGCTTTCAAGTCAAAAACTGTAAAATATTTAGATGAGCCGATTTCGTCTAGAATGTCTGCTATGTTGGGTACTGGGTGGTTATAGTCGGATATAACGTCATTGAATTTTCTAATGTCTATTACGACTCTGTATCTTTTTTTATCCGTCTGGTCCCGGCTTTTTTGGCACGCAGAAAATAAGCACCACGTAAATACTCATGGAAGGCTCAATAACTTCGTTGTCAAACATTTCTTTGACTTGTCTGTTTATTTCTTTTTGTAAGACGGGACTTGCCAAAAAGACTTAATTTTTATGGGGATATGAGTTATTGTTGGGATACTTAGCTCCATGAGATCCGTAGCAGGTAAACGTTTACCTTCAAGGTGAAATCTGCATAGTCTACTGTTATTTTATTTATGATTGTTAGTTTTTCATCCTCAATGTGTTAAGACGTGATAAATTTCGAAACTTTTGTTCACGTGGTGTTACGTTCGCGTGTATTGCTGTATTTAGGATTTTTTTTATTTTTAAATGTTTGTGGTATATTTTTCTTATATTTATAATTTGAGGTTTTCAATACAATTGTAAGCGCATTCTTAGGCTTGTATCATTTTCTGCAATATTTTCTTTCAGGGTTCAAATTTTTTTGATTTTTAAATACGGATACTTGATTATTGTTGAGTTTAAGGTTGTGGATTTTTTGTGTTGTGGTTGTTTGTGTTCTAATTTTTCGGATTTTGGATTTCGGCGTTTGTAAAATAATTTTTTGTTCAATGATTTCTGATTAAGACGTTTGTAACATCATTTTTGGTTTCATGATTTCAAATTTCGGAGATTTTTGATAATTCGGAATTTTTTATTTTTTAATTACCACTGAGTTCGGATTTTTCCGTTTTTGGAAGTTCTGAGTGAGAGTGCTCTGTTTCTTTAAAGCGTGAGAAATTGAATAAAATATTTGTGTATGCAACGGAATTTTCGCGCTGTTTTTGAGGATACTTTGTGTTATTTATTCTAGTTTAAATGGGTATTACGTAACTCTGTATTTTAAGGTAATTTTTATAGTAATTAATTTGTACTTGATAAGTACAAGATATCTTGCTTCCTATTAGGCCGTATGTTTTTATAGGGAAATTATTTGTTATGATGCGAAATTCGAAGAAGCATTCAAGAAAGGTTAGAATGATGTACCCTTGAGTTTTTATTTTTTCGTTTGTAATGCCTTTTAGGTGCAGAATTTTTTTCATCTATTACCTCGAAAAAATAAAACATCTTTTCTTCGAAAAAATGAGACAATCAGCAGTTCAAAATTAGAATTTAATTACAAAAATTTTACTTGATACTATCTTTAACCTCAATCTAGAATTATTACTATTCAATAGAAATTCGCTGTGATATTTCAAAAAAACGTGTTTTCTTCGAAAAAACGAGATAGTCAGCAGTTTAAAATTTTAATTTGGCGCTTAAAATTATTAAAAAATTGACATTAATGATACTTTTTATTATTTTTAATCTTTATTAAAAATTATTTCAATTAATTGAAAATTTACGAAGATGTCTAGGAAAAACTAAAATTTTAATAGTAATTCGTATGTTGACGTTCTCTACATATCTTCCTATATTATATAGTTAACTCAGTGGGGCATTTCACACAAACCCCCCACCACCCACCACCGTCCATTTGCCTCCCACCGCCCCCCCACAAAATAAGGTAAAAATCCGTTATTTTCTTGCTTATTTTGACATATCGTAGTTTTTCTCAAAACCCACCCACAGCCCCCCACCGACCCCCAACACATTTTTCATGGCCCCCCACCGACCCCCCACAAAATATATGTATAGTATAGAAGTATAGTATAAGTCTTTATTCAAGCCAGGGGGTTCAACCACGTATGGCTTTATGGGATAATAACAATGTATGTCTCAATATTTAATCAAATAGTTACAGTTTAGTGCACAAAACTATAATCAGCTAAACTTAAATACAATCAGTTGTATTTTAATTTATTGGATCCCTTGGTTTCTTTGTAAGCATAAAGTTTTTGGTGGGCTGACTTTTTTTATTAGCATTTTGTAACGTTGCATTTTGCCAGCCCTGTCAATGTGTTAAAGTCTATTACCACATTCCTACTCAATCACATGGAAGTATTGTATGGTATTTTTTCTCAAAACATCCCACATCCCCCCACCTACCCCCTACGGCCCTCCCACCGACCCCCACGAATTTTTTCATGGCATAATTATTATATCATCATCACTTATAAAGGCCTTTAATACACATTTCTATTTTTTACGTACATAAACTTAAGTTAAATTTAGAGTATCATTAATATAAACGATGAAAGTTTCACATCACTTTATGAGTCATCTTACAAAGCCTGATTAAACCACGAAGACTTACGTCCATTTCTATTCTGTTTTAAATTAATGCTGAAATTGGTAAAATAGATGAACACGATATACATTCATGATATGTATTATTAATTAATAAATTTTACCTATACGTAAAAAAATAAATAAAAAGGAATGTTAAATGTTTCTATGTCCCGTTCTCCAATTCTTGACAATAATTTTGAAAATTCGTTATTACTAGAACGGTTATTATTTTGTAATCTTAAAATTTTGAAGAAGTTCCATAAAAATGAAGATTTAATAGTTTCTTCTATTATTATAGTTCTATTACCGTTTTTTATAACTGGAAGGATTTGTCGAAAATCTCCTCCTAATACTATTAATTTATCACCAAAGCAAAGTTTTGTATTACACAAGTCTCTCAACGTTCTATCAACGATTCTAGAGCTTTTTTCGGAATCATAGAAGCCTCGTCTTATATTATTGAATCAACTTCCCTTAATTTTTTTTTTCAGTTTCAAATTCTAAAAATACACTTTCAATATTATCTAAGTCTAGAGGTAAACGAAAAGTTCTATAACTGGTCATACCTTTTGGTAGTAATACAGATGCAATTCCTGTCCAAGCCATTGACAAAATATTTTTACCTCTAGAAATAAAATAATAAATGAGTGTCTTATATAAGTAGGTTTTTCCGAATCAACCAGGACCATCTATGAGATATACTTTCTCATCTTGTTCACAAATAGTTTTAAAAATTTTTCTTTGATCTTCATTTAAATTTGTGTACATTACATCGAACATTTTTTTACTGAAAGATATTTCCTCAATATTGCAATTATTTATATAGTTGATAATGGTTGGTGTCGGTAAACTAAAAGACTCACATGATTTAGCTTCCAATACCAAAATTTGATTAATATGTAGAAGAGCACAAATATTATTATCATTTGTTAGTATATATCAGTGCCCTCCGGTAAATTTGGAAATTCAAAGTGATCAGTGATCCGTTGGGGGCGAAAAGTAATGCAATAACCCAATAACCCAACTTTTGAATATTTTATAAGAAATACATTTTTACAATTTTTGTGTATTTATTCTTAACTTTTTTATTTTTCAAATTTAAAAAACTTATTTTAAATAAATTACATGGAGCTACATCGTTAGAAGACGTTAAAAAACATAATGGAATAACATATAAAAATTTCAGGGATACTGCAATTGCAATGGGTTTAATAGAACATGATTCTGAAATCGACAATATTTTTGAAGAAGCCATAACAATTATGTTTCCATACCCGTTAAGACAATTTTTTGCTTTGTTTTTGATTTCAGAAAACATTCAAGGAGATAATATATGGAAAAAATATAAAAAATATTTTACGGAAGACTTCGATAATGATAATAATAGAAATTCAAAGTGATCAGTGATCCGTTGGGGGCGAAATGTAAGAAAATAAATAAATACAAGTAAAGTGTATTTAAATTTTCCTGCGTTGATTTATTGATGCGCAACGTTTCGCTGACAATATGCGTCAGCCTCATCAGGCTACAAAATTAAAATTAAAAACACACAATGAGTGATCTGGAAGGCTCAAACACAAAAATACAATAAATTTTTTTGTTTTTTTTTTGTAAATTGTTACCACAGGTACGCGAGAATTCGTAAGTTTGGTTGACTTACTCGTCACCTGTCGTGCTATCGACTGACAATAAATTACAACCACAAGCCAGCGCTTATATAGGCGGAGCCGCAAAGGTAGACGGTAAAGGACGATGAACTCGATCGGGACATTTAAACTTTCGTAGTAAAGGAAGGTATGCTCTATTAAAGGAAAGCACATCCTCCTTTCTATTGATGTTGTGTTTGTCGAGTTTTATATAAAGAATTTCGGAAATTATTCTTTTCTTATAATTGGATTCTTTGTCAAGGATTTTAAAGTTATCCCAATCGAATTCATGGTCAAAATTGATTTGGTGTGCACAAACAACGGAATCGGAGTTTTTACTTTTCATATGTTCACTGATGCGGACCTCCGCCGCTCGCTTTGTTTCACCCACATATGACGCAGGACAATTTTTACAATAAAACTTATATACTACATTTGTCTGTTTATGTTTATTCGTTGTATCTTTTCCTAAGCGGACGATATGCTGCAGTTTATTGTTAATAAGAGGGTAAGTGTGAATATTGTAGGGTTTTAACATGGTTGAAATTTTTTCAAAATTATTGTCAATATATGGTATGCCAATTTTGCAGAGAGGGTAGGTGTTTGTAGTGCTTCTGTTATGATTACTATATTTGTGTCTTTTTAATCTGACCTTTATGTTTTTATTAATAAAGTTAAAAGGGTAATTGTTTTTTATCAACAGGTTTTTCACCCTAGCAATATTCACACCGTGAAAACGTGTACTGGCAAGTAAGATCGACCTATCAACCAAATTAAAAACAATATTTCTCTTATAGCTAACTGGATGACCAGAAAAATAATTTAAGATTCGTCCAGAAGAAGTAGGTTTTTCAAACCAGTCAAAATTAAAATAATTAGAATTTCTTATTATCGTCAAGTCTAAAAAGTTGAGTTTCTTGTCAATCTCCATTTCATATGTAAATTGTAGTTTGGGATGATATGAATTAAAAATATTTAAGATTTGGTCAATATGGTCAACATTAATAAAAAGTAATACATCATCCACGTAACGAAAATAAAAAGATGGAATAATATTATAGTTATTTTTTAAGATGGAGAGACAATCATTTTCCAGGTCGTCCATTACAAGGTCAGCAAACAAAGGTTAAATAGGAGAACCCATTGGCGTGCCGAAAATTTGTTGATAAAAAATGTTGTCAAAAGTAAAAAAAGTATTATTGAACAAAAATTCTGTACATTGTCGAATTTCATCAACCGGGATTCGACATTTATTCATTATGGTCACAATACGTCGATCGATGCTCCGTAGTACCAACTCTAGAGGAATATTAGTAAATAGGGAGCTGACATCTAAAGACATTAGTCTATAATTAGTAGTGGGTTTTATATTTATTAGTTTGTTTTTCAATTCAAAGCTATTATTAATGTGTGATATTGGAACGTTGACTGACTTCTTGAGTTCATCGTAAATTACTTTTGCTAGAAAATATGTAGGGCTATTGATAAGAGAGACGATAGGACGTAAAGGGGCATCGACCTTGTGAATTTTCGGCAAGCCATAACATTTAGCTAGAGTTGTATCTGTGAGCGACAAAGCGTTGGGATGGTATGTTCTAGAAAGGAAGCCGTTAGAGTTGAGATTCTTTAAAATGTTAGAGGTTCTCTTTTGTAGAGAGTTTAATGGGTTTTTTGAAATAATTTTATACGTCGATTTATCAGACAGTAAATTATGCATTCTTTCCGTATAGTCACTTTTTTTGAGACAAACCGTAACGTTGCCTTTGTCAGCAGAGGTGAAAAACATATCGGGATTTTTGTTTAGAAAATTTTTTGTTGATTTTAAATTTTTTGCATATTGGCGGTCCTTTCTAGAAATAGCTGGCTTTTGTTTACAAGCATTAACTAAATATTGAGATAATTTGTCACGGATTTCGGTCTTTACTTGAACACTTGAACACTTATTGTAGAGGTCTTTTATGTGCTTAGGAAGTACCCGCGCGTACCTGCATTTGAGTAAAAATCTTCGTTGTGCCATACTGGTTGATAGTTGTATGTGCAGATCCTTCCAGCGTTTTGAAGCATTGGAGGTATGAGCCCCAAATCTCCCCGTGATGTTTTGGTAGAAGTGTGGGATGGTGTCCGAGTTTTCCTCTGATACAAGACTCATGTTAATGATTTGTTAGTATATATCAGTGCCCTCCGGTGAATTTGGAAATTCAAAGTGATCAGTGATCCGTTGGGGGCGAAATGTAAGAAAATAAATAAATACAAGTAAAGTGTATTTAAATTTTCCTGCGTTGATTTATTGATGCGCAACGTTTCGCTGACAATATGCGTCAGCCTCATCAGGCTCCAAAATTAAAATTAAAAACACACAATGAGTGATCTGGAAGGCTCAAACACAAAAATACAATAAATTTTTTTTGTTTTTTTTTTTTTGTAAATTGTTACCGCAGGTACGCGAGAATTCGTAAGTTTGGTTGACTTACTCGTCACCTGTCGTGCTATCGACTGACAATAAATTACAACCACAAGCCAGCGCTTATATAGGCGGAGCCGCAAAGGTAGAAAGTAAAGACCGAAATCCGTGACAAATTATCTCAATATTTAGTTAATGCTTGTAAACAAAAGCCAGCTATTTCTAGAAAGGACCGCCAATATGCAAAAAATTTAAAATCAACAAAAAATTTTCTAAACAAAAATCCCGATATGTTTTTCACCTCTGCTGACAAAGGCAACGTTACGGTTTGTCTCAAAAAAAGTGACTATACGGAAAGAATGCATAATTTACTGTCTGATAAATCGACGTATAAAATTATTTCAAAAAACCCATTAAACTCTCTACAAAAGAGAACCTCTAACATTTTAAAGAATCTCAACTCTAACGGCTTCCTTTCTAGAACATACCATCCCAACGCTTTGTCGCTCACAGATACAACTCTAGCTAAATGTTATGGCTTGCCGAAAATTCACAAGGTCGATGCCCCTTTACGTCCTATCGTCTCTCTTATCAATAGCCCTACATATTTTCTAGCAAAAGTAATTTACGATGAACTCAAGAAGTCAGTCAACGTTCCAATATCACACATTAATAATAGCTTTGAATTGAAAAACAAACTAATAAATATAAAACCCACTACTAATTATAGACTAATGTCTTTAGATGTCAGCTCCCTATTTACTAATATTCCTCTAGAGTTGGTACTACGGAGCATCGATCGACGTATTGTGACCATAATGAATAAATGTCGAATCCCGGTTGATGAAATTCGACAATGTACAGAATTTTTGTTCAATAATACTTTTTTTACTTTTGACAACATTTTTTATCAACAAATTTTCGGCACGCCAATGGGTTCTCCTATTTAACCTTTGTTTGCTGACCTTGTAATGGACGACCTGGAAAATGATTGTCTCTCCATCTTAAAAAATAACTATAATATTATTCCATCTTTTTATTTTCGTTACGTGGATGATGTATTACTTTTTATTAATGTTGACCATATTGACCAAATCTTAAATATTTTTAATTCATATCATCCCAAACTACAATTTACATATGAAATGGAGATTGACAAGAAACTCAACTTTTTAGACTTGACGATAATAAGAAATTCTAATTATTTTAATTTTGACTGGTTTGAAAAACCTACTTCTTCTGGACGAATCTTAAATTATTTTTCTGGTCATCCAGTTAGCTATAAGAGAAATATTGTTTTTAATTTGGTTGATAGGTCGATCTTACTTGCCAGTACACGTTTTCACGGTGTGAATATTGCTAGGGTGAAAAACCTGTTGATAAAAAACAATTACCCTTTTAACTTTATTAATAAAAACATAAAGGTCAGATTAAAAAGACACAAATATAGTAATCATAACAGAAGCACTACAAACACCTACCCTCTCTGCAAAATTGGCATACCATATATTGACAATAATTTTGAAAAAATTTCAACCATGTTAAAACCCTACAATATTCACACTTACCCTCTTATTAACAATAAACTGCAGCATATCGTCCGCTTAGGAAAAGATACAACGAATAAACATAAACAGACAAATGTAGTATATAAGTTTTATTGTAAAAATTGTCCTGCGTCATATGTGGGTGAAACAAAGCGAGCGGCGGAGGTCCGCATCAGTGAACATATGAAAAGTAAAAACTCCGATTCCGTTGTTTGTGCACACCAAATCAATTTTGACCATGAATTCGATTGGGATAACTTTAAAATCCTTGACAAAGAATCCAATTATAAGAAAAGAATAATTTCCGAAATTCTTTATATAAAACTCGACAAACACAACATCAATAGAAAGGAGGATGTGCTTTCCTTTAATAGAGCATACCTTCCTTTACTACGAAAGTTTAAATGTCCCGATCGAGTTCATCGTCCTTTACCGTCTACCTTTGCGGCTCCGCCTATATAAGCGCTGGCTTGTGGTTGTAATTTATTGTCAGTCGATAGCACGACAGGTGACGAGTAAGTCAACCAAACTTACGAATTCTCGCGTACCTGTGGTAACAATTTACAAAAAAAAAACAAAAAAATTTATTGTATTTTTGTGTTTGAGCCTTCCAGATCACTCATTGTGTGTTTTTAATTTTAATTTTGTAGCCTGATGAGGCTGACGCATATTGTCAGCGAAACGTTGCGCATCAATAAATCAACGCAGGAAAATTTAAATACACTTTACTTGTATTTATTTATTTTCTTACATTTCGCCCCCAACGGATCACTGATCACTTTGAATTTCTATTATTATCATTATCGAAGTCTTCCGTAAAATATTTTTTATATTTTTTCCATATATTATCTCCTTGAATGTTTTCTGAAATCAAAAACAAAGCAAAAAATTGTCTTAACGGGTATGGAAACATAATTGTTATGGCTTCTTCAAAAATATTGTCGATTTCAGAATCATGTTCTATTAAACCCATTGCAATTGCAGTATCCCTGAAATTTTTATATGTTATTCCATTATGTTTTTTAACGTCTTCTAACGATGTAGCTCCATGTAATTTATTTAAAATAAGTTTTTTAAATTTGAAAAATAAAAAAGTTAAGAATAAATACACAAAAATTGTAAAAATGTATTTCTTATAAAATATTCAAAAGTTGGGGAGTTGGCACGCAGTGCGCGCAGGGGGGCGTGAGCCCCACAAATATATATATATATATATCGCTTTGACACACCAACAAGGGACTTGGTTTCTCATAGAGCATAACAAAAGGAACAAAATAAGCTATTGAACGATTTTTTATGCTCAAATTCCAGTAAAGCACGATTTTTTGCCCTTTTTTCTTTATTTGGCAACACTGTGCGGCGCTTGTAAAAACGTAGGTTCATATTTAGACGCATACGGTGAATATGAAAATGGATTTGCACAGGATTACGCTACATTTACTGTAGAAGAGCGTTACAACGCCATAGATTTAAACAATAATAAAATAGGACTCGAATCTGGAACATCATGTACTTTTGCAGACGATCACTGTATTGATAGCGTTTACGGATGCGCATTTTGGAATGTAATTCCTATTGACCCAGAAAGTATAGTATAATCTCTACACAAATTTCTTTAGAGGATACGTAAACAGGGTACTCGAAAGAGAAAACGAGTTCAAATCATTGTACGTGCTCGAATCAAACCATGTGTTGTACGCATTAAAACACTTGAGTACAGTAAACACATGCTCTTTCTTGTTTATTAAAACAGAGCACCCAAAAATATTCGTTTGGATGTTTTTGTTTCACCACACAGTGAGACTTCCACAGCCAACTTGGCCCAGTCTACTATTTTCTTGTTTTTGCCGTCAACAGAAGTGAAGCGGCCGGCAGCAAAATCTGAGTTTTCTTTTTGAAATTATCCATTAACGCAAGGGTTTAGTCGTAAGACCAATGGGCATCATTTCGTGGCGATCTGCAAAATAAATAACGGTAAGTGTTGCAGTGCTTTCGATTATATTGAAAAAAATATTGTATTACGGTTGGGCACTAAAACCATTATAAGTGCAACAAACACTGAATGCAAGACGCAAGTATACGTACTTATTGTCCATGCTGCTGAGAACTATATCACAGTAAGTTGTTGACTAAAAAAAAAGCACGATACACGTATTAATTCCCCATTGACGATATGAGTTCGATTTCGCTAATCGCTCTAGTACACTAAGGCATGTAGGACTTAGTTCGAAGGGCATTCACAGGCTCTGTACTTACTTTCAACCCCTTCGGATGAATTCAAACACACGAATGAAAATAACAAGCGCTTCCAAATGTTCACGACGGCAATTGAATTGTTGGGCGGGAAATTTGATTATTTCATTTCCATTGGCTGGTTCACAACACGATCTTTCCGACATTGTAGTAACATTTGGTGTATGGCATTCGTGTAATCTCGAGAGTGTGAGAGAGAGGAAGATCTTATAAGATCTCGCATTTATTCACTAGCCCGAAGTTTCGCCTCTCAGGTATGAGACTTTGAGCTGTGGCGTCCCCACTACCAACGCTCTACAGTCCATCTAGCGTCGAGCTGTAGTATTTCAAATTTCGAGGTGAGCGCTGCAAATATTTTGCCGCTTGCGTACTGTTGTCAATCTTGCCTGTTGCAGTTAAGCATTCGAAGCAATACAAGTCAGAGTTAAATTTTTCTGGCTCGTGCTTCGTACGTGTTTTTTACATACTTTTAAAATAGTGCTGTTGGCAGAAATTTCATTATAAATATATAAACTGCATAAAAAGCTGAAAAACAGTATGTCAACAAAGTGCTTTTGTCCTTCGCGTTTATAAATTATTATATCGTGAGTCGACTTCATCATTTTTCTGTTATAACTGTTATAGGTTATGTTGCGCTGCTGTGAAGTACATCATTGATGAGGACGTTGAGGAAGCTGTCCACGACAATGAGGAGCAACTGGTCGCAGGTTACGAAGATGAGGACATCGACGATGATGTCGTCGAAGATCAGCCTCCAATGAACTCCGTCTGAAAGCAAGCCCTGCGTGATTTGAGTAATTCATTTTCGATGGGCGATCATCTCTTTCATGAACTGTATTGCATGTCTCCTCAGGTAGCAATTACTTTGATCAATCGTCTGGCACCTCTCTTAAGCGAATCAGACAAGAGTATTCCAATATTTATGCAAGTACTGAGTGTGCCACGATTTATGGCTCACGGATCGTACCAGTTATCAGTTGCAGAGGAGCTTATGCAATCAATGGCACAGTCTACGTTCAGTAAATATTTATACAAAGTTGTAACAGCAATTAACGCACTCACCAACGAATTCATTATATTCCCCTGTAATTCTGCTGAAAGACAGGTTATTCAAGACGGGTAAGTCTTACAAGATAACATATTATCCAGAAGTACACTCTCTTATACTAAATATGAGAAAAACATGTACTGCTACTGCTAATCAGTAGAATTTCACTGATTTGGCGTGAGAGAGTTTAGTTTGTAATTACATCTTGAAATTGAGTGGCACTCATTTATAGTTTTCAACTTCGACTTAAATTATCGGGTTGCTAGGTACCATTGATTGTAATTTAATCAACATAACAGCTCCTCAGCGGCATCAGGAAGCATATGTGGACCAGCACGAAACTCATTCGTTAAACGTGCAGATTGTACTAATGCCGTTTTATTGTTCTTATGTTTCATTCTTTTGCGAGAAATCAAATGCTTCGATCAGACCCCTGCGGTTCAATCGGAGTATTCGATATATCAAGAGTGAGATGAAACGTGACGTAACCCTAACTTAATTTCACTACATTTTGAGGAGGTTCGGGCATTGTTTGAAAATGCTTTTTTATCCTCGAAATATATATATATATATATATATATATATATATATATATATTGTATAGTTGTATTGACGAAAGTGAGTCTCAGCTCCCCCCCGCTCCCCCCAGCTCCTCCACGATTTACGTAGTTATTTACTTGTTTTAACGTCATTTTTAATCAAATTGTATTTGAGTGAGCTCCCCCCCACTCTCCCTCGCTCCCCCTCCACCTCCCCCCATAAAATACTTATTTATTAAATGTTTTACCATCATAAATGTTAAAAAATATACGCAATTTAGTACCCAAGTCATACCTCATTTTTCGGGTTTTATAAGTCACTGATCATAGGTCTTCTTCTGTCTATTCGCTTCCCCTTACTCACTATATGTCTCTGAAGTACCATTATATGTTTAACTTGATTGAACTTTTAAATTTCAAATCTCTTTCTGGTCCATGTCTACTTTACCCAAATGTAAAATTCTTAATTACCTGAGGACATTATTAACAAAAAGACATAATTCAGGAGGAGGTATAATTACACAGACGAACACAACTAAGCTTTTGAAACAAAAATTTATAATCTGTTAGCTTAACGTTGTGACATTTCATGTGTCGTTTTAACCCATCTGTTCTTTTAAAACCCTTTCCACATTTTTCACATATTTGTTTTTCATGGTTTTTATGAATTAACATACGTCTGTTTAAATGTGACGATCTTCAAAGTTAAATATTTTTGAATTACTGAAAAATTTCTGGCTAAACAATATTTTTAATTTCTGATTTATTCTCGGATGCAATTTGAGTAAAAATTATTTTTGGATTCTTACATCTTGATAAAGCAACGTATAATTATCCATAAGAGAATAAAGGTTTTCTAATATACACTCCTAAAGAATCAAAACTCTGTTTTTCTGATTTGTTAATAAATATAGAACATGCTAATACAAAGGGAAACTATTGCCTATAGAAGACAAAAGGTAATGATAATAAGGTGCCAGTATTCAATGTTATTCTAGGAATATAAACTTTGCTTTTTTTTCCCATAATAATTCTGCTTCTATATTATACTTAAATAATTTTGTTATTTTTAATCTTGTGCCTCTACAGAGACCGTCTGATATACTTTAAGTTCTTATTAACACTTCTATAGCATTTATTTTTAATTTTAATTCATGTGGTAAAGGCCATCTCTAATATTATTTCAAAATACTATTGGAAAATTAATATTTATGTTAATTTAATTATGTTAAGTTCATCATATGTTTTATTAACTCCTTTGTGAGTCACGTATTCTGCTGTTGTGAACTAATTTTCAGCCTGCATTGATAAATATACGAGTAATGTCATTATTTTGTCTAATCAATCTGTTAGTGGGGGGGTTGGCGCGCGGAGCGCGCAGGGGGACGTTAGCCCCACTAGTGTGTATATATATATATATATATATATATGATTCGTTAACACTGTAACATCCCGTGTTATGAACTTAATATTTATTACTTCGAAACACAGAGTTTCGTTTTTTTAAATTATAAAAAGCAAAAGCTCAGCGATCTCAAACCATCGAGCGGCACCTGCTTCTGCAATCGCGTGACATATAAGTTACTTCTTTTGAAACAATTTACCGTCACAAAACTCGAACTACGCGTGCAACCTCAAACAATCTGATAAAACGCTCATCTTACGAAATCAATTCGCACAAGTACACCAAATAATGTGATTAATCAACAATTTTAACACTCTTTACTGCGGATGTACACAAGAAATATTATACACAATTTTGACAGCAACTTGTACTTAATGTGAAATTCGAGAGATCAGCAGTTTTAACCATCAATTACTGTGAAATTATTGCACCACGACTGTGCTTGTGTCAATTAGGTTAAGCTGTGATTGGTCGTTCGGATCCCCAACTTAATGCGTCCTCCTTAAACGCAAGAGTATAAAAACCCCTCACACAATATTCGCCTTTTTTTTCTTCAAGTGCTCCAAAGTAATTAAAAAGGTTGGAGAGTGAGTTCTGTTGCATCTTTTAATCGGATGTAAGATTTAGTTCGGTGATTAAGCTACTTGTTAAAATCGTGCATTTCAAGCAAATGTAAGACTTAGTTCGGTGACTTAGCTGTGTGAGAAAAGCTCGAGCAAATCAGGCCACTGTAAGGTAAAAGCACCAGTACGTGAACACTTTTTCCATAAAGTCTTTGTTTTCTCATTTTTATTGAATTTCTGATTTGCATAACAACAAAACAGTCATTGCGCCAGTAAGTTAATATTTTTTCCTTTAAAAAAAAAAAACAAAAAAGTTTTTCTAAGTCATGTGTACAATTAACAAATTTATTTTTAAGTTTTTTTACCAATGACCCAGTAGATGAACAGCGTGTTCAGGTATTGGTACCGATACGTATTTTTGACCGAGTACTTGAACACCCCATGTTAATTAAATAGGGGAGAGGTTATGTTAGCTGCCTTCTACTGATTTCTATTTTTATTATGTATTGCACTTAAATGAAAATAGTTTATTCAAGCTGTTCAATCTACTGGTGCAATTTTAGGAAGTGTTCACGTACTGGTGCTTTTACCTTAAACTCTCCTAAAAAGTTAATCAAGGAGGAACAAGAAAGAAAGGACCGTCAAATTGGGTTCCGACGTTAACAGCAGAAGCATAATTATTGTCATCGCTACGAGTACTCTCGTGTAGCATTAGGATCATCGTTGCGGTCAAACTTGTAAGATCTTGCGACTACGTGCGCGCAAGCAGAGGCTAACTAACAATAATAGAAGTAAGTAAAGTTAAAAAAAACTATAAATTGTATAAACATTGTAAATGCGAATCTGAAACTTTATTTCTTATACTATTTGTAAAATCAACTATTTCCGGCTTTTCTAAATTTATTAAATCATCAGATAAGACATAACTTGGTTGTTGATTAAATTACTTTCTTAAATCAATAAATATTCCAATATCTAAATTATATGAAACATTTCAAGATTCAACATTCTAATTGATTGACACATAATTTTAACCTTGATGAATAAATTAAATATCTAGGAAAAATCAAATAGACAACGTATGACAAAGACCTTTACAAGGACATGAGATAAAAAGACGAATAAGATACGCTACTACCGTATGACATAAGACATAAACTCTAACAGTAGGTCAACGATAGCACAGCGTACGATTTCAAAGAAAAGTATACTGTAAGTAAAAGCAAATAAGGCCTTTGGGCCGACGGCTGGTTCCTGACGAACAAAAATTAAACTTATTTGTTCGTAGAACGAATCTACCAGTTCCGCCCTTCACTTATAGAAGTTTGGCAACACATCAGAAACCTTCATGAATTTTTTAAATAAGTGACATAGCCTCTTATGTAAAAAACCATTCTGGAGGTTTTGATCATGTATGTAAGTATGTAAAAATGCTTTTCGACGTAATAAAAAAGTTTATACTGAAAGTTCAACTCGTAAGGAAGACACTCGTATCAAAAAATATCCACCTTACCAGGCATACGGAAGAAATATCTGTGCAAACGTAAACAAAATTACGAGTGGGTGCTATGCTAAGTGTGAGGGAGAGAACCGAGCATCGTCTGCTGCCAGCTAGTCTTTTTATACGGAGCAAGACGTCATTACAAAATTAGGTCTAGAATTTGTTTAACTTGAAATCATGATCTGGAACTTGGCACAGCCCTTCTCAAGACCTTAAACTATAATGATGTGTAAAAAAAGTTTGTTTTTCAAAAATTTATAACACACTTTCGTTGACGAAAACTGAGTCCCCTCCTTTTTTTAGGTTATTTTTTATCATGCACACCACATGTTTTCCAGTTTTTTTATAAACTATCGAAAACTAGCTGCTGTAAAGTATGTACCGTAATTGTTTCATAACATATAATGGTTTAACCTTTAAGCACTGACGAGTTGAACACAACTAAATTAATCGTGATGCAATGGGCGGATGTTATTATGCAGGGTTAGTACAACTCGCTTTAACACGTTATCGGATGGGAGCCCCCGCATACCAGAGATTAGTAGGGAGATTGCTGACTGCCATGCTACGGAGTGTGCCCACTTTTTTCCAGTGATTCGAGCGCCCCGCCGCGGCCAAGCGGCCGAACCAGGCGCACATTTTTTTTTTTTTTGAGAAGCACGGTAGGGGTATGAGAAGAGTGGATTCGCGTGGAAATGTCCATATAGGCGCACATTTTGAAGACGCGTGGAAGGGGTATACCGAATGTGCGCCTACGAGGAGAGGAGAGGAAATGTCGGCTATATAGCTGTATATTTCTGAACGCTCAGCCAAAGCAAGCAACGATACGAGTTTTTCTTTTTTGAGAGATTTTTGACTCTGCAACCAAGTACTATGTATATATTTAACTGACTTGCTCTCGCTCTGGCTTCAATGTTATCCATAAATCTTATTTAATTAAATCGTGGAACTTAATGCTCATTAATTATACACACAGAATTTTGATTTCAATACATTATTTTTTAACTTTCCCGTACTCTTAAAATTCCCAAATCCATTTAAGTTTTCAAAAAATTAACCACTAATTTATTAATTTCACACATCCTAACTGCTATAAACTTTAGGACAAGCTCCGGAGGATATCCATAAACATATGTGACTTCGAAAGGGTCACCTTTCGTCCTTCGGATAGCTAAGATGGTTAAGGCTTATGCCCCTTGAGAAATTGTTTTGCACTTAAGGATTCAAATCCACTTCATGGTAGATATTTTTTTTTTTTTTTTTTTTATTTAATGTATCATTTTGTCTTCATTTCTTTTATTTATGTTTCGTTGAAAATGTATATTTATATGTATGTAGTCAACATTTTTTTTCGGATACATCAAAACAAATTAAATTAATATCGTTACTTTGACACAAGACAATTCTATAATTTTATAATACTAAAATAACTTTTAAGGATTTTAACATAATTTGTGTATTCTAAAACTCCTAAGAAATTGTGAACATCCTATTTACGACAAAAAAAAGCCGCCCGTTTACTGCTATTTACTTAATGTTGAAATTTTAATCAGTAAATAAATTTGATGAACACAATACAAAATAGTTTTGTAAATATTTTAAAATTGTTTGCAAATCTTTAATAAGGTGTGCTACTTTTATTTATTTTTAGACAGCCAGAAGAACAATAATGAATGAAACAGTTCGATGAATAAGTAATAAAATTTATTCGGCAAGATTCTAAGACTAAACATTTTTTATAATACCGCAGTATTTTGTTGAAAACAAAAAAAAAAAAAGTGAATTACCTTTAAGGGTGATGATTGTAATAAACATATTTTTAGGCTGTAGATTATAAAGGAAGTTTAATCATTTATATTGAAAGCAGGAAAAGATTGGTGATACTTTTAACAATGATACCATCGGGTGAGTGCAAGAAAGAGTTTTTTTAGAGTAAAAGTCAAGAAAGAGTCTTTTTAAATTTTTGGGCAGAATAAAGTCCTCTTAAACTAAAAGAAAAAGCCTTTTCATGCATAGGTACACTCGCACTTAGGTGTCGGCGTTGATTGGTATAATTAAGCCCAACGAAACGTCGCTCAAGATTATTCTTCGACATTTTTGAGTTCTTATTTGCTCCTCACCCAGCTCTCGGTTGGTCTCGTACCCCTGTACGAATCCACACATTTATTTTATACTGGAGAGCAAAACAAGGAGTTCAGCAATAAGATATCAATGCCTTTTTAACTAATTTGTTTACTTCTATTTTAAGGTAGTAAGGTTTATATTTTTATATATCAATTATATATACACATACATAAATGTAGTACCAACTTAAAATCGGAGAAATAAAAATTAAAGGCTCTTTCTTATATTCAGTTTGAAAAGGCTCTTTTACGCCTATTACTCTGAGAAGACTCTTTATTATGCTAACGTGATAAATTATTTAGAATCAGGAATTGTGAGAACTAAAAAAATTTTTCAACTACAAATTTCTATATTAGTAAAAACTGAGTCTGGGTCTATTTCTGCTAGCAAAAACTTCGATTAAGTTACGGGGGATGTTGTTGTTAGAATAAGAGTTTGTATAAAGCGCCATCTCTGCTATTATATATGTACTGTGCGTACGCGAGCCCCGATGCTGCGCATCAGGCCAGCCCAGTTGATCGCTAGTCTCTAGCCAGTAAAGACTTAATTGTAACAACAGCTTGTAAAGACGGTATTACGACAGTTTATTCTAAATAATAATAATTCTGATTTCTCTACAAAGTGTTTAGTGCTTTTCCCTTCTTGTTATCCTTCCTGGCTTATTTCCCGAATCCTGAAGGCCTCGCGCAGTGAATTATAATCTCAATAGGTTATGGGCCCAGCACGCTTCCACTGCGCGGGGCTTTTCTTTGTGATAAGGGACTTGCGCTGGGATTGACGCGTTTTTTTCTCTTTTCCATCTAGCAACTACTAAAATGAGTGAAAGTGAAGAAAGCAACGTGCCAGTAAATGAGATTGGGTTCGAGGCAGAAGTGCCAGTAAATGAGATTGGGCTCGAAGCAGAAGTGCCAGTAAATGAGATCGGGGTCGAGGTAGAGGTGCGAGTGAACGACGGCGAGACGTCGGCCAACGACAGCGAGGTGGCCCCACCTGGGTTAGAAGGTGCGGCGGAAGGCGTAGAGGAGGCACGAGCTGTGTCACCGGAGACGAGGATACAAGGACAGGAGGGAAGAGGAAGGGTCATGAAAGACGCAGCATGCCAAGGTATTAGTGAGTCCTGTATTGTAATTGTGTTAAGGGGGCAGTTATTTTTCGTGCTTAAAATTCGTTGCCTATTGGCTGGGCCTAGCCCTGGAAGAGGAGGTGAGCGAGCGCACGGACGGATTGGCGGCGCTGTCCGTGGTTGCTGTCGCGGGCGGCCGAGGCGCCGGGTTGGGGCTGGGGACGCCTGGTCACACCTGTGTGCCAGAACGCCGTCACCGTGGCGCAATCATGGCGGTCGGCTCGTTTCTTTCCTCTCTGTAGTCCCGTAGTGCGCGCGCATGTGTTGTGTTCACATATGTGTGTGCATGTACGAGCAGCTCATGCGCCATCTTTTCTTCCTTTAATTACATCCCGGCGTGCCGGACTGTATGTGTTCTACGGTTTACGTGTGCGTGGGGAAGGGGCGGCCCAACCTGCCTGCTCTTCGCGCGCAAAGTGGTAACGTGTGCAGTGTGCATGAACAACTGTGTCTCGTTGTTTACGCACGCTTGTACATTTCCAGTTGAATCCCTTCTTGGAAATAAACAGGTAAACTTACGTAATGACGACTTTATTTTAGATGAAGATGTGATCGACGCGTATATGCGACTTTTCCAACTCGGTGTGGATATTTGCGGAGAAGATCTCGTAAGAGATTTATCTGTGAGATTAGAAGACGGATTAATTCTATTCGCAAATAAGAAAGAATCGATCGCAGCCATCTCAAAGGGTAACTTTAAGCCCTCAGAGTTTGACAAAATATCGCGAACAATTAGAAACTCTGGCGGCGTTGTATCCCTGTCTGCAAAAAGGACTGAAAATTCGCAAGTCCCAAAATTTTTGGACGCGCTTGATTTCTCGCCCGGGTATTCAAAGAAAGCACTGTTTAAAACGACGGAACTGCAAAAGACTGAACTTCTGACTGATAAAAGGACGGACGATGAGAGTTTTGACGAAATGCATTTCGGAAATTATCGTGACAGAGTTCCAAAAGAGAAATCAACGAGTTCAACTATCTCGGGAAAGCCGAAAATAATAAAGAATGAAAACGTTAATTTTAAATACGACAGAGAAAAAGATAAACTGGTCACTCAAAGACAAGTTATCAATAACTACTCAAGACAGGCACTTGATAAAAATGAACTTTTAGTTAGAAGGAGTGCGGCCGCGGAAGAAAGGGACAGCCTGAGACGTCGGATTGGCTGGCTTGAAGAACGGCAGAGGGCGGAGCACCAGAGTGCTGTACAGACCACGACTGAGGCCGTTGCCCGTATAAGGGCCTTAGAAGAGGCAGTGGCGACAATGTCCAGGTTGTCCGAACGACTGGAACAATTTATGACAGCTCAAGAGGTAGGTCAATCAAATTTTGCAGTAGACGCGCTAAACTCTACTGCAATACCTTCACCAAATCAAAATCTCAATAAGTTATGGTCCGAGCATGTAAATCGTAAACACAAAATTGATTCACTCTCGGAAAGAACCCTAAATCGAGTACTGCATGACAGAACGACTGATCTTGATCGGAGTGAAAGGTTCCAACTCGAACTGTTAAACAAGGACTCACCGTCCCGTTATGATTATAAATTAACCCCTAAAACAAAGATAGAATTGTTTCTCGATAAATTATTTTCAGAATTAAAAATTAAAAAACTACTGTACGTCTTGGATGATACCGTTGAGTTTCCCACATTTCTGTCTGCCAAAGAATTAGATGATCACAAAGAAAGGGTACGACATGTTATAATCAATCACATTGATGACTTTTACCATCTAAAGACTGCTCATTATTCCGATCCCAAAGAACTACTAAATAAATTGAAAGAAATCAAAAGAAACGAGTCAAACTTATCGTCAAATGAAATCAGACGAAAACTGTATACTTTTCGGTATTTCCCAAATAAAATGACAGGGTCTGACTTCGTTGATAAATTTGAAGAGCTTCTCAGAAGCTACGAAAATTTACAGGGAAAACAACCCTTGTCAGAAGAAGAAATACGTGACGCATTCTACAATGCCGTCGTGAATAACGTAGCGCAGATTGAAACCCTCGACGCTGTGATTGAAGATGCGCAAGGAAAAAGGATGACTTATGACCGTTTGAAATCTTTCTTTTTAAAGACAGAGTCGAGACGACAGAGGACCGGAGCTGCTGGGGGAACTGCGCCTGCAACAGCGCTACGGGTGCACCAGCCCAACTCAACCCACGATAACGAACGGTGTTATCGGTGCGATGACTACGGGCACCACTCCTATAACTGCCCGGTCGACGCAGGAATGAGAAAGTGCTACTCCTGCGGAAGGCTTCAACGGAACCTCATGGAGCATAAGAAAAATTGCAGGGGTGCCAAATCAGGTGAGAAGAAAAATTTAAATTGGGATTTCAAAAGACGGGAAAACAAAGACGGACAAGGATCTAAAAATTCGACAAATAAAAGGGGAAAAAGGGAGCATGACAGTGAAAAGAACAACCAAAACAAAAGACAGAAAAGGGACAGTGATAAAACTAGTAAAAATGAAAGTAAAACAAAAAGACAGAGTGGAAACACAAATGACAAGAAAGGTAAGACTGTTTTTAAGCAAAGCGACATCGCCTCTTCGCTGTTTTCAAGTTCTGCAAATAAATTAAAGACCGACAACTACAATCTAGTTAAATTCATCGCTGACTCAGGAGCAACCGACCACTTGGTTAACTCTCGGCTAGTATTTAAGAGCTTAAATTGTGATAAAACAAGCAAAATTAAGTGCGCGAATAGTAATCCTCTGGCAGACTTGAAAACGGAGGGAGAAGGCACCATCGTCGGTAAAAATAATAACCATGAGCTGACACTAAATAATGTGATCTGCTCTGAATCCTTGTCGGAAAACTTTCTTTCTTTGAGAAAATTTGTGGATTCAGGCCTGGCCATATACCTCGATAATAACAAAATTGATATATTTGACCCGACTTCGAACGAGTCATTCATCACAGGAGTCTATCGACAGCCATACTGGCTTGTTGAATTAAATGTTCACAATAAAGATAAAAACAAATTTCACAGGAAATATGCATATCTAGTGACGAATGGCTCGGGTGAATCTCGGTATAATACACGAAGCAAAGCTATAACAAAAGACAGTGAACAAGACAGAGACTTAAGTAAAAATGTCGAGCAAGAGGAAGCTATTGGAAATCCGTTGGCACTACATCCCATAGGATCTTGCTTTGATAACTCAGTCAATGACCGTAAGCTTCTGAATCCTAATAAAATAAGCGTGTACAATACACCCATTAATGACAGCTATAGAACTCTTGAAAAAACAAGCCCCATCAACGAGGCCATCCTATGGCACGTGAGATTAGGGCATGCTTCCCTCGCTTATCTAAAGGCATTTCAGAAGAAATTTCCAAATTGCAAAGATCTGAAGAAAGTTATATTTGATGACAGTATAGCTAATTGTGATGTATGCTCCAAGGCAAAATTCAACAAACTTCCGGCTAAGACAGTTAGAGTGAGATCCACCGCTCCCCTCCAAATTATTCATTCGGATACCATGGGTCCCATAAGTCCAACTTCATACCCCAAACGCTACAAGTTTGTGTCAGTGTTTGTGGATGATTACTCAAGAATGGCCATGGCATATCCAATGAAAGCTAAAAGTGATACAGGGATTTGCCTGGAAAATTTTGTCCGGAGCGCCAGAAACATCTTGGGGTATGACGCCAAGTTCTGCTATCTTAGGTCTGACCAAGGTACGGAATTCACTGGTGGCCATACCCGAGAGGTCTTAAAGGAACTGGGGGCCGAACTGCAGCTAGCCAGTCCGGATACACCGGAGCACAACGGGACGGCAGAACGATTTAACCAAACAATCGCAAAGAAGACAAGAGTCTACATGTTCGACTCCGGTCTCCCAGAGAACATGTGGGACTTGGCTCTGAGTGCAGCAGTTTATGCTTACAACCGAACACCTCACAGGTCGAATGGAATGGAAATTCCGTTGGTAAAATTTTCGCCGCATAAGAATCTCAATATCGAACAACTGAAACGGTTTGGGTGCTTGGGATACATGAAGATTCAAAGAAATTCCGGCCCGAAGTTCAGTCCGTTAGCTCAACGAATTGTTCTAGTGGGATACACAATCACAGGATTTATCCTGATGAAACCTGAAGACGGAAAATTTTATGAAAGCAAAGATGTGAGATTCAATGAACGACTGGTATACAAAGACAGATACCTGAAAAACGATATAGTGAATTGGGAATTAGTTACAACGACAGTTGATAACGACTGCTGGCTCCTGAAGTTCGACGAAAAGACGGAAGAAAGCACAAAAACGAAGGGAGAAATCGTCAAACGAAAGAGAGGACGACCGCCGAAAACATCTGGTTCAGGAAATACGGAAGAGCTTTTACCAGCGAAACGACAGAAGATAATATATGACACTAGTTTCACAGGACTGCAGGTGCCCCATGATTCAAATAATCAAATCAGATTTGGACAGGAAAATTTTAACGAAGAAGACTGCTCTGTGGATCAAAATCAGGATGAAGTATATCATGCATTGTTAGCAGAAATTTACAAAGATCCAACCAACTACCAAGATGCTCTGAAGAGCAAAAACAGCACAGAATGGCGGAAAGCAATAGAAGAGGAACTGAAGTCGATGAATGACAACTTTGTTTGGAAAATTGTAAATAAACCAATGAGTGATAGCAAAGGCAGAAAACCAAATATAATTGACTCCCGGTGGGTCCTGAAAAGGAAAGAAGACAACTCTGGAAACACAAAATATAGAGCCAGGTTAGTGATCCGTGGATTTAAAGACAGAAACCAATATGATCTGATGGAAACTTATGCTCCAGTCTCAAGACTAGCAGTGATTCGAGTCTTACTGGCAGTCATAAACAAATATAACTTGGAAACACGACAGCTTGATGTAAAGACTGCTTTCTTGAATGGTACATTGAATGATGATATATACATGGAAATACCTGATGGTGTTCCGTGTGCCCAAGAGTTGAGAAAAACCAAAGTGTGCAAGTTGGAAAGATCCCTGTACGGTCTTAAAATTAGTCCCAAACGCTGGTATGAGAGGTTTTCAGAGACTGCTACAAAAATAGGACTCCAGGAACACCCAAGTGAGCCCTGTCTTTTCATATGGAGATGTGAAAGCAAATTTCTATTTTTGATTCTGTATGTGGATGATATGCTGATGGCAAGCAACGATGTCGATAAACTTACAGAAGTGAGTGATAAGCTTAAAGCCGAATTCGAAATGACAGATCTAGGGGAAGCAAATAATTTCCTGGGAATACAAATCGACAGAGACAGAAGAAATCAAATCATTCGTTTAACACAGGACAAATATACGAACAAAATACTGCAGAGGTTTGGTTTCGACAATGCACGACAGTGCAGGACACCTATGGTGACGAGACAAGTCATAAATCAGCAACGAAGAGACAGAGAAGAATCTGGAAACGAAGAAGAGCAAAGTGTGAATAGGCCAGAAGATTTCCCATATCGAGAAGCAGTCGGCAGTTTGCTGTACTTAGCAAACACTGTTCGACCTGATATTTCTTATGCAGTGAACGTATTAAGTAGACATCAGATCAATCCTACAGAAGAAGATAGACAAATGGTCAAGAGAGTTTTCCGTTACCTCAATGGAACTAGAAAGAAAGGACTGACTTTTAAAGGAAGCACAGAAATCATGACGGCTTATTCAGACGCAAGTTTCGCAGACTGCAAAGATTCGCATACGACGAGTGGATACGTCATACAACTATTTGGCGACTCTGTATCTTGGAGAACGCATAAACAAACTTACGTCTCGTTGTCAACCTGCCAAGCTGAATATATAGCTATGAGTGAGGCATGTCAAGAACTCATGGCTCTAAGAAACACCTTAACAGCAGTGCTAAATATCTCACTCTATCCTATGACTGTGTGGTGTGACAATAAAGCAGCCGAAGCCAGCGCCAAGTCTTATGGAGGAACTAAACTCAGACACATGTCATCAGTGCGAGAACATTATGTGAAAGAATGTGCTAAATATGGGTTCATAGAAATCAAGTGGATTGCCTCTAAAGAACAGATTGCCGACATTTTTACTAAAGCTTTACCGATTGAATTGCATGAGAAAATGACTGCAAAATTACTAAATGACTGTTAGAACTACATGACAGTGAATCTCGTTTAATCAAAAGAATCTAATCCTTATGGTTTGAATTCTGTTTTAGGTAACAACAATCAGTGAGCAGACTTCAAAGACCCGAAAAACAGCGAGATTAAGGCTGACCCATTGATACATTTTATTTATTACTTTTATATTACTTATTTCTTATAACCGTTCAGAGATAGGCGCTCCATTAAACTGAAGGGAGTGTTAGAATAAGAGTTTGTATAAAGCGCCATCTCTGCTATTATATATGTACTGTGCATACGCGAGCCCCGATGCTGCGCATCAGGCCAGCCCAGTTGATCGCTAGTCTCTAGCCAGTAAAGACTTAATTGTAACAACAGCTTGTAAAGACGGTATTACGACAGTTTATTCTAAATAATAATAATTCTGATTTCTCTACAAAGTGTTTAGTGCTTTTCCCTTCTTGTTATCCTTCCTGGCTTATTTCCCGAATCCTGAAGGCCTCGCGCAGTGAATTATAATCTCAACAGTTGTGATATTTCATTGTTTTAAGAAATTTCTGAAAAAATTTGTTTAGGTATGTTTCAGTATTATAAATAACATAATAAAATTTCAAAGTGCCTAGATAAACCATTTTTGAGAAATAAAATCGCGAAGTTGGCCACTTATACACATGCTTTTAGATGGACTTGTCGGAAAATGCACGTTTTTACTCGTAACTTTTAAAATTTTCTTACGAATCTTTTAAAAAATTAAATTGTTAGGGTTTATTATAGTTGAAATAAGTATACTAAAATTGGGGAAGCCTAGCTTCACCGTTTTTAAAATATAACAGTTTAAAGTCCAGTTACAACGTTACTAGAATACCTATATAGCGGTACAGTCCGAGGCGAAAGTTAGCTTAATTTGTTGTTTTAACGTTTGTGTTTACTTTCCTGGACATTTTTCTGTTCCATACACCTAATTTTTAAATTATTTACCTGTTTTGTTAAGAATAATCACAACAAAGACATTTCTAACACGAAAATTCAATTTTGAAATTGACTGTACCACGACAACCCCCTCAAAATAGTATCAACATATACATTTGTAGTGCAAAATCTTTAAAAAATCTACAGTTTTCTGAAGAATCGACCAATTATTTATTCTCGTTTTCCAGTTTATTCTTAAAATCGTGAAGTATTCAAACTATTATTGTTTACTGTATTTAAGTGCATACTTCTTTATGATAAATTAATTCAGCTATGATTCTCAAAAATTAATATGTTGAGCTATGAAAAAGGCATTTTAAAGATTTTAACGTTAAGCTACTCGTCGTAAAAGTTTCGCAAACTTTTTAATAAAAGCAACCTATGTCACGTGGTTGAAGATACCGACAATGCGGTTGTTACTATGACTACAAAAAAAAAAAAAAAAAAAAAAATAGCTGCCTTGCATTGTGTGGCAAGAGGTGTTTTTTGATGGTTTATCTTATCAACTACAAACAATCGAATAAATTTATGCGAATCATTGTGTGTTGCATACGATGTAAAATTAATTGATGGATTGCGATAGTTAAAAGAGCAATTTCAATTGTGAAATTTTAATATTTTGTAAAGTTATTCATTTATAAAAATATATATAGTGCCACCTTCCAAACAGAGGAAAAAAAATTTTTGTTAACAGTATATGATTGACGCACTGTCAAAAATTTTGGTAACTATTTCTGAAAAATTACAATAACAATTGGTTATAGGTAAAAAGATTAATTGTTTACACAGAATACAATTTTTTTTTTTAAACCATACTCTGAGTTACAAGTGGTTGAAACTAGTATGTGTTGAATAAAAAAAGCTTCGTTCAGTCTCTGTAAGACTCTTTAATCTAAAATACGCACTATTTATAAAGACTAAAGAATCTACTTTCATGTTTGTACATATATATGTAGTACGAATTTTGTCAACGCAATAACCACAAGGTATTGATAAGGAATGTAAATATAAGCACAAAAATATAAAATATGTACGTAGTTAAATATTCACGTATAATTGGATGTAAGTTAAACTTTACTGATAATAATCATATTAGATATAATCGTAGTAAAAGTATGAGTTTTCTTCTGCCTTCGGCTTTTTTTTGTCGTAGATAGGATGTTCACAATTTCTTAAGAGTTTTAGAATACTCAAATTATGTTAAAATCCTTAAAAGTTATTTTAGTATTATAAAATTATAGAATTGTCTTGTGTCAAAGTAACGATATTAATTTAATTTGTTTTGATGTATCCGAAAAAAAATGTTGACTACATACATATAAATATACATTTTCAACGAAACATAAATAAAAGAAATGAAGACAAAATGATACATTGAATAAAAAAAAAAAAAAAAAAAATATCTACCATGAAGTGGATTTGAACCCTTAAGTGCAAAACAATCTCTCAAGGGGCATAAGCTTAACCATCTTACCTATCCGAAGGACGAAAGGTGACCCTTTCAAAGTCACATATGTTTATAGATATCCTCTGGAGCTTGTCCTAAAGTTTACAGCAGTTAGGATGTGTGAAATTAATAAATTGGTGGTTAATTTTTTGAAAACATAAATGGATTTGGGAATTTTAAGAGTACGGGAAAGTTAAAAAATAATGTATTGAAATAAAAATTCTGTGTATATAATTAATGAGCATTAAGTTCCACGATTTAATTAAATAAGATTTATGGATAACATAGAAGCCAGAGCGAGAGCAAGTCAGTTAAATATATACATAGTACTCGGTTGCAGAGTCAAAACACTCTCAAAAAAGAGAAACTCGTATCGTTGCTTGCTTTGGCTGTGCGTTCAGATATATACAGCTATATAGCCGACATTTCCACTCCTCTCGGTATACCCCTTCCACGCGTCTCCAAAATGTGCGCCTATATGGACATTTCCACGCGAATCCACTCTTCTCATACCCCTACCATGCAGCGATGGGATATAGTTCCGGCCAGATTTGGGAATTCTCTAGGACCCAACCTCTCTGACGTGAGAAATCACTAGATCAAAAAAAAATAGTACCGAAGGTGACGCGCGAGATTCAAATAAGGTCCAATAACACAAGCATCTATCACCTGATGACCCGGTGTGCTTACTGGCCACTCTGTCGAATAAACAATTCTTAATAACACAAGCGCCTATCACCTAATGACCCAGGGCGCTTACTGGCCACTCTGTTAAATAAATAATTATTAATAACACAAGCGCCTATCACCCAATGACCCGGGGCGCTTACTGGCCACTCTGTTAAATAAATAATTATTAATAACGCAGGCGCCTATCAGCTGATGACCCGGGGCACTTACTGGCCACTCTTTTGAATAAATAATTATTAATAAATAACACAAGTGCCTATCACCTGATGACCCAGGGTACTTACTGGCTACTATTGAATCATATATTATCAAGTAATCACAAGAGCGCTGATTAAAAAGATCTTTGTCGTACTAGCTAGGCAATCAAAATTGTGATATGGTTAATATGTTATCGATCAACTTTTTATTATTTAATAGTGTTGCAAATAAGTGTCCTGGATCATCAGGATAAAGGTGCTTGACATATTTATGAATAAATATTTATTTACTAGATTTGGAATTAGCGTCCTAGGTTATACGGTGATAGGTGCTTGTGTTATTTATTAATAATTATTTATTTAAAAAAGTGGCCAGTAAGCGCCCCGGATCATCAGGTTATAGGCGCTCGTGTTATTAATAATTATTTATTTAACAGAGTGGCCAGTAAGCGCCCCGGGTCATTGGGTAATAGGCGCTTGTGTTATTAATAATTATTTATTTAACAGAGTGGCCAGTAAGAGCCCCGGGTCAGTAGGTGATAGGCGCTTGTGTTATTTATTAATAATTATTCATTCAAAAAAGTGGGCCAGTAAACACCCCGGGTCATCAGCTGATAGGCACCTGCGTTATTAATAATTATTTATTTAACAGAGTGGCCAGTAAGCGCTCTGGGTCATTGGGTGATAGGCGCTTGTGTTATTAATAATTATTTATTTCACAGAGTGGCCAGTAAGCGCCCTGGGTCATGAGGTGATAGGCGCTTATGTTATTTATTAATAATTATTTATTCAAAAGAGTGGCCAGTAAGCTCCCCGGGTCATTAGGTGATAGGCACTTGTGTTATTAAGAATTATTTATTCAACAGAGTGGCCAGTAAGCACACCGGGTGATGGATGCTTGTGTTATTGGACCTTATTTGAATCTCGCGCGTCACCTTCGGTACTATTTTTTTTTGATCTAGTGATTTCTCACGTCAGAGAGGTTGGGTCCTAGAGAATTCCTAAATCTGGCCGGAACTATGTCCCATCGCTGCTACCGTGCTTTTCAAATAAAAAAAAAATGTGCGCCTGGTTCGGCCGCTTGGCCGCGGCGGGGCGCTCGAACCACTGGAAAAAAGTGGGCACACTCCGTAGCATGGCAGTCAGCAATCTCCCTACTAATCTCTGCGCATACCCACTCACCCCTCCCCGAAGAGTGACCGAACCTGGATTTCTTGGAACACTAAAAAATACATTAGTTGAATTTATTTAATTAGAGAAATTTTAATTCAGCTGAAGGCACTTTTGGAGAAAGAATACAATAATTTTTGTTGTATTTTTATCTAAAATAAGTACTAAAAAGTTGATAAACGGATTAACGCATAAAATAATTATTCAACGATATTACTACCAATAGTTGCTAGAGTACTCATCTAACTAGAGATTAACTCTAAAACTGGCTTCCAGATTAGTGTAGAACCTGACTTTCTACATGTCAAGGAGTATTTTTCATGAAGCTGGCGAGTTGGCAAGCTTAGCTCAGAGGGCGCTAGGATAAGAGTCTCCAACCAATGGGATTAGAGCATTTTAGAACAAATAGTAAACCTTTGCGAGCATTGAACGAGCAGAAAAGAATAGGATTTGGCTGAAATGGACACCTGATATCGATGTTTTCAAGAAGTTGGGAGAAAAAAAAGTATATCTGTGCATGCAGTGACATGTTTCAAAGAGATATGAAAATATACTTTTTATTGTTAACCAGAGGCTCTTCTCTTCTCTCTAAAGCTCACTGAGCTGAGCTTGCCAACTCGCCGGGGGTCTAATTGAGTTCATCTATATACGGAATAGATTAACTGTCATAATATACCTTTCAACATCAAAAAGTTATTTTTCATCATACTGCGCCGAAAGTAGGAACTTTCGTCCCACTTCGCGGAACGAAAATCCCTTCTCTCGGCGCAGGATTGACGAAAAATCGTATACAACCCACGGGAGGAAACAAAGAATCCCTCAGATCGCATGCTTATCGCTCTCGGCTTCGCCTCGGGCGTCAATTGTCTGCGATCTGAGACATTCTTCATTTTTTCTCCCTAGGTGAGTAATATACTATTTCCGTTACTTTTTAGTCTTAATATTGGTGTTGTGACGGTAAATATCGAACGCAATTTCGTGTGTCGAAGCGTTCAATCAAATCTCTGCCCCATGAAAAAGTATTTTCTATATTCTCTGCCCTAAGACTTGTGAGGTCAAGGAAAAAAACCTAGAACCATAATGAAAGAAAATCCCATGAAAAATTCCACCCTGAAATAGCCGAGGTTCAGATAGCGAACTCTTTCTCGTTGAAAACACAATTTTTTGAAAAAAATCTACTTCCACTGGAAATCAAACCCTGAACCCCTAGAACGGTGTTGTATCAATAACAAGCATTATTCTTACCACTGAGCCAACACCGCTCCTACAAGTACCTTTTATTATTAATGTCGATTAGTTGAACGATTCAAATTTATTACCGACAGTAAAAAAATTATTTTAAAAACTCACCAGCGTTGATACAGATACATCATGAAAACAGCATCATCTCGAAAGCAAGCTACTCTGTGAGCAATGGGCATTGTGATGATAAATGCAAATACATCATCAATAAAAGTATTAAAGGCCTTGTACATAAATGACCTCCATGGAAGGTGAGCAACTGATTTCAATTTATAATTTACGAATAGTTGTGGTAACATAAACAGAAAACCGAAAGCATAAACTCCATATACTGTAGATTGTATGAACCATGAATACCAGCTAAAACGTTGAATACATTAATGCAAAAATTTATTTTTTATTAGTTACATTTAATTTACCTTTTATGCGGTAGGTAGAGCAGAGTATACACTGCACCCACAATGATTAAGGGATAGAGCAGGTAACTAAAGTATTTCATACTTTCAGCATCAATTTCTCTTGTCCTTTTTTCTGCAAACGTAAGTTTGCTGCAGTTAAACTTAATCCTTGGAATTACTCTTTTATTCCAAAAAATTTCGGCTTTCAAAAATTTTTTCGTTTTCCAAAACTATGAGCAGTAATTTAAATTTTTAATTAATACATTTCTAAACTTCTTGTATTTATAAATGGTAGTTTTTGTCGCAAAAGTGCTATCATCTTCGGAACTATTTTGCGGCCCGAGGGTCCTATGAAGAATGATGGCGCTAGTGTACCAAACTCTGTTTTTCTTACTGAGGGCACACCCGACCTTCGAAAACGCTCAAGGTAGCAAAAAATACATTAAATTTACCTCAATTATGGCTCCGATCCCAGCAGGTACTAGAACAAGTAGAGATGATCCTTCTTCAACTAAATAGAGGAATATTACAGCTTGGCTAAAAGCACGCCAGAGCACTGTCTGCATACTCAAACCTGTGAGATCATTTTTATTCCGCCAGAAAAGTATGTCACTTTTAAATGCAAGAAAATCAAACAATAACTGTAAGTAAAATAATATAAATTCTGACAGAAATAACTATTATACATTTTATGAAGCTATAAAAACAAATCATACATGCATTCCTGATACAACTATAGTACCAGCCAGTAGATACAAATTAGTGTCTGCAAAAATGCTTTTCACCTCGTCGGTATCCTTGTCAGTAAACCCAATTTTCTTGAGATCCACCATTGCAGCTTCAAGATGCAAGATTAACCGTAATTTACCATAAGAAATTGGATTATATGTTATAGTCATATTTAAATTATGCGATGTGGGTAAAATTTTGATTAAATCCTTATTTTTGGTATGCAAAAAATTACCAGTAAGCAAGGGCAAAAATGTTTTATCAGGAGTAGTTCTACAAAAAAAATATTTCTCGAATTTAAAGAAACGTATGTTAACTCTGGACTTCATAAAATGAGAAAATTTTAAATAAATTTACTTTAAAATCCTTAATAACTCTAATGGTATGTGATTCAATGGAAGCTCTATATCATCTGTCATTATAGTAAATGTTATTTTACTTTTCAAGTGTGAAATTGGCTGATTAGCAATTATCTTTCTCTTTTTTAAACTTTTAGAACTTTCTTCTTTACCTACTAAATTAAATGTCTCTGCTTCTGGTATGGCATACTTGGTCAATTTTACAACAGCAAATACAGTGTAAGAATTCTTGAAAACAAAAATTATATGACAATGATCACATTACAGAATATCAATTGTAACAATATAATGAAGTATTACTCCTTTAAGTTCATGGAAAGTGTTGCCTTGGTTCACTAAAGAGGGTGATAATAGTATATGTAAAAATAAAGTACCATTTTGTCTAGTCTTGTATGGAATGTCTAATAATAAAAAACTGAAAAAAAAGATATTTTGAATAAACACGATTCAGATTAGATCCGTACAAATTATTTTGAATAATACATACATTCATAGTAGCATGTACTGATACATAAATTTACTTACAAATCTTTTTCTCTTGTGTAATCAAAGTCCATATCAGTGTAAACTTTTTGGGCTTCTGAATTCAACGGATTTATCATCGTGGAAGTAAACAAGTTTAATTGTATTTTGGGTCGTTTATTTAGATGAGATTTAATGCAATTTTTTCTGTTTGTACATGTTGGTACAGAAAACATGTGTGATATCGTGTAAAAAGAGTGAGCAATGTAGCCCAGGAACAATCCAGACAATAAAATAGTGAAGGATGGAAAAAACATTTTTTGGTAAGGTTATATATCTTTTCCGGAACTCAAATCAGTACAAAATTGAATTGTTTGTAGCACTATATGTCAGGTACAAGATATCCCTTAAGGCCGACGCAGTGAAAAACAAGCATATACAAGGGCACAGTGCACAAGAATAACATATCCCGAAGAGAAACGAAAGTCGCTTGCCTCTCTATGGGGATTCTAGAAGGTCACGTGACTCTCGCGATATATATAGTCACGTGGGGGAAAAATAACACAGGCCTTGTAAGTGCAACTATATTTTTATTTTTTTTATACGTTCAACGATTGTAATACGATAAAAGCCGTTCAATAACATATTTTGGAGGAGATGACAATACCTTAACTATTTTTTTCCCAACTCAATTAGTCTTTTGCAGCTTGAAACTTTCCTTTGAAAGTGCGAAAACGAACATTTAACCTGTACAAAGTTCTCCCGTTCTCGACTGTGTATAGGAAAACAAGCTGGATTTTGGTAAGGTTACATGTGCGTTTTCGCACTATTAAAGGAAAGATTTAAGCTGCAAAAGACTAATTGCGTTGGGAAAAATCGCTAAGGTAATGTCATCTCCTCGAAAACATGTTATTGAAAGGCTTTTATCTTAATACTATCGTTGAACATGTAAAAAAAAATTAAAATAGAATTACACCCGTTAGGCCTGTGTTGATTTTCCCTCAAGTGACTATATATACCGCGAGTCACGTGACCTTTGGAATCCCACATTAAGGCCCTACTTAGGCTGCAGTCACATGCTCACATGGAGCGCAATAGAGCGAACAAGTAGAATTATCCCCTTAAGTCTTAAGCTAATGGGTTAATTCTATTGCGCGGCGCGGCGGCGCAATAGTTCTATCCTGCAGCGCAATAGACTTAACACAGTTGCTTATGAAGAAATTCCCATCCTGTTGGCTCTATTGCGCTCCATGTGACTGCACATGCACACTGCACTGCAGTGACTGCAGCCAGAGATGAGTGGAGAGATTGCTTACGCCAATGCTACGATGCGAGATGACTTTTTGGCACTGATCGGAGCGCCCTGCCGCGGCCAACCATCTAACCGGGCGCACATCTTACTTCTCAGATCGAACATAGTCATAGTATAGTGCGCCTATGAGAAGAGGAGTGGATTCGTGTGGAAATGATCATATAGGTGCACATTTTGGCAGAGATTAGTAGGGAGATTGCTGACTGCCATGCTACGGAGTGTGCCCACTTTTTTCCAGTGGTTCGAGCGCCCCGCCGCGGCCAAGCGGCCGAACCAGGCGCACATTTTTTTTTTTATTTGAGAAGCACGGTAGGGGTATGAGAAGAGTGGATTCGCGTGGAAATGTCCATATAGGCGCACATTTTGGAGACGCGTGGAAGGGGTATACCGAATGTGCGCCTACGAGGAGAGGAGTGGAAATATCGGCTATATAGCTGTATATATCTGAACGCACAGCCAAAGCAAGCGACGACACGAGTTTTGCTTTTTTGAGAGTCTTTGGACTCTGCAACTGAGTACATGCTATGTATATATTTAACTGACTTGCTCTCGCTCTGGCTTCAATGTTATCCATAAATCTTATTTAATTAAATCGTGGAACTAAATGCTCATTAATTATATACACATAATTTTGATTTCAATACATTATGTTTTAACTCTCCCGTACTCTTAAAATTCCCAAATCCATTTATGTTTTCAAAAAATTAACCACTAATTTATTAATTTCACACATCCTAACTTCTGTAAACTGTAGGACAAGCTCCGGAGGATATCCATGAACATATGTGACTTCGAAAGAGTTACATCCCGTCCTTCGGATAGCTAAGATGGATAAGGCTTATGCCCCTACATAGATTGTTTTGCACTTAAGGGTTCAAATCCACTTTATGGTAGATATTTTTTTTTTTTTTATTCAATGTATCATTTTGTCTTCATTTCTTTTATTTATGTTTCGTTAAAATATATATATGTAGTCACCATTTTTTTTCGGATACATCAAAACAAATTAAATTAATATTGATACTTTGATACAAGGCAATTCTATAATTTTATAATACTAAAATAACTTTTAAGGATTTTAATATAATTTGTGTATTTAAAAACTCCTAAGAAATTGTGAACATCCTATTTACGACAAAAAAAGCCGCCCGTTTACTGCTATTTACTTAATGTTGAAATTTTAATCAGTAAATGAATTTGATGAACACAATATAAAATAGTTTTGTAAATATTTTAAAATTGTTTGCAAATCTTTAATAAGGTGTGCTACTTTTATTTATTTTTAGACAGCCAGAAGAACAATAATGAATGAAACAGTTCGATGAACAAGTAATGAAATTTATTCGGCAAGATTTTGAGACTAAACATTTTTTATAATACCGCAGTATTTTGTTAAAAACAAAAAAAAAAGTGAATTACCTTTAAGGGTGATGATTGTAATAAACAAATTTTTAGGCTGTAGATTATAAAGGAACTTTAATCATTTATATTGAATGCAGGAAAAGCATCGTAATACTTTTAACAATGATACAATCGGGTGAGTGCAAGAAAGAGTCTTTTTAGAGTAAAAGTCAAGAAAGAGCCTTTTTAAATTTTCGGGCAGAATAAAGTCATCTTAAACTAAAAGAAAAAGCCTTTTTATACAGAGGTACACTCGCACTGAGGTGTTGGCGTCTATTGGTATGATTAAGCCCAACAAATCATCGCTCAAGATTATTCTTCGACATTTTTGAGTTCTTATTTGCTCCTCACCCAGCTCTCGGTTGGTCTTGTACCCCTGTACGAATCCACACATTTATTCTATACTTGAGAGCAAAACGAGGAGTTTAACAAAAAGATATCAATGCCTTTTTAACTAATTTGTTTACTTCTATTTTAAGGTAGTAATGTATACATTTTTATAGATCAATTATATACATACACACATAAATGTAGTACCAACTTAAAATCGGAGAAATAAAAATTAAAGGCTCTTTCTTATATTCAGTTTGAAAAGGCTCTTTTACGCCTATTACTCTGAGAAGACTCTTTATTATGCTAACGTGATAAATTATTTAGAATCAGGAATTGTGAGAACTAACAAAATTTTTTAACTACGAATTTCTATATTAGTAAAAACTGAGTCTGGGTCTATTTCTGCTAGCAAAAACTTCGATTAAGTTACGGGGATGTTGTGATATTTCATTGTTTTAAGAAATTTCTGAAAAAATTTGTATAGGTATGTTTCAGTATCATAATAACATGTTAAAATTTCAAAGAGCCTAGTTTCACCGTTTTAGAGAAATAAAATCGCGAAGTTGGCCACTTATACACATGCTTTTAGATGGACTTGTCGGAAAATGCACGTTTTTACTCATAACTTTTGAAATTTTCTTAAGAATCTTTTAAAAAATTAATATATTAGGGTTTATTATAGTTGAAATAAGTATACTAAAATTGAGGAAGCCTAGCTTCACTGTTTTTAAAATATATCAGTTTAAAGTTTAGTTACAACGTTACTAGAATACCTATATAGTGGTACAGTCCGAGGCGAAAGTTAGGTTAATTTGTTGTTTTAACGTTTGTGTTTACTTTCCTGGGCATTTTTCTGTTCCATACCTAATTTTTAAATTATTTACCTGTTTTGTTAAGAATAATCACAACAAAAACATTTCTAACACGAAAATTCAATTTTGAAATTGACTGTACCACGACAACCTCCTCAAAATAGTATCAACATATACATTTGTAGTGCAAAATCTTTCAAAAATCTGCAGTTTTCTGAAAAAATCGACCAATTATTTATTCTAGTTTTCCATTTTATTCTTAAAATCGTGAAGTATTCAAACTATTATTGTTCATTGTAGTTAAGTGCATACTTCTTTATGATAAATTAATTCAGCTATGATTATTAATAATTAATATGTAGAGCTATGAAAAAGGCATTTTAAAGATTTTAAAGTTAAGCTACTCGTCGTGAGAGTTCCGCGAACTTTTTAATAAAAGCAACCTGTGTCACGTGGTTGAAGATACCAATAATACGACTGTGCTAATATAACTATAAAAAAAAATATTAGCTGCCTTGCGTTGTGTGGCAAGAGGCGTTTTTTGATGGTTTATCTTATCAACTACAAACAATCGAATAAATTTATGCGAATCATTGTGTGTTGCATACGATGTAAAATTAATTGATCGATTGCGATAGTTACTTAAAAGAGCAATGTCAATTGTGAAATTTTAATATTTTGTATAGTTATTCATCTATAACAATATATATAGTGCCACCTTCAAAACAGAGGAAAAAAAATTTTTGTTAACTGTATATGATTTACGCACTGTCAAAAATTTTGGTAACTATTTCTGAAAAATTACAATAACAATTGGTTATAGGTAAAAAGATTAATTGTTTACACAGAATACAATTTTTTTTTTTAAACCATACTCTGAGTTACAAGTGGTTGAAACTAGTATGTGTTGAATAAAAAAAGCTTCGTTCAGTCTCTGTAAGACTCTTTAATCTAAAATACGCACTATTTATAAAGACTAAAGAATCTACTTTTATGTTTGTACATATATATATGTAGTACGAATTTTGTCAATGCAACAACCACAAGGTTTTGATAAGGGATGTAAATATAAGCTCAAAAATATAATATATGTACGTAGTTAAATATTCACGTATAATTGGATGTAAGTTGAACTTTACTGATGGTAATGATCATATTTGAAATAATCGTAGTAAAAGAATGAGTTTTCTTCTGCCTTCGGCTTTTTTTGTCGTAAATAGGATGTTCACAATTTCTTAGGAGTTTTAAAATACACAAATTATATAAAAATCCTTAAAAGTTATTTTAGTATTATAAAATTATAGAATTGCCTTGTATCAAAGTATCAATATTAATTTAATTTGTTTTGATGTATCCGAAAAAAAATGGTGACTACATATATATATTTTAACGAAACATAAATAAAAGAAATGAAGACAAAATGATACATTGAATAAAAAAAAAAAAAAATATCTACCATAAAGTGGATTTGAACCCTTAAGTGCAAAACAATCTATGTAGGGGCATAAGCCTTATCCATCTTAGCTATCCGAAGGACGGGATGTAACTCTTTCGAAGTCACATATGTTCATGGATATCCTCCGGAGCTTGTCCTACAGTTTACAGAAGTTAGGATGTGTGAAATTAATAAATTAGTGGTTAATTTTTTGAAAACATAAATGGATTTGGGAATTTTAAGAGTACGGGAGAGTTAAAACATAATGTATTGAAATCAAAATTATGTGTATATAATTAATGAGCATTTAGTTCCACGATTTAATTAAATAAGATTTATGGATAACATTGAAGCCAGAGCGAGAGCAAGTCAGTTAAATATATACATAGCATGTACTCAGTTGCAGAGTCCAAAGACTCTCAAAAAAGCAAAACTCGTGTCGTCGCTTGCTTTGGCTGTGCGTTCAGATATATACAGCTATATAGCCGATATTTCCACTCCTCTCCTCGTAGGCGCACATTCGGTATACCCCTTCCACGCGTCTCCAAAATGTGCGCCTATATGGACATTTCCACGCGAATCCACTCTTCTCATACCCCTACCGTGCTTCTCAAATAAAAAAAAAAATGTGCGCCTGGTTCGGCCGCTTGGCCGCGGCGGGGCGCTCGAACCACTGGAAAAAAGTGGGCACACTCCGTAGCATGGCAGTCAGCAATCTCCCTACTAATCTCTGATTTTGGAGAGATGTAGAAGGGGTATACCGAATATGTGTCTACGAGGAGAGGAGTGGAAATGTTAACCATATATCTGAGAGCACAGTCAGAGCAAACGACGGCACGAGTTTTTCTCTTTTGACTGCAACCGTGTATATAGTATGTATGTATTAAACTGATTTTTCTTCCGCTCTTTTTTGTCTTATTCCCCTACTTATAAAATTTTGTTTAAAATTCAGTATTATTTTGAAAAAAAATGTCGGCTATTTCTTTAAGGATCGTAGTTCAGTTATAATACCTATTTTGTTATTTTTCCTCATAACTGTTATGAACTGTACGACAAGCTCCGGAGGTTATTACTGAACATAAGTTGCTTTCAGATGCCTTAGGGCCGAAGTTTCGGTAGCTTAGCTGATTGATGCTTATGCCGCCGCTCAAATTGTTTTGCTATCACGGGATCGATTCCAACTTTCTGGAGATTTTTTTTTTAATGCAGTTCATCGTTCTGGTTTAATTTCTTCAATTTATGTTTAAAAATTCTTGTGAGTTTAAAAATGTATGAATTATACTTACATCTTAGGAAATTTATTTTATTATTATGAAATTGCAAAATGGCCTTGCCAACGAGAAGTATCAACTAACTAAATTATTGAATAGATTTAGTATAAGAAATATATTTATTTCAACGTATCAAAAAAAAAAAAAAGTTGGCAACATTATTTATAAATTTAAATAAAACATGAATAAAAGAAATTTAACCAGAACGATGAACTGCATTGAAAAAAAAAAAATCTGTAGAAAGTCGGAATCGATCCCGTGATAGCAAAACAATTCGAGATTCGAACGTCGGCATGAGCATCAATTTTTTTTTTTTTTTTAGAGATCGTTTATTCAAAAAATATTAGTGTACACATTTTGTTTATAGTCTCATCATAAACGAACAAATATGAACTTTACAATATAAGCTTAAATGATAGATGGCCTCGCTTGGGCACTTAAATTATTACAATTACTGTGGTTGATGTGTGTTTACTTATGATCTATATGTCCTGGTATTTTACCTGACATTTAGTGAAGTATGAAAGTGAAAATGTTATCTTCCTGAAAAACACTTTAACATTGTATGTATGGTTCAACGCCCTTACTTATATTATACTAAAAAAATAGTAAAGAACGAAAATAAAGAAAAAACAATTAAAAAAAAACGGACATTCACTATCCCGCGTTCTTAACCCTATGCTACTATATTACAGCATCCCATTATGGCTAATATGAATTTTTTTTTTTTAAACTGTATACACAGTATACACACCTACCTATATACACATACATTCATTCGCCGCCCCTCCATACAGCCCGAATTTTTTTTTTTTTTTTCAAACGGAGTACTTACGCTACAATTAATTAATTAAATTTATTAATGAAGCCACCAGTATTCCGGATTGTCTCTCAATTTATCTTTTAGGTCGTGTTTTGATAATGCAGTGCTATATTTAATCACTGGTGCGCTTCTGTTATCGTGTGGGACTTTTTTGTTCCTCTGATGTCTAGACCAATGATACAATATTGGTACGTTATTTACATTTTGCTTATCTAATAACATAAATAATTCAGGTGGCGTTATTCCACTTCTTTCACACTTTTCCAAATATGGTATATCTATTTTAATTAAATCTTCTTCAATTAATACATTGTTTCTATTTTTCTTACAATCAGCATAATAGTTTCTAATTATATTTAATATAAATATATCTATTCTAGGTATTTTTGCTTTTTTGTATAGTATTTTGTTCGAAAAAAATCTTTGGTATTCCCATTCAGGGTTACGATATATGTTTAGATAGGCCCTAAGGTATTTTCTCTCAAATACTCTCAACCTCTCCATGGTGGAGGCACTCTGATTGAACCAGATGGGAGCAGTAGCATATGTTATAATAGGTCTAATTAGCAGAATGTAGCAAATGACTTTTGCCCTTGTACCTAGATGTTTATCGTAAAAGAGCCTGCCTAAGGCTGCGAAGGCGTTAATAGCCTTATTTAACTGTTGCAGTGGTTGTTTTGGTGGCTAATTAGTTCTAGTTCATTTTTATCTTTTTTTAGAGTTATTTGGAAAGAATTCCAGTCTATTCCTATATCCAGTCTAATAATTGTTAGAAACCACCTGCTATAATAATTTCTTATGTTGGATACTAGAGGCTGCAGTTTTTTTTGCTTCGTCCGGTGTTTCAGCGCTTACATATATGCAGTTAACTCATCTGCAAAGAAAGAAGCATGCATGTTTTTGTTTTGGTTTAAATCAAATAGCCTTGCTAACCCACTGATGTATATATTAAAGAGGATGGGCACGTTCACGGTACCTTGCTGGAGTCCCTCTTGTAATTAGAGGTTATTGGATTTTTTGTTGTTAAAATTTGTTGTATAGAGCTCCCGGTTTTTGAAGGAGTTAAGCAAGATGTTTATTAAGTGAACTGGGAATTTTTTCTCAACTAGCTTAAAAATAAGCCCTTTTATGCAATCAGAGTCGAATGCTTTCTCTATGTCTATCAGGCATGCCGCCAACATTTTGTGATTGTTCAGGTTAGTGAGATATCAGATAAGTACCACTTTATGTAGTGCGTGCACTGTAGAGTGCATAAATTTAAACCCGAATTGGTCATTTGAAATTACATTATAGTAATTATTTTGATCGTTTAGTACCGATTCAAATAGGCTACCTACCTTACTTATACTAGGTGATAATGGAATGGGCCTGTGGCTCTCAGGATCCGTGGGATCTTTTCCTTTTTTAAGTATAGGTACTATTCATGCTACTTTCCATGCTTTAGGATAGTAATCGTTGTTAATAATATTGTTAAATATGATTGTAAAGTTTGATATATATTTAAGATCTATATAGGTTTTTTAGTACTATGTTGGGTATATTATCTATTCCCGACGATGTTTTGTTATTTAGTTGTTTAAGCTTAATTAGTACATCAGATCATGTTTTAATTAAAATTATTTGTTCGTTGTTAACCGAATTACTTGCAGGGTTTACGTCACTTAAGCATGTTATCCCCTCTCCTTTATCGCTTTTTATGTTTAGATCACTGCTAAGTTTTTGAAATTATTTGTTTATCAGTTGCGTTACCCTGTCATGAGTGTTTTCCACTTTACTTTTGCTTACATTGTGATGATTCCAGGCTAGAACATTGAATATGTCGATGTCCTGTGTCAACACCAGCTTATTTTCTTTTGTAATGGGTGTTTGATTCACATAAATTTTAATATCATTTATGCATTCAACGTCGTTTGCATCTGTATATATTGTATTTATAGCTTCAGTATCTTTATTTCTAAATATTTTGTTGATTTGGGGAAAGAAAGATTCGTTTTCCTGAGCATAAGCATCAGTCAACTTAGCTACCGAAACTTCGGTCCTAAGGTATCTGAAAGCCACTTATATTCAGTAATCACCTTCGGAGCTTGTCCTACAGTTCATAACGATTATAAGGAAAAATAAATAACTGAACTGCCATCCTTCAAAAAATAGCCGACATTTTTTTTTCAAAATAATACTGAATTTTAAACAAAATTTTAAAAGTAGGGGAAAAAGACAAAAAAGAGCGGAAAAAAAATCAGTTTAATACATACAAACGATATACACGGTTGTAGTCAAAAGAGAAAAACACGTACCGTCGCGTCGCTTGCTTTGACTGTGCGCTCAGATATATAGCTATAGTCAACATTTCCACTCCTCTCCTCTTAGCCACACATACGGTATACCCCTTCTACGTCTCTCCAAAATGTGCGCCTGTAAGATCATTTCCACGCGAATCCACTCCTCTTCTCTTAGGCGCACGTTGTTCGAATACACTTCGATCTGAGTGACCGAGTAGTAAGATGTATGGCCGGTTCAATGGCTGGCCGCGGCAGGGCGCTCCGATCAGTGCCAAAAAGTTGTCTCGCATCGTAACATTGCAGCGTTGGGTTAGGCGGATTCGATATCGAGACTTTTTTCCTAGATCGTATATGTAGCTATACGATCAAGGGAGAATGTTCGGTCAAGCAGACAGCACAGCAGTGAAGGGGCATTGCCAAAGGCACGCGAAAATTAAAAATTGTAATATTATAACACAAGTGCCTATCACACAATGATCCGGGGCGCGAACTGGCCTCTCTATTAAATAATAAAGTATTAGTTAATAACACAAGTGCCTATCACCCAATGATCCAGGGTGCTAACTGGCCTCTCTATTAAATAATAAAATATTATTTAACAGCACAAGCACCTTTCACCTGATGACCGTTGTGCTATTAATTAATAATATATATCGTTTAATAAAGCAAACAGTAAGTGCCCCAGGTCCTCGGGTGATAGGCGCTTGTGTTAATAATTAATATTTTATTATTTAACAGAGTGGCCAGTGAGCACTCTGGGTCATCGGGTGATAGGCGCATGTGCTATTATTTAATACTTTATTAATTAAAAGAGAGGCCAGTAAGCACCCTGAGTCATCAGGTGATAAGCGCTTGTGCTATTAATTAATATTTCATTATGTAACAGAGTTGCCAGTTATTACCTCGGGTCATCGGGTGATGGGCGCTTGTGCTATTAATTAATACATTATTATTTAATAGAGTGGCCAGTAAAAGCACCCTGGGTCATCGGTTTACAGGCGCCCATGCTATTACTGATTATTTTATTATTTGACAGAGTGGCCAGTAAGCAACCCGGGACATCGGGTGTTAGGCACTTGTGTTAATAATTAATACTTTATCATTTAAAAGAGAGTCCAGTAAGTACCCCAGGACATCGAGTGTTAGGCGCTTGTGTTTATAATTAATATTTTATTCTTTAATAGAGTGGCCAGTAAGCACCCCGGGTCATCGGCTGATAGGCGCTTGTGCTATTAATTAATACTTTATTATTTATCAAAGCGATCATTAAGCGCCCCGGGACATGGGGTGATAGGCGCTTGTGTTAATAATTAATATTTCATTATTTAATAGAGATGCCAGTCAGCACCCCGGGTCATCGGTTTACAGGTGCTTGTGCTATTAATGATTATTTTATTATTTGACAGAGTGGCCAGTAAGCACCCTGGGTCGTCGTGCGATAGTTGCCTGTGTTAATAATTAATACTTCATCATTTAATAGAGAGTCCAGTAAGTACCCCAGGACATCGGGTGTTAGGCGCTTGTGTTAATAATTAATATTTCATTATTTAATAGAGTTGCCAGTAAGCACCCCGGCTCATCGGTTTACAGGTGCTTGTGCTATTAATGATTATTTTATTATTTGACAGAGTGGCCAGTAAGCACCCCGGGACATTGGGTGTTAGGCGCTTGTGTTAATAATTGATATTTTATTCTTTAATAGAGAGGCCAGTAAGCACTCTGAGTCATGGGGTGATGGGCGCCTGTTATAATAATTAATACTTTATTATTTAATAGAGAGTCCAGTAAGCACCCTAAGTCATAGGGTGATAGGCTCTTGTGCTATTAATTTATACTTAATATTTAATAAAGCGACCATTAAGCGCCCCGGGTCATCGGGTGATAGGCGCTTGTGCTATTAATAAATACTTTATTATTTAATAAAGTGATCATTAAGCGCCCTGGGTCATCGGGTCATAGGCGCTTGTGCTATTAATTAATATTTTATTATATAACAGAGTAGCCAGTAAGCACCCCGGGTCATCGGGTGATAGGCGCTTGTGCTATTTATTCATACTTTATTATTTATTAAAGCGATCATTAAGCGCCCCGGGTCATCGGGTCATAGGCGCTTATGCTATTAATTAATATTTTATTATATAACAGAGTGGCCAGTAAGCACCCCGGGTCATCGGGTGATAGGCGCTTGTGCTATTTATTCATACTTTATTATTTAATAAAGCAACCATTAAGCGCCCTGGGACATCGGGTTATAGGCGCTTGTGTTAATAATTAGTATTTTTTTATTTAATAGAGAGGCTAGTAAGCACCCCGGGGCATCGGTTTTACAGGTGCTTGTGCTATTAATGATTATTTTATTATTTGACAGAGTGGCCAGTAAGCGACCTGGGTCATCGGGCGATAGTTGCCTGTGTTAATAATCAATACTTTATCATTTAATAGAGAGTCCAGTAAGTACCCCAGGACATTGGGTGGTAGGCGCTTGTGTTAATAATTAATATTTTATTATTTAATAGAGAGGCCAGTAAGCACTCTGAGTCATGGGGTGATGGGCGCCTGTTATAATAATTAATACTTTATTATTTAATAGAGAGTCCAGTAAGCACCCCGGGTCATCGGGTGATAGGCGCTTGTGCTATTAATTAATACTCAATATTTAATAAAGCGACCATTAAGCGCCCCGGGTCATCGGGTCATAGGCGCTTGTGCTATTAATTAATATTTTATTATATAACAGAGTAGCCAGTAAGCGCCCCGGACATCGGGTGATAGGCGCTTGTGTTAATAATTAACATTTTATTATTTAATAGAGTGCCAGTTATTACCCCGTGTCATTGAGTGATAGGCACTTGTTTTATTAATATTACAATTTTTAATTTTTGTGCGTCGTTTGCAGTGCCCCTTCACTGCTGTACTGTCTGCTTGTTGCTCGACGGAACATCATAGAGATAATATAATAGAGGAAGCAAACTGTATATTCTTCTGTAAGTGGAAGCGTACGGTCAATAGACAGAGAAAGACGACAGTTTTGGTCTTGCATCTCTCTCTGCTCTCTGCATTGATTGGCTGCTGCTTTACAGTGTATATAGTAATAGTCATAGTAGAGCCATAAGTACTCTGGAGAGATGTTGGCGGTGTTGCAGTACAGTAGGCGTCTAATTTTTCTCAAGAGACAAATACAAAGCGTTAATGATTTCAAAGAATCGTCAATATAACAGCAAAGCATGATGTATCATTTTAACATTAAAAAAGGTACAAAAATTTGACTAACAAAATGAATATTGATGATAACATGTAGTGTTAAAAATTAGTTTTATTGAAATGTATAATGACACAATGTTACATTATGTACAAAGTAAACGCAAAAAATTATTAAAAGCAAGTTTGAAAGTAAATTTATTCGCCTTTAAAATTGGTAATTTTTGTGCGACGCATTCGGATACGATTTTTTACATCACACAATTTTTCACTTTCATGCTTTATTCTTTTCTCTACATAGTTTTGCACTACCATGTAAATGAGCTGCTGACGATGATCATGTAATGGTTCCTGCTCAAAATAGTGATCATCATTTTGAAAAATTGTTTTTGGCAAAATTTTGAGAGTTTCTGTAACAAGAATAAAATTAATATTTTTACTCAAAAGTACATCCTTGTGCCGCCTCAAAATTTTTTCCGTACAGAGACATATCGTAAAGACGTCATCTGAAGCAAAATGTAAACCACCCCTGTTTTTTAGTGTTGTTAACTTTGACTTTTCAGATGTTTTATTCTGTAGCATATCCAGACACGTAGCACAATGGATTTTTTTTTTTTTATCGAGTAGGCTGTCGCTCCAGCCGTATGCTAAATTACGTCGTACAGGTACTCCGATTGCATCCAAGCGTTTTAATGTGCATAATCATGATCCAGCAAATTAAAGTTTGCATGCAGGAAACTTTCCACTGCAACTGGTGGAGCAAAATGAGACTTTTTAACTTTGTTCTCTGTCAGTACATTTGCGGAAGTACTGGAAGGTTTTTTATTTTGCTTAAAATTCTTTTCTGATTTATTGGCTTGTCAAAGTAGAGAAAAAAAAAAATTGAAATTAAACCTCTAAGAACTATGCTGCAGCCTGCGTCTCTTTTTCTTTTAAAGTTGTAACCATTTCCTGAAAATTGCTTATTTTTTTCTGAATCCTAATTTTCCATTGACGAGCTGCCTCATTCTTCGATTCCCTGCAGATTTTAAACCTTAAAAATCGTTGCCAAGCTTCATCAGATACAAAGTCCTCTCTACTTGTGTATTTCTTTAGGTAACCATTCATAAAAACTATTTTTTTCAATCCTTTTCCTGAATCTTGTTCGTTTTTTGGTTTCTTACATAGTACCTCAAGGCTTGTTTCAGCTGACAAACGTTTTCTAAAATAAAATTTGTTAGCTGTATTTTTTTATAACCTTTTTATAAACATTATATAAAAAATAGTGTGTATATTTATTTGTAAATAATTGTATATACCTTGTAGAGTTATCTTTACTGATAAAACAACTTGAATTATCATCCAGAATTATGGGTCGCATACATGTACCTTCCATATGCGTACTAAGCAGCGTTGGATGTTTCGTGGGTCCATTAGTAAACTTTTGATTTCTTTCGCATGTTGTCTTGTTAATTGGACAATTGTTTGTGGGACTGATACCAAGATCAAGAGAGTGCACTGTTGAGTTGTGAGAATTGATTTCGCCACATCCTCCTGTAATATTTTCTTTGTCTTGGAGCGTATTTTCTTCTGAAAGGATTGGTGCTTTTGATAATGATGGAACAGCGTTTGGCAATAATCGCCTTACTCTTGTGTATCCATCTGTTTGATGAAATAATTTTTTATCAAAGTGATCACTGCAGACTGTAGCACTGTTTGGCACTTTTGAGAGACTTAATGAAGAAATCCATGATTGTCTTAGAGTACTTTCACTAGGAAACCTTTAACGATAATAATGAAACACTGTAATTTAGATAAAATCACTTGAATGTAAATATTTGTACAAACACTTGTAGGTGCACATAATATGTATTTGTTAAAACTTACTTGTGAAAACTGCGGATGTTATTGCCAGTAACGGCAAACTTCTTACACACTATATACATGTACGGTATGAAGAAGCGGCCCAACAGTTAGAGTGCCTGTACATGGGCGTCTTAATGTCTTAAGACTGTAAGCCAAACCTATAGCGGGTGATTCAATTCAAACTGACGTTAACTGAATATTGATATAATTTGTTTTAAACAAGATAATAGGCATCCTGTTCATAACAAAACTATGTTACGTGATTGCATTATGATATTGGAAAGATATTTGGCCACCAAAACTAAAAAAAATTTTGTTAACGCTGAGTCGTTCAAAAGAGAGGTTATGTTGACAAAATTATTGTATTAACATGAATTGTAGAAACTTTTCAATTGATGCCTTAAAAAACGTTCTAACGTTATAATGTAATCAGGTTACATAGTTTTATGATAAATAAAGTGTCTATTTCCTTGTTTAAAACAAATTATATCGGTATTCAGTTAACATCAGTTTGAATGAATCACCCGCCATAGGTGTGGCTTACAGTCTTAAGACATTAAGGACGTTCGGTAGTGTTAGCGGGGGGAAACATTTGCGCGGTGAGGGGAAACCAGCGATGAATGAAGATTTGGCAACGTCGTACGGGTCTTAAATGTGTGAGTGTTCATGTACACGCATCAGGTGTCTCTGCACACTCTACACTGTCTGCTCGTCTGCTGCGTGCTGCGTCGGTTACGACCTTAGAGAATATATTCTCTAAGGTTACGACAGCGTTCGTGTATCAATGTTTTTGTGATAAAGCTGTAAGTATTTGTTACTGATTTATTATAAAAGTGTAGTGAAAATGAATAAATGAGTAATTAGAAAGACTTGTTCCCCCATGTCGTCTATCATTCCCAAAACAGTGATTAAAAATCTAAGTCAAAATAAAGTAGATTTTAATATTATTGTTGATAAATTTATGGAAGGTAATGATGGTTTAAGATCGTTTCTAATAAATGGGCAAAGCCCTTTAATCAAAAGAGCTACCAGTGTAAATAAAATACTTGAATTTTTAAATGACTTGACAAGTCTCATACAGCATGGGATGTCAGATAAGTAGGATGATTTCTAAGATGAGTGATTCAAACTATGAGCATGTGATTTTGTAATGTGCAAAAAAATTGTATCTTAAGAAGAAATAATAAATCTGAAATTAAAAAAAAAAAAATAAATAGCGTGTTATTAACATTTATTGTTTTTTATGGGAAGGGGTGGGCGTTCTGTACATACACTCACGCACACACGTAAGCTTGTATTTTATGCGTGAATGCATAAATATCTACAATAATATTGAGATATTTACTGATCAACATCCTGGAACATTTTGAATTTCCCGCCACTTGCGACGTTGCCGTTGCGTTTCGGTTGAGCTTTTATTTAATTTTTTATTTATAAACGAATCAGACGATCGTCGCAAAACTTGGTATACATCAAATTAATAACATTATCTGTAACATATAAAAAAATTGGCCAAATTCACTGGCCCAATTTGCTTAAAACTGTGATTTAGTCAGTTCTCCCATAAGCGACAGTGTTAAAATGACTTAACTTTGAAATTCAATATCTCGAAAACGAAACAGAGGAACCTCTTTAAATTTTGACTGGTTTATTGTAACAACAATAAAAACGTCTGGTCAAAATTTCAGAAAAATTCGTTGGAAAATTCAATCACTACCGAACGTCCTTAAGACGCCCATGTACAGGCACCCTTAGCAAGTTTGGTGGGCACGAACCCGACCGTTGCAAATACTACTACCATTGTGAAAGGAGCGTTCGGTAGTATCAGTGAGTTTACTGCTCAAGATGACTGGATTCAATGGCATGAGCGTTTCGAGCAGTACATCGAGGTTAATGAAGTGCTTCTAGGCAAAAGGGTGCCACTGTTCATTACGATGCTTGGACGGGAGGGGTACGGCTTATTGAGAAACTTGTGCTCGCCAACCGTTCCATCATCGATGCCACTGGAGACCCTCGTTAGGTTCATGAGAGAACACCTGCAGCCTGTACCTTGTGTTATCGCCGAACGTTACAGGTTTAGGGAATGCCGACAGCAGGGGTCGTACCATGTAACTATTTTTCAGTACATCGGCTTATGTTATAACATAGGCCTGCAAAGCAAAAAAAGTTATATGGTACGGACCCAGGAGAATCAAGATATTAAAGGGTTTGTGGCAGACCTGAAAAGACTATCAACATATTGTGAGTTCGAGGCTAACCTCGAAAATAGCCTGAGGGATCAATTTGTCTGGGGACTTGCAGAGGAGAACATTAAAAAACGATTATTGGGAGAGCGAGATCTAACCTATCAACATGCACTAGAGTTGGCGTTTTCTGGCTAGGAAGCTGCGAAAAGAGACGCAGCCGGGATGAATGCAGGAAAGGAGAATAGCCTCAACTTTGTCTTAACGAAGACGGAAAACAAGTCCAAGAAGCTAAGCAAAAAGGTAAAGTGCTACTGTTGCGGTAAAGAAGGACATAAAACGTGTGACTGTCGATTTAAAAATTACACGTGCAATCAGTGCGGAAAAGCGGGTCATTTGAGAAAGGCATGTAAGCAAGGGAGCAATCGTAGTGAGAATGATCAGGGTAAAAAAGGGACGCGACATAATTTTGTAGAAGAAGTTGATAATTTGTCCGAAGATTTCGAAAGGATATGTAATATTAAGTCGGTGCATGCTCTAAAACCGGAGAAGCCGCTGGAGGTTATGTTGACTGTTCAAAACACCCCAATGTTGTTTGAGATTGATACGGGTTCTCCGATATCGGCGGTTTTTTACGAAAATTATGTGGCTTCGAAAGAGTTGAGAGTTTTGCGGACCCATCCAACTGCGAGAGTTTTTAGAGCCTACCCGGGAGATAAAATAATTCCAAAGGGAATCATTAATGTAAATGTTAGTTTTAAGAGCAAATCGAATAATTTAGAACTTTTTGTTTTGCCGGGAAACAGTGCGCCGATAATTGGTTGTAATTGGATGCTCGAGTTGGGAATGTTGAAGCTAGATAGCGAAAATAATTTATTGACCATTGGCTCGATTAAACAGGTGGTGGTTGAAAATGCGATTTTTAATGAGTTTAAAGATGTCTTTTCTGATACACTCGGTTGTTATAATAAGCGTAAATTTAGCTTGCAACTTAAAGAAGGAACAATGCCAGTGTTCAAAAAGCCGAGACCTGTACCGTATGCCTTGCGTGACAAAATTGAGCAGGAAATTAATCGTCTGGAAAACGCAGAAATTCTATAGAGCCAGTTAAATCGAGTCAGTGGGCAACGCCATTGGTCCCAGTGCTTAAGGCTAACGGCGAGATTCGCTTGTGTGGTGACTTTAAAATAACCGTTAACCCGTGTTTGGAAATTGATCGACACCCCATACCTCGATTAAGTGACTTAAGCACTAAGCTGGCTGGAGGAAAGATTTTTAGCAAACTAGATATGAATCAAGCATATCAACAAGTGTTAGTCGATAATGAATCCAAACAGTTGTTTGTTTTGTCAACACATAAGGGCATAGAGATATAAGGATAGAGTGCGCTAATTATACTAATGTACGTAAGGGGGAGCGATACGGTAAAAGAAAGAGATGGTCGCCGAGTGTCCTCTCCATCTCTTTCTAGCTGAGCGCTGTGATTGGCTGAATGGCTGCTGCTCAAGGGGGTATTCTGGCCGTCAGCGGCAGTTACTGGGTCCGTACCATATAACTATTTTTCTGTACATCGGTCTATGTTATAACATGGGCCTGTGAAGCAAAAAAAAGTTATATGGTACGGCCCCTGACATAGGTTATTGCCTCTTGAGCATCAGCCAATCACAGTGCTCGGGTAGAAAGAGACAGAGAGGACACTCGGCAACCATCTCTTTCTTTTACCGTATCGCTGTATTCAGCCTCTAGCGCACTCTATCCTTATATCTCTATGCATAAGGGTCCTTACGCCTGTAACCGGTTAATGTACGGAGTTGCGTCTGCTCCTGGTTTATTCCAGCGTGAAATTGAAACTCTTCTACACGATATCAAAGGAGTAGTATCTTATTTTGATGACATTTTTATCTCTGGTCCTACCAAAACTGAACATGATAAAAGCCTACGTGAAGTGTTGAAAAGATTGCAAGAATGTAATTTAACGTTAAAGAAAAATAAACGTTCCATTGCTAAAGACAAAATTACATTCTTGGGGCTTGAGTTGGACGCAGAAGGTATTAGAACTAGTAGTGTTAAAACCGATGCGATTACAAAAATGAAAAGGCCAGAGGAGGTGCCTGAATTAAAATCTTTTTTAGGTATGGTTAGTCATTACTCCAAATTTATTAAAAATTATGCTGACATTGCAGCCCCATTGTATGAACTTTTGCGAAAGGAAACTGATTGGGTTTGGACAGGTGAACGTGAAAAATCTTTCTTAGATGCAAAAAGAGCGATCACATCGCCTGAGGTTCTAACACATTATAATCCCAAACTGCCTGTGAAAATTACGTGTGATGCGTCTCCGAGGGGACTGGGAGCAGTCCTTTCGCATGTATTTAATGATGGAAACGAAAAACCGATTGCGTTCGCGTCTAAGGTTTTGTCGCGTGCAGAAAAAAATTACTCCCAACTGGATCTCGAGGCTCTGGCACTGGTATTTGGGGTCAAATCATTTCATCAATTTGTGTACGGAAGGAAATTTATTTTAGAAACTGATCATAAGCCATTGACTTTTATCTTTGGTTCAAAAAAAGGACTTCCCCAAATGGCAGCGTCAAGGGTTCAACGTTGGGCAGTGTTTTTATCTGGGTATGATTTTGATATTGCTTACATTAAGGGTTCAAGCAATGGACCAGCAGACAGTCTCTCGCGAGTTATAGTTAATAAAATGAAGCATACAAGCGATAATACCAATGATTATACATATTTAAATTACGTTGCCAGTGTGTCCCGGGACCTGTTGATGTCCATATCATTCGCGCGGAGACGTCTAATGATCCAATTCTGAGCCAAGTGCGTAATTTTTTACTAATGGGATGGCCAACAGAAATTGATGAAAAATTTTATGCATTTAAATGTAAACAATTAGAATTAAATTCGAAGATGACTGTGTCATGTGGGGCCACCGAGTTGTCGTTCCTCTTAATCTAAGAAAAACAATGCTTGACGAACTTCACTCAAGCCACGGGGGAATTGTTAAAATGAAGGCTCTCGCCCGGTCTTGTATGTGGTGGCCTAACATAGACGCTGACATCGAAAGTTTGATGAAGTCCTGTATGTTGTGCGCTCGTAGTGCAAATAATCCTAGGCGTTCTGAATTACATGTTTACAAGTGGCCAAAAGCTCCGAATGAGCGGATTCACATAGACTTTTGCGGACCAATCGAAGGTCATATGTACTTAGTGATTACGGATGCTTTCTCTAAATGGATCGACATCCGAGAAATGTCTAATATCATGACCTGAAACACTATTCGAATTTTAAAAGACTATTTTGCGACTTGGGGCCTACCATTAATGATTGTGTCTGATAACGGGCCTTCTTTCACTTCGGACGATTTTAAGTTGTTTTTAGAGCAAAATCATGTCGAACATTTGAAGACAGCACCATATCACCCTCCGTCCAACGGAGCAGCGGAGAATTCAGTTAAAAGTTTTAAAAATAAATTTAAATTATTGATCCAAGGAAAGAATTCGCGACAAGATGCGTTGGCTAAATATCTTATTTATTTTAGATCAACCCCGCATTGTACAACAGGCGTTAGCCCAGCTGAATTACAATTGGGTAGGGAAATAAGAACGCGCTTGGATGCAATTAAACCGTCAATACAAGAGAAAGTAGAACAGAGCCAAGCAAAGCAAAAATTTTATTTTCGGGGGGATAGAAAGGAAAGCTTTAACGAAAAAGATCATGTAATGACTAAAAACTTTAGTACAAACAAGTGGGAACAAGCGGTAGAATAACCTGACGGTGCTGCGCAACAACACCTCGTAGCCAGGCTACTGGCTACTCGTACAGACGCACGCAACGCCATCTACTTGATGATGTATATACTATGCAGTCGTATATATCACAACCGTCACTTTAACAATGATTTTCTCACATCACTTCAAGTATTTAATTAAAAATGAAATTTTTCTTAATCACTTAATATTTACAGGTTATCTATGTACACAATATTTATTCTCTCTCTCTTTCACTCATATTCTGCATTTCTGCTGTTCTGCTATAGTGCTATATATATATATATTGAATTAAATGAGGCAGAAGAGAGCATTTAAGATAGCCAATCAGGATAGGAGCAGAGAGAGATGCAAGACCAACACAATCTTCTTTCTCTGTCTATCATCTGTGTGCGGTCACGGCTTGTTTGCTTCCTCTATTATATTATCTCTATGGTCGGCCCACCTTTAGAACTTTGGCAACTGAAACTGAATTCGGACCTCCAGTCCGCTGAACTAGAATTTCTGTTCGGGAAGCTTTAGGGAGTAAGGTAAGGAGACAATGTCTGCCATTTAAGTCTCATGGGGAAAGGCATGAGCTTGAAAATGAAAATGCATCATTTAGCACACACACACACACATGGTTACATACATACATATATATATATTCATAAATATGAATACATACACAAGTATATGACTGAAGTCCCCTTAACCCTCACATGGCAGTCGACCAATCCTGAGCGGGCCCAAGATTGTCCGCTAACACCCTCGAAGCTCACTAGCTTCCGATACAGTGGGTCGAGGGCATAGAGATATTATAAATAGAGTAGGCAAGCCGCAGACTGTCCCGTAAGTGAACGCGTTGACACGAAAGAAAAGGATGCAAGATTGAGCTACCCGTCTGTCTCTGTCTTTCGTCGCTGTTGATTGGCTGTGGATATTTCGCATATATATATATACAAGCATTGTACAATACAGCTGAGTCCTAAGGAGGGAGTCGTAGCAGAAAACTATTAACAACGCGAATTATTTGTATTATTGTATATATTTGTATTATTTTGTATATTGTATTATTTGTTGGAACAGCCGGTAATCCATGACGTAAATTATTTACGACGTTTGTATGTGTGTTGTTAAAAATGACTTTAAACCATCAACCCAACAACCGTTCAATTTCAATCTGCCATTAAAAAACTATTGTTGAATAACATGGACGTTATGATTTCTCGTAATGCTAATTGTTTGCCCCAAAATGAAAGTTCAACGGCATCTAATTTTTCTTATAAAGGCTGTGTCGAAAAAATAAAAGAAAATAAGCATGATATTTGTAGTAATAATAATGAATTGAAGTCGATAAATAAATCACATGTAGAAAAAGCCACGAGTAACATAAAGGAAAACAAAGTTACACTTTCTCATGTTGAAAAATATTTACACTTCAACTCTAGTATAATAGAACATGATTATGCCAAAGAAGATACATGGGTTAAGTCTGAGTATTTAGAGCACGTAATGAAACATACTGCTGGAGCTGTTGTATTTTCAATAACAAAAAAAATAAATTGTCAACATTGTTTGCATTTGTTAAATGGAGATGTTTCATCAAAATCGAAATTGACTGATTTGAAAAATCGTGGTTCATTGAAATATGCTTCCGATGATGTAAATTACAATTGTCGACTAACCGAAAAAATTATAAGACAAAACAAAAATTTATTATTATCTAAAAATATTAATTTTAAGCTGGTGACTGAAACACTAAAAATTATTCCAATGCACAAATTGGATGATAAAAATCATTTTTTTTATTATGATCACCAAACTGCATGCGAGCATCGACAAAAACTAATTCATCTTATTGTACAAAACTACATTGATAAACGCTTAAAACACGAATCGGATAAGTTGGGGGACATTAAGTATAGAGTAAGAATGTTATACAATAAGCTCACTATTTTCAAAGGCGAATAAAAGATGTTAGATTTGTTATTGTACAAGTTTTTACATTATAACATTTTTTCATTGAAAAACATTTTTAAAAAAATTTTTAATTTACTTCTAATTTAATGCATGTAATAAAATGTTTTCTTACAGAATCTTCCTTCGATTGTAATAATTTATTTATCTTAAACTTAAGTACACTTTTATTATTAAAAATTATTAAAGATAAAGTTATTATACATACATTGTTTTAATAAATCATACGAAATTCCTAGTTTCATTATACGTACAACTTTTTTTACTCTTATTTTAACTACAGTTAACATTTTTATAATTTTTTTTTTTATTGATAGGACAGTTTACAAAATATTTTTCAAAAGTAAAAAAAATGTAACAAAATTAGTTTGTTATTATTAAACATAAAGTAATGTATGTATGTATATTTTTTTTTGTATTGGGTTCTGACCTCAACTGAGATATGAACTATATATATATTGTCCTTATTAAAAACAAATTACTCTCTTACATATTGTTTTGTACTTCATATAAAAAAAGATCAGAAAAAAATCATGAGTACACAATAGATTAATAGTTGCATTGCAGTAATTTTATCTAAATATATATTACAATTTTTAAATTGATAATTAAATTATTTATATGCGACTATTAAAGGCTGTAATTAGAAAAAAAAAAAAAAAAATCGGCGAAGATTCGAAGCCACTATCTTCGCGCACTCAAAACGATTAGTCCTCTCAGCTATCGAGTATACTCTCAGAAATTGTGTGAATGGCATATTTAAGGTGTGCCCCAGGGGGGAGAGGTTTAGGTTAAATTTGGGTGGGGAGCTCTCCCTCTACTCCTTGTCCGTTGGAGTTCGAGCCCCATCCCCCTACTCTGGCTCAACGCGCGTCTCCCGTATATCTATATATACGTTTGCGCAGCAGCCAATCAGCGTAAGCCCAAGAGAGAGACAGACGGGTATCTCGGTCTAGCATCTCTTTCTACCATGGCAACGTGTTTCTGGGCTGCTTGCCTACTCTATTTATAATATCTCTATGGTCGAGGGACAGACAACGACAGTGCGGCGGATAGCCGCCATTTATAGCAGATGTCAGTTGCGGTCAATTTGAAATAATTAATATTTCATATCACACTACTCTACAATGTGATTCTACAATTGAGGACCCGGATCGAATAACTCGCCCGACGCTCGAAATGGAATTTAAGTTCGCGACCAAGGGGCCGATTTTCAAAAGTCCTTAAATCGCTTTTAAAAAAATACTAGCTTATAGATAGTAAAAAGCCGCATCTTTTTTGTTCGTATACATTTTTCATCCGGTTAATACTTTTCGAGAAAAAAAATAAATACCGTACTTTCTGAAAACTCAAATCCAATGGATTTTAAAAACATATATCGCTGTTTCTCAGCCAATTATTATCGAAATAGTTTGAAACTTGGTATGGGATCGGAGAATACCTTAGCGTTGCTGATAAGCTGATTAGAATTCGTTTTACTTGTCATGAATTATAAATATCTAATGACAACGTGGTAGTGCAATAATTTCCAAACTTGTAAACTTTAACGAAAAAAAGTATGCGGGAAAGTTTCAGCTTGACAAAACTTCCAGCGACAAAGTTGTTCCTTAAGACTCGAAGAAGTTTTCCTCAAAGTTTCAACTCGATTATTCAAGAAACAGCTGAGATACAGAACTTTTTGTAACTACGTGCACAGCTGGTAGTAACCGCGCCACGACGGCTGTGGACCAGCTCCTGCATCAGGTTAGGTCGTCTGCTGCATACTGGTGACAGCTTTTCGCCTGCCGTCGGTCATACGTGCATTGTTTACACTTTATCCATGAGACAGGGGCAGGATATTTATATTGAATTAATATCAAATAGTTTTGTAGTATCACTTTATATTTACACAATTCGAAGTACGTATATACATGTGATTCATATAAAATATTTCTTAAATCAAACTTATACATTTTCCTATTCGGAATCCGTTTATTTTAATAAACATTTTTTTGTCTCTTTTTTAACTACCGCTTTTGATTTTACAGTTTCTTTATTTATAAGTTTTGTCTTAGTCAACTCTGTTTTTATTGTTTCTTTTTTAGTTTTTATCACAGCTTTTCGAAAAAAAAATTATTGTAAATCTCCTGCCCTTCACTACTTAAATACTGCATCAGCGATTTTACATCTTGTAATTTTTCTTTGCAAAGTCCAACCGCTTCTGCTGGTTTAGTTTTGATTAAATCATCGAATGTTACTTGAGATTCTATCCTATACTCTTTTGATTCACCTGTATAAGCAGTATAAACATTTATACAGCTATTTGGATAGTAAATTATTCTGACATATTTGCTTATTTGTAAATTCTTAGGTATATTCACGTTCTTTAATGTTTAGATAACATTTTGTTGTGCAACAATAATCAACAGGTTGAAATACTTTTTCTGGAATAACTTTTTTTGCTCGTGGCGTATACTCTTTTCCCTATAAAATAATATAAATCTCACGTCAAATTACTGATATCACTATAAACACGATATTCATGAAAGAGTTAACAGAAAAGCTCACTTCATTCCTTGCACGTTTCCTTTTATTAAACTCCCAATCACTTTCGTTTCTTTTTCTTTTTCTACTTCCTTCAGAATACTGATTGCTCGACATTTTTCACTTGTATAATAATCTAAACGTTTCTAGATAGTGAATATCAATCCTCTTATAAGCTCAATCGACACATCCAGCTCCTGTCTCATGGATAAAGTGTAAACAATGCACGTATGACCGACGGCAGGCGAAAAGCTGTCACCAGTATGCAGCAGACGACCTAACCTGATGCAGGAGCTGATCCACAGCCGACGTGGCGCAGTTACTACCAGCTGTGCACGTAGTTACAAAAAGTTCTGTATCTCAGCTGTTTCTTGAATAATCGAGTTGAAACTTTGAGGAAAACTTCTTCGAGTCTTAAGGAACAACTTTGTCGCTGGAAGTTTTGTCAAGCTGAAACTTCCCCGCATACTTTTTTTCGTTAAAGTTTACAAGTTTGGAAATTATTGCACTACCACGTTGTCATTAGATATTTATAATTCATGACAAGTAAAACGAATTCTAATCAGCTTATCACCAACGCTAAGGTATTCTCCGATCCCATACCAAGTTTCAAACGATTTCGATAATAATTGGCTGAGAAACAGCGATATATGTTTTTAAAATCCATTGGATTTGAGTTTTCAGAAAGTACGGTATTTATTTTTTTTCTCGAAAAGTATTAACCGGATGAAAAATGTACACGAACAAAAAAGATGCGGCTTTTTACTGTCTATAAGCTAGTATTTTTTTAAAAGCGATTTAAGGACTTTTGAAAATCGGCCCCTTGGTCGCGAACTTAAATTCCGTTTCGAGCGTCGGGCGAATTATTCGATCCGGGTCCCAGCGATGGGATATAGTTCCGGCCAGATTTGGGAATTCTCTAGGACCCAACCTCTCTGACGTGGGAAATCACTAGATCAAAAAAAAATTAGTACCGAAGGTGACGCGCGAGATTCAAATAAGGTCCAATAACACAAGCATCCATCACCTGATGACCCGGGGCGCTTACTGGCCACTCTGTTAAATAAATAATTATTAGTAAATAACACAAGCGCCTATCACCTAATAACCCGGGGTGCTTACTGGCCACTCTTTTAAATAAATAATTATTAGTAACACAAGCGCCTATCACCTGATGACCCGGGGCCCTTACTGGCCACTCTTTTAAATAAACAATTATTAATAAATAACACAAGCGCCTATAACCCAATGACCCGGGGCGCTTACTAGCTACTATTGAATAATAAATTATCAAGTAATTACAAGAGCGCCAATTAAAAAGATCTTTGTCGTACTAGATAGGCAATCAAAATTGTGATATAATTAATATGTTATCGATCAACTTTTTATCATTTAATAGTGTTGCAAACAAGTGTCCTGGATCCTCAGGAAGAAGGTGCTTGACATACTTATGAATAATTATTTATTTACTAGATTTGCAATTAGCGCCCCAGGTAATACGGTGATAGGCGCTTGTGTTATTTATTAATAATTGTTTATTTAAAAGAGTTGCCAGTAAGCGCCCCGGGTCAATAGGTGATAGGCGCTTGTGTTATTAATAATTATTTATTTAAAAGAGTGGCCAGTAAGCGCCCCGGGTCATTAGGTGATAGGCGCTTGTTTTATTAATAATTATTTATTTAAAAGAGTGGCCAGTAAGCGCCCCGGGTCATTAGGTGATAGGCGCTTGTGTTACTAATAATTATTTATTTAAAAGAGTGGCCAGTAAGCGCCCCGGGTCAAAAGGTGATAGGCGCTTGTGTTTTTAATAATTATTTATTCAACAGAGTGGCCAGTAAGCGCCCCGGGTCATTGGGTGATGGATGCTTGTGTTATTGGACCTTATTTGAATCTCGCGCGTCACCTTTGGTACTAATTTTTTTTTGATCTAGTGATTTCCCACGTCAGAGAGGTTGGGTCCTAGAGAATTCCCAAATCTGGCCGGAACTATATCCCGTCGCTGCCGGGTCCTCAATTGCACTTTTGCTGTACCGCGCAAGTGCGTGGGGGCAGCGCAATTATAGAAGAGCCCTAAAGGCACAGAACTGTTAATCTGTATACACTGGAAAATAGTGGGGGCTCGAACTCGACCCACTGTAGCTTTTGAACGCCCGGAGCGCTCCCAGGTAGATAAATGAACAAACCTTATATAAACACTTTAAGTATATAGGTTTACTGTACATACCATAGAGGAAAAGAATTATGTAGATTCGTTCACCTTACAATCCAGGGACGGTCGGGGACAGTGTGAGCGAGTCGGAGACGAAAGTGAACAAGTGCTCTTCTCCAATCGTCCGCGATCGTCCCTGACCGTACGCGATGCGCAGTTGTACACGTTAGGTTAGGTTAATGCTGTATGTAAACAATAATTTGTAAATGAAGAAGTGCAAATACAAAAAAGTTTGTTTACTTTTTGCATTAACCTAACCTAACGTGTACAACTGCGCATCGCCTACGGTCAGGGACGATCGCGGACGATTGGAGAAGAGCACTTGTTCACTTTCGTCTCCGACTCACCCACACTGTCCCCGACCGTCCCTGGATTGTAAGGTGAACGAATCTACAGATATGCGATGCTCACCAATGCTGTTTATACAGACGCGTCAGTGCGACACATTTTACACGTTCACATTACCATTAGTTTTTACTTGGGAGTTGGAACTCCTTAAATAGCCTCAGGCTCAGGCTTCAGTACATCATTCGGAACGAGTCCTGGAAACTGATTCCAAGAAATCGCTGTCATCATTGTCATAAGCGGAGGAAACATTCTACAGGAACATTGATCAAGCATCAAAGATTGGGGTTTAGCTGAAATCGACTCTTAATGTTGATTTTATCATAAAGAAAAAAAAAATCGTCATTGTCGTCAACAGAAGATGCATCTAGTTTATGCTTTTTAATCTAAGATGTGAGAAGCCCAAGCGGTCTCCTATTGTTGTACAGACTACAATGGAGCCTGACTTAGAGAAAGGTATTGACAGTAACATTACAAATAAAAAGAAATCACCTTATACTGATGAGCTAGATCCTCAGTTAGTGCAGAAAAAAGTGCTTCAACAGGAGCAATCAACTGATGACACTTTTAGTCAACAGCAAAAAGCATGTCAGACTTTCTTGCCCTTAGCTCAGAACTCTTGGAGGCCAATCAAGACTTCTACTATGACCACTACTTCTACATCTGCTGCTACAAATATCAGAATACCACTGACAGAAACTGTTGCTAGCAAGTCGCTTTCATCTCAAGTCATGGAGTATTATGAGAAGTAAAAATATTTTTGGTGTTTCAATAATAATTAGAAGGTATTTCAATAATATTAAATTATTTTTCCCACTTTTTTTATTTTCTACTAGATACTCGCAGAATTCTAACTTAAATCAGTATTTTTCATTGCCCACATCAATGTGTAACACAGCTGACTGTGCCAAGTATTATTATAGTATTTATGAGTTAACACCTAAGTATGTTACTGGTAGGCAAGGCTGCATTGGCCAGGATCATGGAGTAAAATCGTGTATTCCTAAAGAAAGACGGCGCTGGGCCAGACCTCCATTGATTGGGCAGTCCTCCTCTGCTGATGAATCTCTTTACTTAAAAGTAAGTTTGTTACTTCTCAAAAAAACCTTCTCTCCAAGATTCAGCTTAAATTTTAATTATGAGTATAAACTTTTCGTCTAAAGGGTGTGAGCCAAACAAATACTGTGTTATTACTTTAATTATTTGTAGCAATCCATGACAGAGTCACAATCATTGTGCCACAGCAGTCCTCAAGATCAAGACCAAGAACTTCGAAATCAACAACAGTCGTCATCAACGATCAGTGCAGAAGCTCTCGTTGTTACCAAAGAAAAGACAAGCGGTTATCAAGAATCCGTAACAAGTCATAGCGAGCGTAAAACCTCCGCATCACCAACCTCGAGCATTGCCTCACACAAACCTCTTGAGTGGGACAGTGGGGCGGACGTTGGTTACTTGTATGCAGCCGCGACATCATCATCGAACGGTGCATTAAGTGCCCAACGCTTCCAGAAGCTGAGTACACTAGAACGTATGGCTCTAACGCGTGGCTGCTCAGCAGCTCTTAGGCTCGACCCTGAGGGCACTACTGGTCAGCAGCAGTCACCCGGATCGTCAAACTCTGCAGTACATACTACTGTTACTGCTACTGTACTGTCGTTGATGACGACCCAGAAAACTGAAGGTAAAAGCAGCAATATCAGTAATAATGGTGAGCTGAGAGCAAGCTCCACACCCGTACTTGGTAACGCATCTGGAAGTGAAAGTGAAATCGAAATCACGCCAGTTGTTAAAAATCATTTGACTGGTATTGTCGTTGAAGATGATATTGGTTCTGAGCTGCCAAACGATAAGTACAGAAGAGATCTTTCTAAAGTAAGTGGTAGTTTTATCGACTGCTTGCCTATTAATCTTGCATATCGAGTGCTTTATGAAAGTATGTATTATATTTTTTTCCTTATAATGCAATCCAATTACGTCTTGACATGGTTTTTTTTAAATAAGTACTTATTCTGATATTCTTACTATTTATACATACAGGTATATTACTATTACGAAGTTAGTAAGAACCATTTTGACGCCTCAGTCAAAGCAAGTGCAAACTAAAAATTGTCATAAGGTGGTTGCGGCAACAAATAAAAAATGTTAGATGACGTTTTATTTAGAACATTGTATGTGCGTATGAATTTTTTAATATTTTTTTTAGACGTATCCTCGAGAAAAAAAATTAATTAGCATAGACTTTCATGCGAGTTAGTAACCAAACGGTCTTCAAACTACCATTAAAATAAATTATAACTTGAAAAAAAACCATTGGACAGTGGGTGCTTAGGTACCCAAGTATAAAGTTATACTTCTATAAAATTATATGGCAAATAATAAAATTATGCGTATAAAAATACCTTCTATGAAACAATATTGTGTACAAAGGTGGTGCAATTATCGCGGGAATAAGTATACCTGGGTCATTCTACTGAAAGTGGCATATTTCGAGGACCAGAATGGACAAACACTTGAAACTGATTTTTAATTTTTCTGAAAATTTTTTGTATCGTCCGTGACCAAAATAAGCTAAAATTTTTTGGGCCTTACTGGATCTGTGCAAGAAAATTTTTTAAGACTTTTTTTATTGTATTTAAAAAAAATATTAGCTTACGGGTTAGAAAAAACATCTTAAAATCATGATGATACCACGCACTGTGAAAATTAAGCTGTATCTTTGCACTTGTACCATATACTAGGTTCCTCCTATTATATACTACACTATCGGAGTCGATAATAAAACACTGCACAAAGATATGCGATTTGTTCAAAAAAAAAGTAGCGTTACGGGTTTGAAAACTCATATTAAAACCATATCGTGAGTATACCACTCACAGCGAAAATTCAGCTTTATTCTTGCACTTATACGATGTACTGAGTCCCTACTATCATATGCTATACTGTACCAGCCGATGAGTTAACATTCAGATACAATGCAGTGAAGATACAATGGGTTTTGTACCGTTACGGGATAGCGTTACGGGCTTTTAGCAAAAAAAAGAGCTTTACGGGCTCTTATAAAATCGTCAAAAAATCAAGACTTAAATGCACCAAACGCAAATTAAACTTTGCCACTTCACTTGTATCATATAAAATAGCTAAATTGTAACCCGCCACCTTCCGAGTCAATAACCGAACTCTTCAAAAAGTTACATAACATTCCTTAGCACTCTGGACTCTTAGTTTTTATTTTGGAGAGACAGAATCTCCAAATTCGTGAGCTTGTATAATTGACTTATTAGGATGGAAAATTTGAAAAAATTCCTGCAACATCCTTGATCTTCTTTATACAAAACGCCCTATTTGGAATGCCTAAATCCAATCGCGTGCGTTTGTGAAAGTTATTTCCGTTACAATGTTTAATTTATAAGATTTCGATCCCGCAACTTTAACAGCAGCCAACTCTAAGACCCAATTCTTTTTGTCTGCCTAAAATTCATGTAAATGTTGTTTGTTTTAATAAGTTCAAGATCCCATACCGTAAAAAAATTAAAAACTCCATGTTTTGATTCCAGGCATGGTTAAAACTGCAAATTTTAGAATAAGACATGAGCCCATAACGCTAGTTTAGCCCCTTTTTTGCATCTTAAAATAAAGGAGTGCTCTTGTATGGTCTAAATTATGTTGTACCTTTAGCAGTAAACATCCCTTGAATGATTAAAAAAGTTTCCAGATCAATATCTCCTTAAACGACTTTGTATTCGGCTGGGACATAAAATATGCCGTTCTTAGTAGAATGACCCACATACGTTGATTGGGTATGATTTCAATTAATATTTAATGAGTTTACGATTGCAAAAAATATATTACAGCGCAATACAAGAAAAATAATATATAGGCTGGCCAGTACAAGACTGCGCTTTCGTCGAATCTTCCGATGGTTTCAAAGCAACTTCTTTCTGCCTATACGCTGATTACATTTGTAACATCACGGTTACATTTATCACATACGCTCCCACACTTATTTCTAGTCCATGTTTGATACCCAAAATATAATTGTATCTAGAAAATTAAGAAAAACCATCTTGTAGTATCGCATTCTTCAACAGAGTAGTATTACAGGCCAGTGAATGCCCCATCCGGACGTTTATCACACATATGTTTTTTTGACAGATATTATTCAAATATTACACGTATATTGAAATAGCATAAAAAATACCCATAAAAATTGCAGCTCGTTTGACTGTACCATTATTTTATATATGTTTAATTTTAAAAAAATCGAGATTTAACATTTAACCTTGTGAACAAATCATGTTAAATGGGATTTTAATGATTTGTAGGAATCTCCTAATTTTTTGGGTACCAAAGATATATTTCTTTTAGATGAACCTATCGAATTTTCAAATAAACTCATTAGTTGATTTTTAAATGAATGTAGAAAGAGGGGGGAGCAAGTATGTGTAAAAGCATGTATGTGAGTACCAGTGTTGTACATTGTGGCATAATATCAGCCGCGAAATTCAAAATTACAAAAAAGTGAAAAAAAGTGATATTAAAAAAAAATTTAATTTAGGCATTTAAAAATCATAATAAACTAGAATAAGCATAATTACAGTGATAAAATAATTTTTAAGCCATTATTTAAGCAATAAATGGCAATTTAATGTTACCTCAGGTAAACGAATATTTTCCCAATATTTCAATAAGCTCGGGCCTTGCAAAGTTATAATAAGTTTCTAAAATCATTATTGATCATCATGGTGATAAAAGGTATGATTTATTTATTAATAAATTAATGTTATATTGCAAGATTTCATGCTCATACAAAACATGTACTGGAGTATATCTATATATGTGACACATCAATTTTGCTGCTCGAAAGTTGGCAGCATCTCGCAAGCCAGCAGACAGCTGAAGTAGGGCAGTGGAAAACGCGCTTTACGTTTATTTACGTTTTCGGCAAGTGTTGCGGTATTAAAACCGAATCTTTTGATTTGTACTCATTTATATTAAATATAATATGAGAATAAAAACTTATTAGTTTCATACGGTCATCGAAGAGTTAGTGCCTAGTATACTCGATGCTTGACAGGGTTAATATGGATTAACCTATAGTATGTCAGATAAGTAAAAACATTGCTTTACACAATAAACATTTTATCCTCTTAAAAGACAAGTCATCTTTTCATTTTAAGCTCTATTTACTTTGTTCAAAATTATCATTTCAGGTGTAATGTGCAACAGTACTTTCCACATCAACTGCAGTTTTCTCAAGGGAGTGCTCAAGTACGGCTACTGTTTGCACTGAAATTGTGGATTTAGTTGTTCAATTAAAAAGTAAATTTCATCCAAGCAAGAATTGAAGAATGCTCAATACCAGAAAATCCAAAATGTCACCTAATGAAGGATAATTGCAGCTTCTTAATCAATCAAGAGCTGATTGAAAAAGAAACAACATCATCAGTAAAGCTAATTCTAAATACTCTTTTTTTGAGCAAAAGTGCAATGGATATTAAGGCTGTTTAATAAATTGCTCTAGCTCTTATGCACCTACAAATTCTTATTTTTTCCATACACTTAGGCCTCAAATGTTGATAGTGACTTTTACTACTGTATACTACAACTCCGGATTAAGTTTATTTAGAGGATCAACTTTATTGGAAAGACAGAGCATGTTAACCACCTGGAGATGCAAGATGTCATCTGTCGAAGAGTATTGGCAACTTCTGGACTGATTCTAATGAATCGTAAGTTGATTGGAAAAGAAATATCACTTATGAAACTGTTACTTTTTCCCTCAATCCTGCATCAAAGTAATGTTCAGTGGAATGGATTATAAAGTGTTTTGGTAAACAAACAACCAGGCCGGGTAAATATCTTATTATTCTTTTAATTTGGACACTTTTCAATTATTAACTGATTTATCTGTCATTATACCAAACAATGCTCATTTCGTTTACCCACTTAGGCCTCAAATGTTGATATTGACTTCTACTACAGTATACTACAACTCAGGATTCAGTTTATTAAGAGGATCAACTTTGTCGGAAGGACTGGAACTGCTAACCACTTGGAAATGCAAGATGTCATCTGTCGAAGAGTATTGGCAACTTCTGGACTGATTCTAATGAATCATTAGTTGAATGGAGAAGAAAAATCTATAAAATTGTGACTTTTTTCCTCAATTCTGCATCAAAGTATTTTTGAGTGGGATGAATTATAAAGTGTTTTTAGAAACAAGCAAGCAGGCTGGATCAATCTTTGATTTTTTTTTTAAATTTAGATACTTTTCACTTAATGACTTTTTCATCTGTCACTATACCCAAAAATGCTCATTTGGTTTATCCACTGAGGCCCCAAATGTTGATGGTGACTTCGACTTCAGTATACTAGTACTCAGGATTAAGTTTCTTTAGAAGATCAACTTTATCGGAGGGACAGGGACTGTTAACCATCTGGAGATGCAAGATGTTACCTGTCGAAGAGTATTGGCAACTTCTAGAGTCATCCTTATGAATCATAAACTGGATGGAGAAGGGACACTATCAAGGAAATTATGACTTTGTTTTGCCCAATTATGCATCAAAGTATTTTCTAGTGGGATGGTTTAAAACTTGCTCTTTACTTAAGCTTAAGTGCAATTAATAATAAGCTTATTTGTTTTTTGCACTAGCTGTTGTACTGAATATCAACCAAATCTAAAAGTTCTACATCAAGCTTAAAGTTTTCTTAAACTTTAAGTCATGCTATAAATATCTTTGGGCCATTTTTAAATGTAGTGATATTCTTAATTGTTGACTGATAAATCTCTGCAATTACAACTAGAAATGCTCTTTTTTTTTCTCATCCACTTAAGCCGTATATGTGGTTCGTGGTTTTTAATTAATACTGAAAGTCTGAGTTCAGTTTATTCAGATGATCAGCTTCAGCGGATGGACAGGGTCTGATCTATATACCTGGAGATGCAAGATGTTAACTATCGATGATTGAATATTGCTTCTATACTAAATTTAGTCTATTGAGAGCAGGATGCAGAACAAAACTTTCAATTATAAAATTGTGTCAACTTTTTTTCACAATTCAGCATTAAAGTATTTTCAAGTAAAATGAACCTCATGTTTTTGTTTTATTCTTAAGTAAAAGTACAATGAACAATAAGTTCTTAGTTGTACTAGCTTTCATTTTGAACAGTAATCAAATCAAAACATTTACAAGTTTTAAATGTTAAAAAACAATTAGACAGGCTAGTGACATTTTTGGGCTTCTTTTTAAATGGATATTGAATAAGTTATTTTTTATTGTCAACTGATTCATCTCCAATATTAAAGCTAGAGTTACTAATTTTTTTCGTTAATTTTATTCTGATAGTTAATTTATGACTTTTAGTTCATATGAATGGTATCCATTTCATTGGAACAAGCAAGAAAGAGATCAGAGGGACTGCTTAATACTTCGAGATACAAGAGGTCACCGTTTTTTTATTATTTTACTTGAGTATATAAATTTTTTTAGATTACTTTAATCTTCTTGCTTTGAACTTAACTCATGTCGATCTTTTTGCAATAAATTGGAGCTTGGGTGAGCAAGCGCTAGCATTAAACAGCTCCACTCTCTTTCAATTATAAATAACAACTAAATCCATTTTCAAGAATCAAGCGCAGGCACTCAAAAGCTTAATTACTTTTTAGTTATAAATAATAATCCAATTAGTTATAGTTAATGGTTGAGCGAGCAAGCACCGTAGATGAAAAGCGAAATCTCTTTATGTCATAAATAAAAACTCAATTTATTTTTCAGGGAAGTTTAACCGATTTTCATAGATAAATATCAACTAAATTGTTTTTGACTACCGTAAACGGTAGTATAACGACTACATGTACTTTTTATAGTGAAATTAATTAACACGTTAATGCTTGGATGAGCAAGATCAGGCGATGAGAAGCTTTACCTTTTTTCATTCATCGATAATTATTAAAATAATTTTTTAAAAAAATCAGTCTAACGACTAAATTAATTTTTTTTAATAATAAATAATGAACAATTTGATGCTTGGTTAAGTAAGAGCCGCAAAAAAGGCGCTTAAGTCTCGTTGCGTTATAAGTAATAACTAAATTCATTTTTGGGGAATATGAGCAAGTGATGACAAGCTCATTTTATTTATAAATGAGAATTAAATATATAATCTTTTAAGGAATTAAACGCTTGCAACAACTGAATACATATTTTTCTCATATAATAAGTAATTAACAAATTAATGTTTGGGTGAGCAAGCGCTGTAAAATTGAAGCTTAACTTTCTTTAAATTATAAGTGATAACTAAATTAATTTTCGGGAAATAAGCGCAGGCGATGAGAAGCTTTACGGTTTTTCAGTTATGAATAACAAAAATAATAATTCAATTGATTCTTACGAAAGTAAAATCTGGTGACGACTGAATAGAAGTTTTTTCGTTATGAATAATAAACATTTAATTCTTTAGCGAGCAAGCGCCGTAGATGACGTATCCCCAATACGCTAAAAGGATTATATGAAGTAAATTAGAACATAGAAGAATTCTGTGTCCCAAAAAGTAATCGAGTATAATACTTATTAACGTCTTTAAAAAATAGTGAATGTCATCTGTATTAGAGTCCTTTTTCAGTGTTTGAATATTAGTGTATTAATATTATAAGAAACACATAAATATATACTTTTTTTAGTTTCTCAAAAGAGCCATTGACTACAAGCGTAGAATCTTCATTCTTTGCCAGCAAAAAACTGGAGGTCTGATATATATCAAAATGCGACACATCTCAAAACTAAAAGTTTTTTTTCTCGAATCATATAAAACTACCAGAACTAATGTGGTCTGATGACACAAACCTTTGATATCTTGCAATTCTTTTGTAACGGGGATGCCGAAGTCTTTTTTTTAAATTAATCTAAAAACTCTCATATTCCTCTTCAAATCTTTTATAATTAAATGTAAAATAAGTAAAAAAATTTTCAAAATTTTTTTTTTTTATACGCATAAATAAGTTTTTATGTGATATTTTATGTTTAGTTTTAGTAACACATACGAATTTGAAAAGTATTCTCATAGCTTTAAAGTTGGCAAGCACTTAACATTAACATTACAGTATTACAAATTATCATTTTTAGTATGCTCAATGAATGCTCACAGTAATGCTTATTATAATTCTTTTTGACAACTTTGGGAGTGTTATAAGTATGTCTTACATGAATTCTTTTAGTGCGGAGATTCACACTTTCTTAAAGAATTATTTTACCTGGAAAATCTGCGTATTGGAGAGTCTAATTCTTTTTTTCTTACAAATAATAACTACATTCGTTTTTTGGGTAACAAGGGTAGGTGATGAACATCTTATCTATTTTTCATCTATAAATAGTAATTTAATGAATTTTCAAGAAAGTAAGTACTACTGACAACTGGATAAATTGTTATTTTTTTAATCAATGATTTTTAAATACTAAAGCGAGCTAGTACCACAGGAAAAAAGCTAAATTCATTTTTAGTTCCAAAAAAAATTTTTTTTTTTTCATTTTTCGGGGAGCAAGCAAAGGTGATAAAATGCTTGATGATTCTTCATAGATAAATGATAATTAAATTGATTTTTAAGAAATTGAGCGTTGGTGACGACTGAAAAACATTTTTCTAGTTACAACCAATAAATAAATTCACGCTTGGACGAGAAAGCACCGCAGAAGAAAAGCTTAAGTCTCTTTAAGATATGAATGACAACGAAATCAATTTCTGGAAAATAAATGCAGGCGATAAGATGCTTCACTGATTTTTAATTATAAATCATAATTAACTGATTGTTTTTGCAAGTGCGTGCTTGGATGAATGAATAAACTTTTTATTTACTATAAATAATAAAAATTTAATGCTCTTTTACGTCAGTACCGCAGACGAATATCTCAACTGTCTTTTTCTTATAAATGATACTAAATTAATTTTCCAGGTAACAAGCGCAAGCAATGAGGAGCTTAACCGTTTTTTAATCATGAATAATGATAATAGCAATTCTTAAGCAATTAAGCGCTGGTAACGACTATATATTTATTATAAATACTAAATAAATTAATGCTTGGGCGAGCAAGCGATGTTAATAAGGAGTCTACCTCTCTTTTTTTTATAAATAATAACATCAATTTTTCGGATACCAAACACAGGTGATAAGAAACTATAAATAATAAACTAATAAACGTTCGGGCTAGCAAGCGCTGCAGAATAAGAACTCAACTGTCTTTGCGTTCTAAATATTAATTATTATAACTAAATCAATTTTTAGGAAAACGTGTGTAGGTGATAAACAGATTTACTTGTATTTTGGTACGCATAATAAATTAACCATTTGTAACTTTATTGATGTCGTTGTTATTGCATTTTTTTGTATAAAGTAATGCTTAGGTCAGCGAGGGCCTCGCTTGGAGAGCTCCACAATTTTTTATGAATAATCATTAAACTAAAGTCATTTATCGGGAAACAAATGCAGGTGAGGAGAAGCTTAACTGTTTCTTAGTAAGAAAAAATAATTACTTTAATTTGTAGACAAATATGTGATTGGGATGACTGAATGAATTTTTTTTATTGTAAATAGAAAAAAGTGTTTGAGCAAGCAAGCGCTGTAAACAAGGAGCTCAACTTCTTTTTAAGTTTTCAACAACTAAATTAATTTGTGAGAAAATAAGCGTTAGTGGTTAAAACCTTAACTTTTTTTTAGTTATAAAAAAATTAACAAATTAATTGTTATAAATGAAAACGCTATGGACGAATGGAAATTTATTTGTTTTACTATAAAGAATTGCCAAATGGATGATTCGGCGAGCAAGCGCCGTAGATGAGGTTTGAGTTATAAATAATAACTGAATTAATTTTTCGGAGAACAAGCGCAAATGAGGATAAGCTCACTGTTTTTTAGTCATCAATAGAAATTAATTAATTTTGATTTTTGCATGGTCGAGAAAGCGCTGTAGATAAGTAGCTTAATTCTCTTTTAGTTGTAAATAATAAATGTATTAATTTATTTTTCTTGCAGCAAGTGTCTGTAATGAGTAGTTGAACTATCTTTTACTTATTAATAATAACTAAATTAATTTTTCGTTAAATACGCGCAGATGAGAAGAAGGTTAGTGTCTGTTAGTTATGAATAAAAATTAACTAATTTTTATTCATGCTTGGGCTTGTTA